>NC_073255.2:116608793-116912413 GCF_029289425.2 Pan paniscus | reverse complement strand
CACGCAACTGCACTCCAGCCTGGGGGCAACAGAGCAGGATTCTATCTCAAAAAAAAAAAAAAAAAAACCAAACACAATTAAAAATGAGTTTTGCACTTTCTTTCCAGATATGTTGGGAAAACAGATTCGATAACCATTAGCGTGTGGAACCATAAGAAAATTCACAAGAAACAGGGAGCTGGCTTCCTGGGCTGTGTGCGGCTGCTCTCCAATGCCATCAGCAGATTAAAAGATACCGGATGTAAGAACCAAACACTTTCCTGCCTCTTAATGCAACCAAAGAAAGCTTAGGAGGCATCGTTTTTTGTTTTGATCGCTGAATACTGAATTCCTGCCTTCCTCCCTAGTTCACGTTCCTTGGGTTAAGTTTTGAATTGTTTGTTTACAGACCAGCGTTTGGATCTATGCAAACTAAACCCCTCAGATACTGATGCAGTTCGTGGCCAGATAGTGGGTAAGAACTTTCTTGTCTGTGTAAAGAGATGCTTTTCCAGAACTTATATTCAACCCTTCATCGCTGAGAACTCACATACAGGCACTGACAATGCTGACGGGCCTCAGAGGACAGATCATGTACGGGGCCTTCTCTTCAGTACTAGGAAGTTTTGTCTTGTGTAGTTTTTATTATTTTATCTAATTCCCTTCTCCTGGCTTTTTTTTTTTTTTTGGTTTTTTTTTTTTTGAGATGGAGTGCAGTGGTGAGATCTCAGCTCACTGCAACCTCCGCCTCCCAGGTTCCAGCGATTCTCCTGCCTCAGCCTCCCGAGTACTTGGGACCACAGGTGTGTGCCACCACGCCTGGCTAATTTTTGTATTTTTAGTAGAGATGGAGTTTCACCATGTTGGCCAGGCTGGTCTCGATCTCCTGACCTCGAGTGATCTGCCCGCCTTGGCCTCCCAAAGTGCTGGGCTTACGGGCGTGAGCCACCATGCCCGGCCCCCTTCTCTTGGCTTTTAAAGTTGAGTAAAAATGACTCGGGTACAGAAAGATTTAGGGTTAGAATTTTAAATGTAATTTTAATCATCACATTTATGGACAATACATTTTTGACCGTATTATCCAAGGGTAGATAATAAGAATGGTGGCCACACATACAGGAGTTGGGAAATAGTTTCTTCTGGAAGCCCCATCATATATGTAAAAAGCATAGAGTTGTGAAGAATTCCATGTAATATGATTTGTACAGTCAGGGGACTGCATTAGCATTGGGAGATATACCTAATGCTAGATGACGAGTTAGTGGGTGCAGCGCACCAGCATGGCACATGTATACATATGTAACTAACCTGCACGATGTGCACATGTACCCTAAAACTTAAAGTATAATAAAAAAAAAAAAAGAAAAATTAAAGTGTGCTAATGTTACAAAGTGTTGGCTAGAGGCAGTCTGTTGGAAGTGATTTAGCTGTTAAATAACTCATCCTATTATCCACCCACTTGTATTAGTGTTTTAGGGTAACTCAGATATTGACTTGGAAGCACTGCTGCATGGAATAAAAACAAAAAGCTCTCTGCAGCACACTGGAGTGATTCTCACTCCAAATCTTTTAGGTATTGTCCTGTGTTGACCTGACCCAAGATAAATGAATAGTGCAGACATACACCCTGAAATCTACCATCATGAAAAAGTTCTCACCGAATGCCTTCCTGCGTGTAATTTCTTTTTTCTTTGTGGCGGGGTGTGCCAGGGAGAAAAATGAGTAACTGAAAACAACTTTATAAAAGTCTTGTTCATAGTAAAGATAGAGAATAAATATTGAGATTCACTTAGACTTTGCAGATACTGAAAGTACTCTCTGTGTCTTTATTCATTTTTTTTTTTTTGACACGGAGTCTTGCTCTGTCGCCCAGGCTGGAGTGCAGTGGCATGATCTCAGCTCACTGCAACCTCCGCCTCCCGCGTTTAAGCGATTCTCCTGCCTCAGCCTCCCGAGTAGCTGGAGTTACAGCTGCTTGCCACCACGCCTGGGTAATTTTTTGTATTTTTAGTGGAGACGGGGTTTTGCCATGTTGGCCAGACTGGTCTGGAACTCCCAGCCTCAGGTGATCCGCCCGCCTTAGCCTCCCAGAGTGCTGGTATTACAGGTGTGAGCCACTGTGCCCGGCCTCTCTTGTGTCTTTATTAAACTTAAGTCAGAATGTTCTTAAGAAATAAAAACTGGGCTCAGTGGCACATGCCTGTAGTCTAGCTACTCTGAGGCTGAGGTGGGAGGATTGCTCAAGCCCAGGAGTTTGAGGCCAGCCTGGACAACACAGTGAGACTTAATCCCCCCCCAAAAAACTTCTTATTTTTATTATGTTTTTTAATTTTTAATTTTTTTTGGAGACAGAGTCTCACTCTGTCACCCCTGCTGCAGTTCAGTGGCGCGATCTTAGCTCACTGTAACCTCCGCCTCCTGGGTTCAAGTAATTCTCCTGCCTCAGCCTCCCAAGTAGCTGGGACTACAAGTGTGTGCCACCATGCCTGGCTCATTTTTGTATTTTTAGTAGAGACGGGGTTTTGCCATGTTGCCCAGGCTGGTCTCAAACTCCTGAGCTCAGGCGATCCTCCCTTCTTGGCCTCCCAAAGTGCTGGGATTACAGGCATGAGCTACCGTGCCTGGCCCAGAAAAAGTCTTCTTAAAAAATAAATCTTCTTGAAAATAACTTAGAGGGACTGAATATTACATTGTTATTTTTAAGGAGACCAGGAGAAACATAGCACCCTTTTCTTCACCACATTTACAAGGAATATTCCAAGTAGCATGCAGCTACTGGAGTAAAATGTTTCGTATTTGAAAGCATAGGAGTATATGTGTGTATGCATACACATATGCCTCGTTTTTTATGATATTGTACATAAATTCTAAATTAGCAATGACTCACTGTATTATAATTATGTAAACCCCGCTGGGTTTTAACACAAGTCGTTCTTTTCTCTTTTAGTCAGTTTACAGACACGAGACAGAATAGGAACCGGCGGCTCGGTGGTGGACTGCAGAGGACTGTTAGAAAATGAAGGGTACGTATAACCACAGCAAGAGGCGGGCTGAGTTCTCTGCTGCCTTAACCTCTCGGCCTATAGGAAAGCGCCCTTCCCTCCTTAAGTCACTCTGCAGAATGCTTGAGGTGCATAAAGGATGTTGGGATAAAACTGTGAACCAGTTTACTTGGCTATAAAGGAAGCTGTAAATACAACTGGAGTTGGCTGGGTGTGGTGGCTCACGCTTATAATCCCAGCAGTTTGGGAGGCCGAGGCGGGTGGATCACGAGGTCAGGAGATTGAGACCATCCTGGCTAATACGGTGAAACCCCATCTCTACTAAAAATGCAAAAAATGAGCCAGGTGTGGTGGTGGGCGCCTGTAGTCCCAGCTACTGGGGAGGCTGAGGCAGGAGAATTGCTTGAACCCGGGAGGAGGGGGTTGCAGTGAGCCAAGATCATGCCACTGCACTCCAGCCTGGGTGACAGAGCAAGACTCTGTCTCAAAAACAAACAAACAAACAAACAACTGAGGTTGTGCCTGAAAGACTCAAAATCCAGTGAAAGAGGCTCCCACGGGCCAAAGATGGGTGAGTTTGAGCATCAATAAGAATTATAACTGCCTGTAATCCCAGCACTTTGGGAGGCCAAGGTGGCCAGAGACTTTGGTCTCGAGTCTGAGACCAGCCAGGGCAACATAACGAGACTTTGTCTCTACCAAAAAATAAAAAATAACAAATTAGCTGGGCATGGTGGCACGCACCTATAATCCCAGCTGCTAGGGAAGCTGAGGTGGGAGGATTGCTTTGAGTCCAGGAGTTTGAAGTTGCAGTGAACCCTGATCACACCACTGCGCTCCACCTTGGGCGACACAGCAAGACCCTGGCTTAAAGAAAAGAAAAGAATTATAACTGCCATGAATTTGGAACATATCAAATACATTAAAAATCTTTGGGTTCATAATGACGGGGGGAGGAACTCAACACACTAAAAAAATACAACAAACTGCCGAACCGTCATTGGTCACTGTCACAATTTTGCAGTCCCCCATGAATTAATGGACCTGGCCAACAAGCAGTAATTGCTAACAACATCACAAAAGAGAGATGATCCAACATTAACACACCTCTTGGAAATACAGGGGACCAGGAATGTGTCTCATGGCCCCAAGGGAATATAATCAACAAACATCCAGAATGGGGCCTTCTGTAGGACAGACAACCCAGGGTCTTCAACAAATAGACTGCAAGAAAAGCAAAGACAGGAGGGAAGGAGAACCTGTCAACAATTCATATTCAAACAAACTTGAGACATAGCTACACATGCAAGGTGTGGACTTTGGATCCTGATTTATGAGACAATTGGAGAAATCTGAACACCGGTATTTGATGTTTTAAAAAAATTAATGAACATTTTTTAGTCACGATAATGGAAATATTTAAGGATGAAGTCATAAAATGTTGGGGTTGGTGGGGAGGGATTGGAAGAGTGGACATTGGATGATGGTTAGCTGGGAGGGGTGGACACGGGGTTCATTGTACTGGTTTCTCATTTTTTATACATATTTGAAATTTTTCAATCTAAGATTTTAAAAGAGTATTTGCTTCTAAGGGACAGTAGCCTATTAAGGTGAATTGTCTTCAAAATTGCTCAGGGGGTGAAGATTGATGTTTAAAAAGTATCTAAAGGCATTTTGGCATTTTATGTAACCAGGAGTTTCATTATAGAGTAAAATAACAAGGAAAATGGAGTATTTGGATATGATTTTATTTTAAAGATGGAGTCTCGCTCTGTCACCCAGGCTGGAGTACAATGGCACAATCTCGGCTCACTGCAACCTCTGCCTCCTGGGTTCAAGCAATTCTCAGCCTCCCGAGTAGCTGGGACCACAGGCGTGTGCCACCACACCCAGCTAATTTTTGTATTTTTAGTAGAGATGCGGTTTCATCATGTTGGCCAGGCTGGTCTTGAACTCCTGACCTCAAGTGATCTGCCCACCTCGGCGTCCCAAAGTTGGGATTACAGGCGTGAGCCACCGCATCTGGCCTGGATTTGATTTTAAATCAAGAAAAATGAGATCTCATTTCACGAACTCCTCATAGTCTATGGCTGGTTTCTTCTAATCATTTCAGTCTACCCTATGGTGAAATTGTACAGTTGGCCTTGGGGACACTCTGGCCACCTGTTCCTCTTAGAAGAGTCTGTCTTTCTGTTTGAGTGGCACATGGTGAATTTTACAAAACTAGGCCCTTGGAACACTGGACGTTGTTAAAGGAAAGCAAATCAATTTATGTGACGGTGTCCCCTAGGACACTAGCCCTAAGGCGGTGGTCTTGTGACTCCTCCATGGTGACACCATGCCTGCCTGCTCTCGTCCCTTTCAGAACGGTGTATGAAGACTCGGGGCCTGGGAGGCCGCTCAGCTGCTTCATGGAGGAACCAGCCCCTTACACAGATAGCACCGGTGCTGCTGCTGGAGGAGGGAACTGCAGGTTCGTGGAGTCCCCAAGTCAAGATCAAAGACTTCAGGCACAGCGGCTTCGAAACCCTGATGTGCGAGGTTCACTACAGACGCCCCAGAACCGACCACACGGCCACCAGTCCCCGGAACTGCCCGAAGGCTACGGTGAGAGAATGTATCCTGCTGTGGCCAATGCCATCTGCCCTGTTTCCATGAGTTGACTTTTTTTTTTTTTTTTGAGACAAGGTCTCGCTGTCACCCATGCTGGAGTGCAGTGGCATGATCATGGCTCACGGCAGCCTTGACCTCCCTAGCTCAAGCGATCCTCGCGAGTAGCTGGGATTATAGGCATACACCATCATGCCCGGCTAATTTTTGTATTTTTTGTAGAGAATGGGTCTCACCATGTTGCCCAGGCTGGTCTCAAACTCCTGGGCTCAAGTGATCCACCTGCCTCAGCCGCCCAAGTGCTGGGATTACAGGCGTGAGCCACTGCATCTGGCCTTTAACCCTTTTTGAGTAGCCTGTTTGTGCCATAAGTGCGGATGTTTGCGTGGCTATGCCATTTGATAATTGTGGCAGTGTAAAGACAACTGGAAGACAATGGTCCTAAATCTAGCTAATCATGAATTTTCAGCAATTGCTCCAAATCTCCCAGTTTAGAAATCAAGTGAAAATCTTAGGCAAACGAAGACCAAAGCAAACCAAGGTAACATGTAGGCTAGATGAGGGTGTCTGTAGTGCTCTGGAAAGGAGAGCATGGGGCGAGATGGAGAAGAGGGGATTATTCGGCCACCTCAGAGAGAAGAACCGGGATAAGAGGGGAGTGTTATCTAGATTTAGATAATACCAGACGTGAGGGCATCGAGGGTTGGTTACAGACTCTCCCTGGAATTGAACTTGTCTAATTTGGATCTCTAATTTCTTGTGTAGAACAAAGAACAACAGTCCAGGGCCAAGTTTACTTTTTGCACACACAGACTGGAGTTAGCACGTGGCACGACCCCAGGATACCAAGGTAAGCCTCCTGAAATGCACACCCCCCAGCTGTCTTTCCAGCAGTTGACTTGAAAAGCCAATACCTTCCAGATGTGTTGCTCTTGTTTTAAACTAAAAATAGTGATGAATGAGATGATATTGATGTCTGGGATTTCCTTCAGATAAGCTGGGGTGGGGGGAGTAGACAGGGGTACATTTGAAATGTGAGTCATTGTTGACCTTTGAAACAAGGTTGACCATGATCATTGTTGAAGTTGGTTACACAGCAATTCCTTATGACCACTAATTTTTTTATATGCTTAAAATTTTCCATCATAAGTCAAGGAAATATAAAGACTCTGTTATCCTTTCTCTCTTCTACTTTACTGTCCCCATTGCCTCAGTCCCTCGGGGACCATTCCTGGGGGAGATGCAGCTTTTCTATACGAATTCCTTCTACAAGGCCATACATCTGAGCCCAGGTTAGAGAGACCCCCCCACCCCATAACAGAGTTAAGTTTCTTTTTTTCTTTTGCTTTTTATTTCCTTTTAGAATAGCATTACTACCTAATATGATTTTTGGTAATATTTAGTTCCTTTTTATTCATGATTTGTTTCATCTGAGAATAAACTTCCTGTCTGATTTTCCAAGACTATGTTTAATGTATGGCTCAGTACCTATAATGAGACTGGAAATATATTACCTGCAAATGAATGAGGTGTCTCTTTTGTACCCCCTGTTAGAAATGACAGGCTTTTGTGTTAATTAGAAACACATCTTGGTCAGTAAAGCTGTGCTCCCTTCTGACTGTAGATTGTGTTGAAATTATTAATCAGGAGAATAATTAATCATTCTTAGAGTGGAAAATACTTGTTGAGCAAAAAGCCCATTTGAAAATGAGAATGCCTCGTCCTGCTGCAACTGTTTAGAATTGCCGAGTTTCTGAATGCATGTTCCTGTACCTCCCTTAGCCCTGAAAAGCTTGGTGCTGTCTGGGAACTTTCCAATGAAGAAACCCTTCTGGCCTGGAACATTTAATGACACTTGTGAATTCAGATAGTTTTCTGACAGCACTAAGATACTTCCTACTATTAGGGCCTTCTTTCATATAAGAAATGATATGCCGTGAGGAGCCCCTGTTCCTTATCATGGTTATAAGCTCTGAAACTGCCTATTTTTTTTTTGGAGATGGAATTTCACTCTTGTTGCCCAGGCTGGAGTGCAATGGCGTGATCTCGGCTCACTGCAACCTCCGCCTCCCACGTTCAAGCGATTCTCCTGTCTCAGCCTCCCGAGTAGCTGAGATTACAGGCACCCACCACCACACCCAACTAATTTTTGTATTATTAGTAGAGACAGGGTTTCATCATGTTGGCCAGGCTGGTCTCGAATTCCTGACCTCAGGTGATTCACTTGCCTCCCAGAGTGCTGGGATTACAGGCGTGAGCCACCGCGCCCAGCCTGAAAGTTTGGTTTTAAATCTCTCGGATGTTGCTGCTGTTTGCAGCAGAGAGGCCTGGACTGAGTAGAGGTTTGGCGTAAGTAGCACCACGAAGGTCCATCTTAGCAGAGCTGGGACACAGACACCTTGATAAGGAACCTCTGTGGCTTCTGTTGCTGACTTTTGGTCTCATTCCTCCATACTCAGTTGGACAAACCTCTCTGTATCTTCCATTTTGGTAGAGACCTTAACAGTGTGAATTGTGATGAACTTGGACCACTGCCACCAGGCTGGGAAGTCAGAAGTACAGTTTCTGGGAGGATATATTTTGTAGATCATAATAACCGAACAACCCAGTTTACAGACCCAAGGTTACACCACATCATGAAGTAAGACTTTAAAAATATTTTTTGCTGACCTCTTTCATTGGTAATCGAATGCTTTCTTGGACTGGTATTTTTGTGAATTTATCGACTGTCTTGCTGGTTGGATAATAAGCATGGTCAAAATGATGTTAAATATCTGGCGGATAATTGCATATTTTAAACTCTTAAATTAGCTGTGAAGAGCACTGAAGCCCTATGTTGTTGCTACCCTTTTCTTACTTGCAGCCTACATAAAATTTACCGAGATGGCAGTATTAGGCGGCTGCACGAAGGAAGTTTCCGCACGCAGCGCTCTCATGAGACACGTGGCCCTTAGGTTGAGAAGTAGAGATACGTGCTATCCCCCCAGTGCCTGCACGGTGGGGAACTGGATACCTTGGAACTGGGAATTATCTTGGATCCCATATTTAGTGTTCCAGGCCTGTCGTGTTCTCAGAGCCAAACATTCCACATAGCTCTTTTTTTTTTTTTTTTTTTTTTGAGACGGAGTCCAGCTCTGTCACCCAGGCTGGAGTGCAGTGGCACAATCTCTGCTCACTGCACCCTCCACCTCCTGGGTTCAAGTGATTCTCCTGCCTCAGCCTCCTGAGTAGCTGGGATTACAGGCGCCCGCCACCATGCCCAGCTAATTATTGTATTTTTAGTAGAGATGGGATTTTGCCATGTTGGCCAGGCTGGTCCCAAATTCCTGACTGCGGGTGATCCGCCTGTCTTGGCCTCCCAAAGTGCTGGGATTATAGGCATGAGCCACTGCGCCTGCCCCCGACATAGCTCTTTCAACCGACAGCTCTGTGTCTCAGTGGCAAAACTTGAACAGGACAAATGCCACTTTGTCACCGTACTAATCCTACTCCTTTTACTGAAATTTTGCTCTCAATGAGCAGGTGTAGAAATCTCTTGGCGGTAAAAATGAGGGATGGTTTTCATTAGATTTCACTCGAGCGGTCTGCTGTTGTGCCTATCATGAGATTTCATTTGAGTTCTCCACTGTTACCTCCTTTAAAATTTTTTCCCATCATCTCCATTTCATTCTAACTGCCAAGGTGCATCTGATGATGCTTTGGTTCATCTCATGGGTGCGTAATAGATGCATAATAAATGACAGCTATTTCCATTTTTATTTGTGGTGGTAATGTGTGAGATAAGTGTTTGCTTGGAATTGTGGTACCTCCTTTTTTTTGAGAGAGAGAGTCTGGCTCTGTCACCCAGGCTGGAGGGCAGTGGTGCAATCTCAGCTCACTGTAACCTCTGCCTCCCGGGTTCAAGCGATTTCCCTGTCTCAGCCTCCTGAGTAGCTGGGATTATAAGTGCCCACCACCACACCTGGCTAATTTTTTGTATTTTTAGTAGAGACCGGGTTTCACCATGTTGTCCAGGCTGGTCTCGAACTCCTGACCTCAGGTGATCCACCCACCTCAGCCTCCCAAAGTGCTGGGATTACAGGCTTGAGCCACCACGCCCGGCCTGGGGTACCTCCTTTATGGTACTGTAGACATATATTTAGGCTAATGTGGCCATCAGCAAGTTTGACACAGCTAGCTAGGTACCTGGTTACGTCATCAGGGAAACAAATTCTCCCTGAAGTTGTGTGCAGCTAGCTCTCTCCTCTGACCCTGTCGCGTACGTGGGTGCTTGCAGCTCCCCTGGCCGGGGCTTCGGAGTGACTTTCTGCATCTCTTCTTCTCAAGTCACCAGTGCCAACTCAAGGAGCCCAGCCAGCCGCTGCCACTGCCCAGCGAGGGCTCTCTGGAGGACGAGGAGCTTCCTGCCCAGAGATACGAAAGAGATCTAGTCCAGAAGCTGAAAGTCCTCAGACATGAACTGTCGCTTCAGCAGCCCCAAGCTGGTCATTGCCGCATCGAAGTGTCCAGAGAAGAAATCTTCGAGGTAGAGAGTTCAGGGCCACTGCCCAGACCCTGTTCAGAAACAAATAAGGCAATTCAGACAAAGGAATCTCAAATGCGATTGTTTTCAAGGGCTGCTTTAAATGAACTGCTTTGTGGGTGATGTCTGCGTTTCAGGGAACCCTTCTTTCTGTTTGGTATTTGAGGTATTGATTTTATTACTAAGGGAAGTGCAGAGTTTGTCAGGACCACAGCCTGTCTAGAGGGAGGGAATGGTATTCATTTCCTCTTATGGTAAAAATGGAAAAACTAAATAGTTTCACCTCTAGGTGAAAACCTAGAGGTGTATACAGAAACTAGCACTAAAAAATAGTGGGAACCGCCTTGTCTACATGATGTGGGTTAAATATTCCTGCAGTCTGCAATCTGCGCTTTCCCCAGAGCCAGGTAGTCTCCCTCCTCTCTTCTTGTATGAGATGTCATCTGAGGGCTGTCCTTCACAGGGCAGCTCAGGGGCTGGGGGCCATCCTGCTTCTCCTGTGGAAATTGGCGAGGAGCAGGTGGCTCTTGGGACAGGCTCTGTCCCTTACACAGCTTCCTGCAGGAGCAGGTCCCTAAACAGACCAGGCCCTTTTCCCAAGAAAGCTGACCATACAGGAAAATCTCCATGGCATTTGGGCCATTTCCTGCCCTCCTTTGTGGAAGACAATGTCAGAAATGATCAAAGGAGACTGAGCACAGATTCTCCCTGGGTGACAGCACTAAGGGAGCACTGGGGGGCCAAGGGAGCTGAGCGCCTTCCCCACCGCGAGGGCTGGGCCTGGGTGTTGGATGGGCAGCTTGGCCACAGCGCCCAGCCCTGCCTGCTGCATGTATGCCCTTGTTGCAGGGTAGAAAAGCGCTGAAGTACTGACTTCACTACCAGCTCGTTTCCTCTTTCCCTCTCGGGTTGCCAGAGTTTGTTTGGGTTTTTTTTTTTTTTTTTTTTTTTTTTTGAGACGGAGTCTTGCACTGTTGCCCAGGCTGGAGTGCAGCGGCATGATCTCGGCTCACTGCAACCTCTGACTCCCAGGTTCAAGCGATTCTCCTGTCTCAGCCTCCTGTGTAGCTGGGATTACAGGCGCCCGCCACCAGGCCCAGCTAATTTTTTGTATTTTTAGTAGAGATGGGGGTTTCACCATGTTGGCCAGGCTGGTCTTGAACTTCTGACCTCAAGTGATCCGCTCACTTTGGCCTCCCAAAGTACCGGCATTACAGGCGGAGCCACCGCGCCCGGCTGGGTTGCTGGAGTTTGAATTGCGTTAAATTTAAAGCATGAAAAATTTCTTAAGTGCCTCGTTACTGAATCTACATCTACAAACACGTAGCGGCTTCTGCTTCAAGTGCTGAGTGTGAGGGAATAGCAGGCTGATCACATGTGTTCTGTGCTGTGCTTAAGCCACCTTATGTCTTACTTAAAATCTTTTTGCCTTTTGACTCAGTGGGAAATCAAATGTGATTTTTCACTTTAGATATAAAGAGAGGCTCAGAACTCTCTTAGCGTTCAGACTTTCTAATGTCTTGATTTTGGTTGCGATGCACAAGTTGTCTATAGTGTGCACTGAAATTAATTTATATAGAGAAGAATCAACCCTAGTGAGTTTTGTCCTTAAGTCCTTGGTGATTCACTGAAAACAGACACGTGTTTCCCTGAAGGTTAGTGTTTCCTGGCATCGTGTTTGTTTTGTTGTTGTCTCAGAGGGAGAAACTGAGAAAAAAGATGATGGAATATACTAGATGCCGAAGAAACATTCTGATGAGGAGCCAGATAAAACTTGAATTGGAATGGATGCTTGTTCTTAACCGGGCTCCATTATCAATGACCTTTCATAACTTTAAGAAAAAGAATGTTCTTCTCTCTGAAACTGTGATGTTGCTCTTCAGGAGTCTTACCGCCAGATAATGAAGATGCGACCGAAAGACTTGAAAAAACGGCTGATGGTGAAATTCCGTGGGGAAGAAGGTTTGGATTACGGTGGTGTGGCCAGGTAAGCTGCTTGTTCATTCACCTTCTCTGCTGTGTGGATCTCAGTCTTTTCAAGAGAAGTCATTTGCCCTTCTCCAGTGCTCATCACCAAGCACGCCTGGGCAGGGCTGATGTCTCCTTGGAGCAGTCGGGCCATCATGCGCTGGCTTCAGCCACCCTGCGGAGAATAGGAATTCGTCCGAGCATGCTCGTGCCAGCCTCTTGCCATAACCTACCAGAATATCCGTGATTGTCACCACTAATTGACTTCTTGTAAATCTAGAATTAAACTTTTAAATTCACTCCTTTCTTTTGAAACATGAGGAGCATGCTCCTGAAATTTAACACAGGAGGCAGCCTTGCTCTCCTCTGTAGAGGATTTGCTGCAGGGAGCAGGGCAGGGATTGCATTTGTGCATGTAAATTGCATTTGTGTCAAAGGAATTTTGTAAAATGTTAAAATTTTGGTCAAAATAATTCAAGAAAATGATATTAAAAAACAGAACAGAATGATGAAAAACTGCTATTTCATGTCCTGCTTCTTTTCAGCTTCAAGACAATTTTTTTTTTTGGTCTTTTTTGAGACGGGGTCTTGCTCTGTTGCCCAGGCTGGAGTGCAGTGGCACAATCATAGCTCACTGCAGCCTCAACCTCCTGGGCTCAAGCGATCCTCCTACCTCAGCCTCCCAAGTAGCTGGAACTACAGGTGTGTGCCACCACGCCTGGCTAATTTTTAAAAAGTTTTTTGTAGAGATGAGGTCTTACTATGTTGCCCAGGCTGGTCTCAAACTCCTGGGCTCAAGCCACTCTCCCATCTTGGCCTCCCAAAGTGCTGAGATTGCAGGTGTGAACCACTGTGCTTGGCTAAGACAACTGCTTCTTAACTCTTTTAGCTCTTTTCTTTGAATAGGTATCTTATTATTTCCGGATTTAATGATTTATGGGCATATACATAAGATAGACTGACTCTAGTTACTCTCATGTTCAATTTAGTAATATGGATCTTTTTAGTTCTTCCATCATTTGTAACTTTATGTCCTGTGCTTTCACCTTTATTTTTTTGATGTATCAACTAGAGACATGATCTCTGGACCTCTCATTTGCATAAGAACAGGATATTCATACTTACAACTTTCTCTTCAGCATTCCTTCTGCCTCTTAAATTCTGTCATCTGTAATATTACTTTTATGTTGTCAAGGTTAAGATTTACATTCTCTTCTGTAACCAAAATTTGGTCAGTCTCCTATGCTTGTCTACCAATTATTTGTAAAGGGATGAAAGTTTATACGGTTTATATTATTATGAATGAAAATATTGTCCATTAAGGGTTTAAATAGTATTCTAGAATTTAACTTTTTGGAACAAATTCTAATTTTTCCAAGAATTTCTTCTTCCCTTTTTTTTCTGGAGACCGCGTCTCACTCTATGGCCCAGGCTGGAGTCCACTGGCTGGATCTCGGCTCACTGCTACCTCCACCTCCCAGGTTCAAGTGATTCTCATGCCTCAGCCCCCTGAGTAGCTGGGATTACAGGTGTGAGTCACCATGTCCAGCTAATTTTTATATTTTTAGTAGAGATGGGGTTTCACCATGGTGGCCAGGTGGGTGTTGAACTACTGACCTCAGGTGATCCTCCCGCCTTGGCTTCCCTCCCCAGTAGCTTTCATTGTCTCTACTGCCCCTTGAACTTCAAGTCCTCCAGGATGGTTACACATCATACCTTCTGACAGCCCCCGTGTCTCCTGCAAGGCCTCTGTGCAGCCTGATGGCGATTCTCTTGCTCCTCTGTGCCGTGGTTGTCCTGAGACTTCACTGCTTCCCTGGGTGAGGTCCATTGTCCTGGGCGTCCCATAGCTTCCCCTTTCTTGGCGTCCTCCCTTGTCATGCTGTGACCACCGCATGGTTGTGTGGTGTGATGTTTCTCTTTCTCATCTGCATCTTCCAAGAGAGTCAAACTACATGCAGTCAGGAACTTGTCTTGTTCACAGCTGATCCCCGGTTCCTAGAACAGCACCTAACACACAGCGGAACACTTGTCTCCGTAAATATGTGCCAAATGAATGAATTTTACTTTTTGTTAATTTCTTCGCACATTTTCTTTCTTTGGTCGTTCTGAAATGCCTGTTACTCAGCTGTCGGACTCCCTGGTTTGGTCTAGTAGGAGTTACATTCCTTCTACGTTTTCCGTAGTCATCCAGTCTTCTGCGTGGAGATGGGTCGTTGTGAATTTCCCTTGACTGACATGATGCTGTAGTGGAAAGAGTTGGGAATCTCTGCTCTGCCACCTCCAGTTTGGTCTTGTAGTGTTATTTCACCACTGGAGTCTTCCTCCTAATGGGATGATACTTAGAGAGCGGTAGAGAGATTTCAGTTGCATGTGTATTACACATGTGCAGGTGTGTGTTCATTATCCGATCTGTGGGAGTTAGGCTACACTTGTCTCCCCAGTATTTAGTCCTGAAGTCCTTTCTGTAGCCTCTCTTTTTGGCCTGTTTAGTTATTGCTTCCCTTACCACTTCCAGAACAGAACTGATTGTATCTTTACGCTGTCCATGGCTCGGTCGGAATGTTTGCTTGTATTTTAATCACTTCCTGTCTAGACAACTGGAGGTCTTTGTCTTTTTCAAAAAAGGTTCTTCCTAAATTGAAACTCCAAAACTTGGGATGAATTCAAATTCAGCAATGTTGCCTTTGTAGTAAAAAGAGACTTTATAGGATTCGGAGTCTCATCTCTTCTGGCAGTTCCTTTCTGTTCTTTTGAGTACAATGAAGAACTGTTTTTGTTTGATATTTTTTGTGTATTCTCACGATTTTCTTGGACAGATTATCTGCATTTGTGTCTGTCCTTCCCTATTCTCTCTCATTTCTGTTTGAAAAAGTAAGAAATTCTAGAATAAAATTTGGAGCTGCTATCTTAATGCGATCCGTTGAAAAGGAGTTTTGAGTAGAATGAATAGAAGACTCTTTGTAGATCTGCCACAGGTGTTTGTCTAAGGGCTGGGCTTAATGCAACCTGAGTGTAGCCACTGAACCATACAATTTCTATTTAAAGTGCCTTTTTTTTTTGGCTTGACTGTTTTTAACTTTGGGGTTTTTTAAATAATAAAATGATGCAAACATTAAAGAAATTCAGAAAATAACAACTTAGGCTGGGCGTGGTGGCTCACGCCTGTAATCCTGGCACTTTGGGAGGCCGAGGTGGGTGGATCATTTGAGGTCAGGAGTTCGAGGCCACCCTGGCCAACATGGTGAAACCCCGTCTCTACTAAAAAATCCAGAAAATAGCCGGGCCTGGTGGCGCGTGCCTGTAGTGCCAGCTACTCGGGAGGCAGGAAAATCGCTTGGACCCGGAAGGCAGAGGTTGCAGTGAGCCAAGATCATGCCACTGCACTCCAGCCTGGGCGACAGAGTGAGACTCCATCTCAGGGGAAAAAAAAAAAAATGTAGAAATTTTAGCGCGTCTCAAATGCATTTTTGTTGTTTGCTCCCAGGGAGTGGCTTTACTTGCTGTGCCATGAAATGCTGAATCCTTATTACGGGCTCTTCCAGTATTCTACGGACAATATTTACATGTTGCAAATAAATCCGGATTCTTCAATCAACCCTGTAAGTATGAATGAACAAAGAGGTAGGGAATTGAGTTGGAGAAGTTTTGAGATGGATTTTCAGTTTCATTCTCAGTTCTTGGTCTATTTGTTGTAGACTTAATCAAAGACAGTGGTAAGCAAAACATGGAGAGGTAAAGTGAAAACTGAATTAAGATGGATGATTCCAATCCTGTATTTTCAGAGATCGTGATCACTGGGTGTGCTGTGTTGAAGGAGATGAAGGGTGAAACTGAGCTGTTCATACACTCACACTTTGTGATCATTTGAGGGAACTCTGGTGTGATGATCGTATGTGTTCATGGTGTCATTCTAAGGAGTAGGTTCCGAAGTCCAGCCTCCTCCCGGTCAAAACTGGAATCTTTCCAGAACTAGCTTTTTAAGCCACAAATGCTGCCACCCTTAGCGTGCTGGTTTTAGAGATGAGGAAGTCAGTGCAGTGTTTGCACGCCCAGCTCAAGGGTGGGCAGCTGGCCAGCAGGGGACTCCTCCTGTGGCACCACGGCCTTCACCAGTGTCCTGCACAGGCCACTGAGGCGAAGTCGGGACAGGCTCCGCTTGTGCATTCAAATGTGGAAGAACCTTTTACCAACATGGAAGCAGAGTTTTGATTCATTTTTTGAGGTGAACATAATTCAAACCTGAAAGTAGAGACGTGTGGTTCCTGAGTTAAGACCAGAATGGCTCTGGTTCTAGAATGGTTCTTTTCTTTTTTTTGAGAGAGAGTCTCGCTGTGTCCCCCAGGCTGGAGTGCAGTGGCATGATCTCTGCTCACTGCAACCTCTGCCTCCCAGGTTCAAGCGATTCTTCCGCCTCAGCCTCCCGAGTAGCTGGGATCACAGACCCCTGGCACCAGGCCCAGCTAGTTTTTGTATTTTTAGTAGAGATGGGGTTTTGCCATGTTGGCCAGGCTGGTCTCGAACTCCTGACCTCGGGTGATCTGCCTGCCTCAGCCTCCCAAAGTGTTGAGATTACAGGCGTGAGCAACCATGCTCGGCCTAGGATTGTTATTTGACTTGGCTTACTCATACATATTTTCCTGTGGTCTTTTTTTCCCCCTTAGCATTTCTTCCCTCCCTCCCTCTCTTTCCCTCTCTTCCTTTCGTTCTGGATCGAGGGAGTGGTGGTGGAGGAGGAAGGGAGGGAGTGGTGGTGGAGGAGGAAGGGAACTTGCCCTTTTCTTTCCTGTGCAGTGGGAGGAAGCGCAGGGCTGGCTTCCTGGGTGCGCATCCAGCATGGTGCCGAGGCCCTGCAGTGTCAAGGCCCTGGGCTTGGTTCGATTCTCTGTTGTCACGAAGGTGAAATTCTCAGTCGTTGCTGAACACGGGGCTCCTCTGCCAGTTATATGGCCCTTCTGAGGAGGTGTTGGCCCTGAGAGCATACAAAACGCTGTCCAGCGAATCTAGGCAAATTTCTGCTACACAAGCAGCCTTCTTTCACTTGTTCAGGAGCGGGGCCTGTGAGTCCCTGAGTCAGTAGGTCTGGTTGCCTCTGGGACACTTTTCCCAAGAAGCTTGGGGACAGCACGAGATTCCCACATTGGCCGGCATCATGCTGACAAATTCGTGTTCTCTGGTGCCCCCTACAGGACCACTTGTCTTATTTCCACTTTGTGGGGCGGATCATGGGGCTGGCTGTGTTCCATGGACACTACATCAACGGGGGCTTCACAGTGCCCTTCTATAAGCAGCTGCTGGGGAAGCCCATCCAGCTCTCAGATCTGGAATCTGTGGACCCAGAGCTGCATAAGAGCTTGGTGTGGATCCTGTAAGTATTGACTGACAGCCGGTCACCTGGCTTACGGCCCACGACCACGTCTATCTTATGTGTGTGTGTGTGTGTATTTTGGGGATGCGTGTGAAGCCATTGTATTATAACCTGAAACAAAAAAGGAGATTCTTTGGGAGGCGGAGGCGGGCAGATCAATTCAGTCCAGGAGTTCGAGACCAGCCTGGGCAACACAGTGAGACCCCGTTACTGCAAAAAAATACAAAAAAAACCCACCAGATCTAGCAAAAAGTACTCAGTTGACTTATTTTCCTCGTGATGTTGGGCAGGTTTCTCTTCATGGACTAGTTTCTTTTGTTTCCTTGAATGAAGAAGGTGCGATCACAGACGTTAACAGGCCACTCCCCAGGCCCGTTGTGGGGTGTGTGTGACACTCAGGGTATCTCCAGTTAACCTACACAGGGGCCAAGCAAGTATCAAAACAAAATTAACATTTAGTTACCTCTGCTTTAGAATTATTCTAAACACTCTGTTAAGAGCAGCAGGCAGTGACAAGATGAACCGTGACTATCACGGGTCCTTGCAGATTTCACGGGGAGAAAACATCAGGCTCTGACAGATGGAGGGAATGTGGGTGAGTCGGAGTCGGGGCTCCTGGTTGTGTCCCATGTGTCACATGTTCCAACTTGAACAGGGGACTCTGGGGATCAGGTAGAAAATCTTCCACTCAGCTGGGTGCGGTGGCTCATGCCTATTATCCCAGCACTTTGGGGAGGCCAAGGTGGGTGGATCACTTGCTCTTTTCACTTGAGGTCAAAGGTTGGAGTTTGAGACCAACCTGGCCAACGTGGTGAAATCCCGTCCCTACTAAAATTAAAAAAATTTTAAAAAGCCAGGTGTGGCACATGCCTGTAATCCCAGCTACTCAGGAGGCTGAGGCAGGAAAATTGCTTTAACCCAGGAGGCAGAGGTTGCAGTGAGCTGAGACCACACCACTGCACTCCAGCCTGGATGACAGAGTGAGTCTCTGTCTCAAAAAAAAAAAAAAAAGATAGAAAAAGAAAATCTTCCACTCTGCCTAGGCTCAAAAACGATGGCAGATTCAAGAGCTAGTTTTCACTTTCGAGTACTTTTGTGTTTGAACTGATGCCTTTGGGAAGGCTGCCTCTAAGGGAGGAACAGTATTTTTGTTTTTTTTTTTTTTGAGACGGAGTCTTGCTCTGTCACCCAGGCTCGAGTGCAGTGGCTCAATTATCGGCTCAACGCAACCTCCACCTCCCGGGTTCAAGCAATTCTCCTGCCTCAGCTTCCTGAGTAGCTGGGACTACAGGCGCCTGCCACCACATCTGGCTAATTTTTTGTATTTTTAGTAGAGATGGGGTTTCACCATGTTGGCCAGGCTGGTCTCAATCTCCTGACCTCGTAATCCACCCGCCTCGGTATCCCAAAGTGCTGGGATTACAGGTGTAAGCCGCTGTACCCGGCCAGGCACAGTATTTTCTTGGCATGGCTTCATCTCCAGGTCAATTTCCCTTTGACCCTGGTACCTCTTCACGTTCCTGCCTTTTGACTCCCACACTGCTTACAAAGCAGCTGGGTTGTGGGTCCCCTGAAATCACAGGATGGTACAGCAACCTGCTGCCCGCCTTCTATGACTGTGGAAGCCAGGAGCCGGGACATCTGGAAACAGAGCTGTGGTCTCAGGGTCCTCCAGCACCTGTTGCTGTGCCACCCCCACGCAGGTTCTGTGTCTGCCCGAGGCTGTCCTGTCTTGCAGCCCCGGGTTTGGCAGTCGTAAATGTTTTCTGTCTACCCAATGGCCCCGTGTGGTGGCAGAGCTCTAACCTACATCCTTCTGTCTTATTTCAACAGAGAGAACGACATCACGCCTGTACTGGACCACACCTTCTGCGTGGAACACAACGCCTTCGGGCGGATCCTGCAGCATGAACTGAAACCCAATGGCAGAAATGTGCCGGTCACAGAGGAGAACAAGAAAGAATACGTTCGGTAATGCCACCTGTCGGGGACGGCCGGGTGCCTGGGGCGCGGCTGAGCCTGCATTTAGTTGCTGTAGCTCCTTCGCTGTGTGAGGCCTGCGTGTCCCTGATGGCTGGCGCTTATGATCAGATCACATGAACAGAGGCGACTTTCAGAAACCGACAGCTCAGCAGCAGCGTCAGGGATCTGCTTGGAGGGGCCCTGATGGGGCCAGGCCTGGCCTGAGGGACAGAGCCCATGTGGGGAAGGACTTTTCAGTGACCACCTAATTCTGGGTGCAAAGGTGGGGGGCAAAGGAGAGAGCAGCAGCTTGGAGGGTCTCTCGCGCTCAGTCCGAGGAAGCCAGCCTCTCAGTTTTTTTCCACCCCTAATTTGAGGCAGATCTGTGTTCAGGCCTAGGCACTTGCAGCTGAGAACTATGTGGGCACGTCTGTGTGCCACGCTGTCCTGTGCTGTACTTTCAAATGTACTTTTACACATTTAAACAATTTTTAAATTTTTACATGGTCTTGCTATGTTGCCAGGCTGGTCTCGAACCCCTGGCCTCAAGCAATCCTCTTGCTTCCGCCTCCCAAGGGGCTGGCATTGCAGGCGTGAGCCGCCATGCCTGGCCAGAACATGCTTTCACATTGCAGCAATTGATGTGACAGATCAGGTTCAATCCTCCTGTTTTCGCGAGCAAATCGGAATGAATCAGGGCACGTGCTGAGTCATTTTTAACGTGATGCCAAGGTTTGGTACTACTAGCTGGTGGTGTGTTTGTCTGTCTTGGAGAGATCCGGGGAGTGGGGGGCCCAGTGTGTTCCCATGTTTGTCAGACTGTGATATCAGAACCTGCTCACAGGTCGGGCGCAGTGGCTCACGCCTGTAATCCCAACACTTTGGGAGACCGAGGCGGGCGGATCACCTGAGGTCAGGAGCTCGAGACCAGCCATGGCCAACATGGTGAAACCCCATCTCCACTAAAAATACAAAAATTAGCCAGGTGTGGTGGTGGGTGCCTGTAATCCTAGCTACTGGGGAGGGTGAGGCAGAAGAATTGCTTGAACCCAGGAGGCTGAGGTTGCAGTGAGCCGAGATTGAGCCATTGCACTCCAGCCTGGGTGACAGAGTGAGACCCTGTCTCCAAAAAAACCCTGCCCATGGCGGAAAATCCACTTGGTGTTGCATCCAACTTGCGAGTTTTTCTTCCAGGTTGTATGTAAACTGGAGGTTTATGAGAGGAATCGAAGCCCAGTTCTTAGCTCTGCAGAAGGGGTTCAATGAGCTCATCCCTCAACATCTGCTGAAGCCTTTTGACCAGAAGGAACTGGAGGTATGTGCCTGCTGTGCGGAGTCGACCCAGGGCGTCCCTGTGGCTGGCGTCTGCCTGTTTTAAATCCTTGCTGCAGGGGGCAGTGTGTGCCGTTTTCTAGTAAGCCTAGGAGCTGTTGGGGTTCCCAGACTAGAGCCAGGGCTGGAGCAAGAGTGGGGAGTAGAGGGTGTTCATGCCAGTTAGTAACCGGCGAGATGTCTGCTTGGTGGTAGGAAATCTGACTAACTCCCGGGAAACTGTTCAAGGTGGCTGTGGCTTCCCTTGTTTGCAAGATCTCTAGCAGGGGAGATTGCATAGCCCTCTCCTGTCTTGGGAGAACCAGGTTCTCCCACAAGAGCATCTTACTGCTTTTTATTCTGGCTCTGCCTAGGAACAAGGGGCTACTGTCTTCTCTAGTCATACTGCATGCACTTGAACACGGTGATTCATTCAGCCCTTATCCATCTCTGGTGCCAAATAGCTCAAGCCGTGTAGATTGTTCTCCAAGTCTTTCTGCTGCCAGTGAGGAGAGCTTGGGAGCCAAGAGCTTGGATGGAGCAGTAGTTCTGGGGTGAACTTTTGTGTTTTTTTTTTTGAGACACGGTCTCGCTCTGTTGCTCAAGCTGGAGTGCAGTGGTGCAATCATGGCTCACTGCAGCCTCAACCTCCCAGGCTGAAGCCATCCTCCCACCTCAGCCTCCCGAGTAGCTGAGGCTACAGGTGCATGTCATCATGCCTGGCTAATTTTTGTATTTGTTGTAGAGACGGGGTTTCGCCATGTTGCCCAGGCTGGCCTTGAACTCCTGGGCTCAAGTGATCTGCCCAACTTCGGCCCCCACAAAGTGCTGGGACTACAGGCGTGAGCCACTGCACCCAGCAGGGGTTGAACTTTTTAAGCCAGTTGCGGAAACATGCCCTATCGGCCCCAGCCCCACGTAACTCTTGCTGAATTCTCCTCTCTTCAGACTTGAAACTCCACATGTCCTTGAGTGTCCTGGAGAGACCCTGGGACGTGCCCTTATTCATGGTTAGCTCTGTTCAGTGTCACCAGTTGGTTCTTTGATACTCCTCACCGATGCAGAGCAAAAACCCTGCTTTGGTTATAAAATAACATCCCATCAACAGCTGTGCACTGCGGTCCTTGGGGTTGGAGACCCGTTTGGAGGAGGCGGACGGAAGCATGTGCCACAGGCCTCCTGTTTGTAGCTTTCTTCCTGTCTCAACATCTGCCTAGTACACAGCTGCTGCTTTGCTTGGGAATCGACTTTTCACTGTTGTGTGTCGGGTACCTAGGAGGCGCGTCCTGACGTGGGTTTATGCATTTTGGAAGTAATTCACCTTTCTGCACCTCCTCAGCTGATCATAGGCGGTCTGGATAAAATAGACTTGAACGACTGGAAGTCGAACACGCGGCTGAAGCACTGTGTGGCCGACAGCAACATCGTGCGGTGGTTCTGGCAAGCGGTGGAGACGTTCGATGAAGAAAGGAGGGCCAGGCTCCTGCAGTTTGTGACTGGGTCCACGCGAGTCCCGCTCCAAGGCTTCAAGGCTTTGCAAGGTGACTGACGTGGAGGCGGGGCTATTCGATGACGCGTCTATGTGGGCTGTGGGCAGGAAGAGCTGGAAGGTGGCTGGGATGTTTTTCTGAGATGTGTGCTAGAAAATGGCATAAGGAATGTTCTCCAGTAGCTAATGCTCTGCCCTACAGAGGTGGTTACCTGGCAGGGGCCGTGTGTGAGCAGGTGTGGGGCCCCGCTGAGCAAAGACTGTGGAGCCACTCCACGGCACGTGGATTCCCCCTCCTCACTGCTTCCAAAAAGCCAAGAGGGTCTGGACAGCAGGGGCCTTCAGAGTGTCTGTGAGGCCAGCTTAGCCAAGATCCCAGGGAGGGAGCTATGGGGGAACCGCCCCCAGTCTCAGTGGCTCCAAAGCTTGGAGCTGCACATGAATCCGTTTAGCCACAAACCACACCGAAAGATGATGTCCTGCTCACTCTGTTTAAGCCACTGAGGTCGCTGGAAGTGGGGTGGAATTCTGTGCGAAAGGTGCCCATCTGCCTGTAGGGCAGGCGGCCTAATGTCTCATCTTTTACACTTACTTAGGGTTTGGAGGGGACGTTGCTGGAAGGAGTGAGGTGAGTGAAGGGTGTCACCATACTGAAATTTAGCTGATTGGACTGTAAATGCTGATAGACACACAGACACATTGTAAACACAGAATATTCCCTCTGCCTCGCTGAGTAAAATGAGGTTAATTCCATTTCAGTCGGCTTTGGCCATCAGGGCACCTGCATCTTTTCCATTGTGACCTCTGCCTATAGATTTGCTGCTGGGGGCCCAGCATGGATAAAAAGGGGTTTGAGGCTGAGCCCCGCTCGTATCTGGGAGCCTCTGTCTGCCTGACCAGCCTGACCATGACAGCTGCTCCCAGAGCTTGCTGGTGCCTGTCATTTACAAAGCCTTTCTCATTCAGTTCTCCCAACAACCCTGAGAGCCTGGCTGATGGGGATTATTAGCCCCATTCCATGGATGAGGAAGCCGAGACTCACTGAGGTCATGGGATTTATTATCCCCCTGAGGAAAAAAAACAGGAGGTGTGAGTGGGGAGGCAGGGCAGGAATCCAGGCTTCCTGACCAAGTCACTTTTCTCATGGCGCCATTGTCTTGCCCACAGCAGGTCCACATGCTAAACGTTCCTGCTTAGAGATAGTCCCTGTCGTCGTAAGGGTCTCATTAGTCCTCCAATAATTGGATAGACTTTAGCCCAGTGTCCTCCAAGTGTCTAGAAGGTGGGTCAGAGGTGACCAGGGTCACAGTCCAGAACAGGGAGTGCTGGTGCTGTGGGAGGGGACTGAATGGTGGCCCGGGCAGAGTGGCCAGGGCCCTGCAGGAGGTCTCTGAAGGCCCTCACCTGGCCCAGCCTGTCCTGACTCCCCAGGAGGCTGGGGCTTGGAGGGTGTGGCCTGTGAGGGGGAGGAGCCAGCTTCCTGTCCCAGGTCCCCAGGAACCAGGGGCTGCACACTGAGACCCTCTGCCCAACATAAAGATGGTGTCTCTGCTGGTCCTCATGGCTCCCGGATTCCTGTCCTGCCGCTGACCTTGGCCCAGCTTGAAAGGAGTATCTGTGAATACACAGGAGCAAGGGGCAGCAGAGCCAAGGCCTGTGCCCTCTGCGCCCTCCTTTCCCGGCACCTGGCACCCCTGTCAGCTAGCCGTCTTTGCAGCAGCAGTGGTGGCTGCTGGCCAGCCTGGTGCTCACTTGGGGCTGAGTTTGGAAACACCTGAGCAAGAAGGGGCCTGGTGCCTCTCCCTGCCCTACAGAACTGGTGGGCAAGTCGTCTATTCCAGAGGGTGGGTACAAATAGCTCTGACCCTCAGGGAGCCTGTCTGGAGCAGGCCCATGGTCAGGGTGCACTTTAGCGGGGGGCCTTAGCAGTCCTTGCTCTGCCCCCTGCAATATTCTAAAATGTTGGAATCTTGGCTGAGTGTGGTGGCTCACGCCTGTAATCCCAGCACTCTGGGAGGCCGAGGCAGGTGGATCACCTGAGGTGATCCAGGAGTTCCAGACCAGCGTGGGAAACATGGCAAAACCCCGTCTCTACTAAAAATACAATAATTAGCCAGGCGTGGTGGCATGTACCTGTTATCCCAGCTACTCGGGAGGCAGGAGAATTGCTTGAACCCGGCAGTCAGATGTTGCAGTGAGCCGAGACTGCCCCACTGCACTCCAGCCTGAGCAACAGAGTGAGACCCTGTCTCAAAAAAGTGTCTGAATTTTGTCACTTTGATAGCCATTGCAGGCATGTCCTAAAACCAGGCCTGGGAACCTCATGGCCCTCTCACAGGACAGCCTGCCTGGGTGTGGGGGTGGGAATGTGGTCAGGGCCCTGCTCCTGGGGGCTGTGTGGCCGGGAAGCGCCACGGCTGTAACTCTGAAGTACATTAACTAGAATGTTGTCTTGTAAGGTTCTACAGGCGCGGCAGGGCCCCGGCTGTTCACCATCCACCTGATAGATGCGAACACAGACAACCTTCCGAAGGCCCATACCTGGTAAGCACCGCGGCCAGGAAGTCACGGCGTCCTGGGAGCCCCAGAGGATGCTGACGTTCACGTTTTTTTTTGTTTTTTGTTTTTTGTTTTTTGAGATGGAGTCTCTGCCAAAATATTTTTGTCGTCATCAGAACTCAAAAGCCACAGCACCTGAGACAGAAGGAGAAATTCTAGAGTTGAATGACAATTCTGAAGCCCTCAAGCAAGAGACCTTCCCCCCGACATTACGACACTGTATAGAGCGGCTTTACTGGCCATGTAAAAAAATATCTGTAAGAGGGCCAACATTATTGCTAAACTTAACATACATCTTACAGTATATATAACCTAAAATTTAAATATAGATTTTCTCTTGATTTAGTTTTTTGTTTTTGAGACAGTCTTGCTTTGTCACTCAGGATGGAGTGCAGTGGCACGATCTCGGCTCACTGCAACCTCTGCCTCCTGGGTTCAAGCAATTCTCGTGCCTCAGCCTCCTGAGTAGCTGGGACTACAGGTGCACGCCACCACACTTGGCTAATTTTTGTATTTTTAGTAGAGATGGGGTTTCGCCATGTTGACCAGGCTAGTCTGGAACTCCTGGCCTCAGGTGATCTGCCCACCTCGGCCTCCCAAAGTGCTGAGATTACAGGCGTGAGCCACCAAGCCCGGCATCATGTTATTTTTTAAAGCTGTTTTCCGATTTGTAGGACTCTGTTTCATTTATGCCAATTCTCAATGACTGGCAGTAGTGCTTGTGTCAGATGGGACAAGTACTTTGCAGCGTCCCACACAAAGGTTGTCAGAGTCTCTTATGAAACTAATTTTGTTATGAGCCATGTAATTAATTAATATTGGTGTTTCAGTGGAGTGTGGCTACCACTCCAGCAGGCTCAAGTCTTCCTCTCTGCCAGGTCTTATGTACACACACCTGTTGGTAAGGAAAATTGTATAGTTTTTAGTTTGGATGTATTGGGCTTCACTTTATCTGACATTTCTGGGTCCCCATCTTCTTGGAATCCTGCTTATGACACATGTACCTTGTCTATTGCAAATGTTTTCTTCCTAAATTTTAACTTAAAAATGAGTCTCCATAGTAGATTATTTCCTGTATGGTTTAAAAATACAATCACTTGCGTACACTTTGTCCTGGAACCATCCATTGAGACGAGTAGCCACATTTCCTTGGGGGAACCAGTTCTAGATGCTGCTGAGATGATGGAAGGTTCCTGTCTTGGAACCCAAGGATGCGGGGTCAGATGCTAGCTGTGACACCCTCTGACATGTGATTTGGGGCAAGTGACTTCATATTCTAACTTGGTTTTCCACACCTGTGAAATGGGGTAATGCAGCTGGTCCTGGACCATGGTGGGTGCCAAGGTCCTGCTCCAAGCATGGCTGTGGCGTCCATTACGGGAACGCACCATGTTGGCTGCACACCCTACTCACAAGGCTTTTGTCCATTAGTAGTTTAGTGCTTGGAGTTAGATGGATGTGGAAAGTATGCTCTGAAGGTCCAGAAAAAAGAGTGCCTGCCCTGGAACCCAGCTCTGTAGAGACAGAAACCATCCTTAATTGCTTACCCTAGAAAGCCAGAAGTCACTGTACATCCTCTGGGTCACAATTTTGTATTTTTTGGTTTGCTACGATAGCTTCTTAAAGGATGTCTTTTTCTTTGCACAAATACTGGAAATGAGCTTCCCCCTGGAAATATCGAGTCAAAAGTTGAATATTCATTTCATCTTTTAAGGATTTGTCATCTTGTTAGTTTTGAGATCTATTTTGTTTTTGCAGGGAATTTTCCAGACTGCCCTGTTTTGGTCTCAGATCAAGTCCCAGAGGAACAGACAGACACGCAGTACATCGTTAGTGGTGATGTTGCCTGACAGCCAGTCTAGGTTACAGGGGCTGCCAAAGAGGCATTCCCAGTACAGAGAAAGAATTTCTCCCAAAGAAAGACAGACAAACAGAAAACAAGTGGAGAGCTTTGTCCTGATAGAAGCAGTAAATAGTAACTTGGTTATGTTTTGGTTGTGAAAGCCCAAGACTTACTTTACTGTGTGTTGATTGGGCACAGTGGCTCCCAGCACGTTGAGAGGGCAAGGCAGGAGGTTCACTTGAGGCCAGGAGTTTGAGAGCAGCCTGGGCAACCTAGCGAGACCCTGTCTCTACCAAAAAGCAAAAACAAATTACAAATCTTTGTATTAGAAGCAGAAAAACACAGGGGACATGGAGAACTCCTCACCAGCCCTGCCCCACCCCCCATTCCTCTCCCCTCCCACACACACTTCTCACTGCCTGTCCTTGGCCTTGAGGTTGGTCCTAGGGCTGGACTGCCCACACGGTGACTCTCTTTTGTCCTTTTTCAGCTTTAACCGGATCGACATTCCACCATATGAGTCCTATGAGAAGCTCTACGAGAAGCTGCTGACAGCCGTGGAGGAGACCTGCGGGTTTGCTGTGGAGTGAAAAGCAACCAAAGGCAACAGAGTCTAGCTCATGGCCACCAGACCAAAAGCATCCAGCTTCTGTGCACCTCCTGCAAAGCTGGCAGAGGCCCTGGAATTCCAGATCACCTGAGGGGAAAGGGTTGTCTCTCTCCTTTCTGTTGGGGGAGGGGGATGGGGGACTTTTGTTGGTGGCTCCCACCCATATATCCCTCCTTTACCATAGTACTCCCACCCACTTCCATCACCCATCCAATAAAATGCAGCCAGGTTTAGCCTTTGGCTTTGGTCACACAGGATATTCTGCTGTGGTTGCAACCCATGTGGTGATAAGGCTCACGGCCCTGAGCTCTATACGGGAGCATCAACTCACAGTTAGGGGACTGGGCGTGGCTGATTGAGGGTTTGGAACTGGTGGCTATCCCAGCTATTCCATCTCAAAACAGCCTTGAGGCCCCTTTTCAATTTGAGCAGCTGCTAGATATCTTATCTTATCAGAGCTCAGATTCCAGATTTTACATCCCAGCAGCGGGTTCTGGGTAGCAGATCAATTTCCAACTGGAAAATAACTATATAATGTATGCTTATTGGAATTCTGCCACAGCAGGAAGCTTGAGTCAAAATGTGTTTCCCCTTTGAAAGGAGAAGGAATTGGAGCAGCTTTTCCTGGAGGCCCAGGATATTTCTTTTCTGGGTATCTTGGCTGAAAATTTTGTTTTACATAGAGAAAAACGATCTTTTAAGGGTCCCTTTTGCTGCATTATCTGTCCAGTTTGACTTTTTTTTCAGTGAAAACACCATGTCACGGAGTGTAGGAAAGAGCAGACCAAAATCAGCCCTAGAGCCAACCAGTCAGTCCCAAAGCTGTGACCTCTGTGCCACTGTTGTCCATAGAAGAGCATCGACTGTGTCACTTAAAATATTAGTAAACCATGATGCAGCAACTGCTAAGAGCTAAACTAACAAAATTGTGTCATCATAGCTGCTGGCTTGGTGTGAACTCACTTAAAAGCAATGGTGAAAGGATAACCTTGATGATGTAAATCCACCCAAAGATACTGTTCTACAAAAAGTAGGGTGTGGACGCAAACCTGTGACCGCAGAGGGGGACGACTCCACACTGCCTCATGTGGCCCCTTTCCCAGTGGCAGCTGGTGACACTAACGATTGCTACTCGGTTCACTTGCCCAGATGTCTTCATATGATGAGCAAGGCCAGAAGCAAGCCTAGATTCGAAGTTTCTGACACCATTTCCAGTTTGCACAAAAGTCAGTATTTTATCTTAAAGTGGCTTGATTTCCAATAGCTGAACTTGGGCAGAAAACAGCAGCAGCAGCCAATGTTCCTATGTGGTTTCTTTGTTGTTGTTTTTGTTTGGGGTGGGGGCAAGTACAGGGTAATTCATGAGCAAGACATTTCACTGCTGTCGAAGTCTCTGGGATCCCGCTGTGGGTCTGAGATGGCCTGGGAAGGACCTTGTGGACGACGGTTTTATCTGTTCTTTTTGTCACTGTTTGTTAATTTCTGGGCTGCTGAGGTTCTAGAATGGAAGGGCTGCCAAATGAGGTTTGCTGCAGGAGGAAAGTTTAATCCCCCATTCCAAAAGTCCAGGCCAAATGGTGGGCTTAGCCTCTTTGAAAAGTTCTGCCTTGCCCCCACAGGTGGGCACATCCTGTGTCTCATTCACCATAATGCTTCCTGAGGGTGTTCTAGAAGCCCGTTCCCCAGTGGCTGTATCCAGCCTTTCCTTGCATCATCTTCCTCTTGAAGGTGAGGAAGTGAAAACTACAGACCTCCCCTGGACAGCCCACTCTCTATCACGAGCCTAACCCGCGGGAGGCGGAAGAGACATCCATTCGAGAACTGAAGCGGCCTCCGGGATGAGGTCGGAGGCCCCACCTGATTTTCCTGGTGGTGGTATCCAAAATCTGCAGTAACTAGGAAGGAAACCAGGGTCTCATGGTTTAAAAGACTTTGAAGCAGGAATGTTGCATTTGACGCCTTTAAAACTACCTTTTTGCTGTTGGGAGGAGTCGGGGGCGAGCCTTAGCAGCTGCACCGCCATCCCCATGCTGGTCGGTGCTGCCCTGCCTCTCGTGCCGGGTGTTGCTTCAGCCCAGAGCCAGAGGGCTGGGTCCCAGGTCCTCCACAGGTGGCCCCGGTGGACACACGCGTTCCCGTCCTGGCCTCCGTCTCTGCTTTTCCACTTCTACCTGCGTGTGGGTTTGCCGCCTTGTCATTGGTTGTGTGAGTGTCGCAGACCTTTCCAGAGCTCCGGTTCACTCTTTCCAAACAGGCCTCCCTGTCGGTGGCACTGCACTCCTAGAACCTTCAGTTTCTACGATGGTTTGTTTGGTCCTTTTGAACCACCCCAAAGAACTCAACATGGCAAAGCAAATGGTAAAAGCTTCCCGACTGTTCTACTTTGGGTCCGCACGAAGCCCACTCACGTGTGATCTCTGTGTTGCCCCTCTCGGTGGTCCCAGGCGATCCAGCCATGCCCCCTGCCCCTCTGCCCAGATGCTTCAGGGGCCCGGCTTTTCAGGCTTGCCCTCACCAGCGGCCGTCAGCCGACACTCAGGGATGTAGCTAACACCACTCCGCTAGTGCTTTCAGTAGGAAGAGCTGAGGCTGCCTGGGAGGCCCGGGGCGACCGGAAAAGGGCTCTCTCAAGTTCTGAAAAGAGAATCTGCCACCAGATCGAATTTCGACCCCTGAGCTTGTTCGGACGTTTGGTCCAAATTCAGATTAAGGTGGTCACCCAACCCGAGATGTCAGGAAAGGCCTTCTGCAGAGAAAATGTCCCCCCACCCGCCATCTGCAGCCAGGTGTGTGCCACACGGCAGCCTTCCCAAAACATAGTATGGATTTTAAAAATGTGTTTATTTTTTTTTCTCAACCACTTTATAACGTATTTTTTAATTTATTTTGTAATGTCTTGTTTTGAAGTATTGCTGCTATCCTTGTTATCCTTCCCACTGTTTTTATCGCTGATTTATTTTGTGAAAGTTGTACACTAATGTTCTGTTTTATGTCAAAATCAAAAGTATTTAATGAAATACTAGTTCTATTTAATGTGGTTATGGAACCAGCTGGAAACACAAAACAAACAGTGATTGTACAGCAGGCTGGGCCCAGGAGGTCAGGTTCATTTTGTTACATATGCAATAAACTCACGACTTTACATTTTTGGCGTCTGTTATTTTGGTGTGGAAATGAGATTCCAGTGTCTTTGCAAACCCACAAGAAAGGAAGTGTGTAGGCGGCAGGAATACTGGCAAGGGCCTTCCAAGGAAGAAGGACAGAGATAAGGATAGAATTGTAAGGGAAACTAATGGCAATATGGTAGTGGGTTGAAAGTGCTCTATCGGGAAAAAACATGGGATTGAGAAAATTTAGAATTTCTTTGCGCACTGGTTGTCTTTTCGTTTTTTCCCTTATTTTTATTTTTATTTTTTTGAGATGGAGTTTTGCTCTTGTTGCCCAGGCTGGAGTGCAGTGGCGCAATCTCGGCTCACTGCAACCTCCACCTCCCAGGTTCAAGCAATTCTCCTGCCTCAGCCTCCCGAGTAGCTGGGATTACAGGCTTGCGCCACCATGCCCGGCTAATTTTGTATTTTTAGTAGAGATGGGGTTTCTCCATGTTGGTCAAGCTGTTCTGAAACTCCCAACCTCAGGTGATCCACCCGCCTTGGCCTCCCAAAGTGCCGGGATTACAGGCATGAGCTACTGTGCCCAGCCCTTACTTTTTTAAAAAGTTGTAGTAAAAATACTGTCAGCCCTACATACCAGTGGGTTCCACATATATGGATCCAACTGGGGATCAAAAATATTTTTTTGGCTGGGTGCGGTCAGGAGCTGGAGACCAGTCCCAGCTTCTTGGGAGGCTGAGGCATAAGAATTGCTTGAACCTGAGAGGTGGAGTTTGCAGTGAGCTGAGATCACGCTACTGCACTCCAGCCTAGGCAACACAGCAAGACTGTCTCAAAAAAAAAAAAAAAAAAAAATTTTTTTTTTAAATGGATGGTTGCATCAGAACATGAATTGATTTTCTTTTCTTTTCATTATTCCCTAAACCATACAGAATAAAAACTACTTACATGGCATTTATATTGTATTAGAAATTATAAACAATCTAGAGATGATTTAAAGTATATAGGAGGATGACTTTTTTTTTTTTAAAAAAAAAGACAGAGTCTCACTCTGTCACCCAGGTTAGAGTGCAGTGACACAATCTTGGCTCACTGCAACCTTCGCCTCCCGGGTTCAAGCGATTCTCCCACCTCAGCCTCCCGAGTAGCTGGGACTACAGGAATGCGCCACCATGCCCGGCTAATTTTTGTATTTTCAGTAGAGATGAGGTTTTACCATGTTGCCCAGGCTGGTCTCAAACTCCTCCACCCACCTCCACCTTCCAAAGTGCTGGGATTACAGGCATGAGCCACTGCACCTGGCATTACTGACATCTTAACAAAGTTAAGTCTTCCAATCTATGAACATGGGATGTCTTTTCAATTTACTTAAGTTTTCTTTAACTTCTTTATACAATATTTTGTTTTCGGCAGACAACTGGCAAGTCTTGCACCTGCATGGTTAGCTTTATTCTTTTAGATGCTATTATAAACATAATTGCTTTCTTAAGCTCTTTTGTGGACATTCATTGCTAGTATATAGAAACGTAACTGCATTTGTGTGTCAATCTTGTACCCTAAAACTGCAAAAATTCGTTTCCTGGCTCTAGTGGCTTTCTTGTGAATTCTTTGCAATTTTCTATCTGTAGGAGATAGCTTTACCTTTTCCTTCCAACTTGGATGCCTTTTATTTTTTATCTATTAGCTCTGGCTTATACTTTCCAGTACAATGTTGAATAGCTGTGGTAAAAGTGGGAATTTTTTTCTTGTTCCTGATCTCAGAGGGAATGTTTATAAGTAAAATGCCCTTCTGTATCAGTTGAGATGTACATGTTTTTTCCCCTGTGTTCTATTAATGTGATGTGTTACATTGATTGATTTTTCTTATGTTGGGCCACCTTTCCCTTCCTGGGATAAATTCCACTTGGTTGTGGTGAATAATTCTTTTAATATGGTCTTGGGGCCGGGCGTTGTGGCTCATGCCTGTAACCCCACCACTTTGGGAGGCCGAGGTGGGTGGATCACGAGGTCAGGAGTTCGAGACCAGCCTGGCCAACACAGTGAAACCTTATCTGTACTAAAAATACAAAAATTAGCCTGGTGTGGTGGCACACGACTGTAGTCCCACCTACTCAGGAGGCTAAGGCAGGAGAATCGCTTAAACCTGGGAGGTGGAGGTTGCAGTGAGCCAAGACTGCGGCATTGTACTCCAGCCTGGGTGACAGATCAAGACTCCGTCTCCAAAAAAAAAAAATGCTGTTGGATTCAATTTGCTAATATTTTGTTGAGGATTTTTACATCTATATTCATAACAGATATTGGTCTATAGTTTTCTTGTAGTGTTTTTGTCTGGCTTTCAAAAATCACCGTAATGCTAGTCTCATAGAATAAGTTAGGAAGCATTCTTTCCTTTTCAACTATTTGGAAGAGTTTGAGAAAGACTGGCATTAATTCTGCTTTAAATGTTTGCTAGAATTCACCAGTGAAGCCATCTGGTCTTGAGCTTTTCTTTGTTGGGACGTTTTAGATTTTTGATTCAATCTTCTTACTAGTTATCAGTCTATTCAGATTTTGTTTCTTTATGATTCGGTCTTGGTAGGTTGTAGAGTTCTAGGAATCCATTTCATCTAGGTTATTCAATTTGTTGGCATACAGTTGTTCATGATACTCTACGATCCTTTATATTTCTGTAACATTGGTAATAATGTCCCCTCTTTTCTTTTAGCTGATTCTTCCTTCTTAATCATCTAAAGTTTTGTCAATCTTGTTGATCTTTTTGAAGAACCAACTCTTAGCTTCACTGATTTTTGTCATTTGTCTATCTTTTATTTCCTCTGCTATAGTATTTATTTTCTTACTTCTGTTAGCTTTGGGTTTAGTTTGTTCTTTTTTTCCTAATTCCTTCAGGTATAATGTAGGTTGTTCATTTTAACCTTCTTTTTAATATAAAGATTTACAGCCATAAGTTTCCTTGGTCATGGTGAATAATCCTTCTTAGCACTGCTTTCGCTGCATTCCATAAGTTTTGGTATGTTGTGTTTTCATTTGTCTCAAGATATTTTCTAATTTCCCTTGTGATTTATTCTTTGACCCACTGGTTGTTTGAAAGCATCTTGTTTCATTTCCACATATTTATGAATTTCCCAGTTTCCTTCTGTTACTGATTTTTAGCTTCATTCTGTTGTGGTCAGAGAAAATACTTTGTGTGACTTCAGTCTTCTTAAATTTATTGAGACTTGTTTTATGACCTCTCTGGAGACAGTCTATTCTGGAGAATGAATGTTCCATGTGTATTTGAGAAGAATGTGTACTCTGCTGTTGAGTGGAGTGTTTGTGTATGTATGTTAGGTCCAGTTGGTCTACAGTGTTGTTCAAGTCCTATATTTCCTTATTGATCCTCTGTCTAGTTGTTCTATTAATAATTTATTGAAAGTGGGGTATTGGGCGCGGCTCATGCCTGTAATCCCAGCACTTTGGGAGGCTGAGGCAGGCGTTCACTTGAGGTCAGGAGTTTGAGACCAGCGAAACCCCGTCTGTAATAAAAATACAAAAATTAGCCAAGTATGGTGGCACATGCCTGCAATCCCAGCTACCCTGGAGGCTGAGGCAGGAGAATCAGTTGAACCTGGGAGGCAGAGGTTGTAGTGAGCCAAGATTGCACCACTGCACTCCAGCCTGGGTGACAGAGCAAGACTCTATCTCAAAAAAAAAAAAAAAAAAAAAAAAGTGGGGGACTGAAGCTTTCTACTATTATAGTGGAGCTATTTCACCCTTCGCCTTTGCTGTGAGCCTCTCCGGGTTTATCCTAGTTGAAATTTGTCGAGCTTCTTAAATTTGTATGTCCATTTCTTTCTTCCAATTTGGGAAAGTTTTGTCCATTATTTTTTCAAATAAGCTCTGTCCTCTTCCTTTCTTCTCTTTCTGGAATTTCCTAAATTGGACCTGTCCTAAATCGGACACCTTGATGTGTTCCATAAATCCCTTGAGCTCTCTTCATTTTTTCTCTTTGCTTGTTCAGTTCAGTGATTTCAAATGATCAGTTTTCTAAGGTCTCTGATTCTTTCTTTTGCCTGAGTCTGGTGTTGAACCACTGTATTGAATACTTCATTTATTGTATTTTTCAGTGCCAGAATTTGGTTCTTTTAGATAATTTCTATTTTTGGTTGATATTCTCATTTTGTTCATACATCACTATCCTGATCTCCTTTAGGCCTTTGTTGTGTTCTCCCATAGATCTCTGAGCATATTCAAGACAACTGTTTTAAAGTCTTTTCTAACAAGTCTGATGCCTTTGTTTCTTCAGGGATGGTTTCTAGAGATATATTTTGTTCCTTTGAATGGGACATGTTTTCCTGTTTCTTTGTATTCCTTGTGATTTTTTTTTTTTTAAACTGGGCATTCGCAAAAGCAGTCATCTCTTCCAGTCTTTGAAGAGTGGTGGGGAAAAGCTTCACTAATTCAGAGGGTATATCGTAATACTTGCTATCAGCCTGAGGCGACAGCTTAAGGTCACCTCAGGTCTTTTAGGGGCCTCTGTTTTTCTTTGGTTTATACCATATACATGGCTGCTTTTCAAAGTCTTAATTTTTAGCCAGGCGCGGTGGCTCACGCCTGTAATCCCAGCACTTTGGGAGGCCGAGGCAGGCAGATCACGAGGTCAGGAGATCGAGACCATCCTGGCTAACACAGTGAAACCCCGTCTCTACTAAAAATACAAAAAATTAACTGGGTGTGGTGGCGGGCGCCTGTAGTCCCAGCTACTCTGGAGGCTGAGGCAGGAGAATGGCACGAACCCGGGAGGTGGAGCTTGCAGTGAGCCAAGATCGCGCCACTGCACTCCAGCCTAGGCAAAAGAGCGAGACTCCGTCTCAAAAAAAAAAAAAAAAGGCTTAATTTTTCAAAGGGTCTTAACCCAGCTGCTTCTTAGGAATAAGATGTTCTCTTATATTTTCTGCCCATAATCTCTTGCCCCAGGTATCCACTGTGGTCCCCCTGGCAGATTTTACATGTCGTACCTGCCACTGCCTTCCATGGCTCTTGCCAGCCTGAGATCTGAACTATGCCACCTTCCCTGTTTCACCTCTGAGTCAGATGACATAGAAACCAGTCCTTCAGGCAGCCCAAAGACAGGGCAGAACACTGCAAATCAGTTCTGCTCTGCTCCCTCCGGTGCAAGGGAAGACACTGGAAATTGGGCTGCTTCCTCCCAAACACCCAGTTGTGCCAGGGAGGAATGGGGGAAGGGCAAATAAAAATGACATAAAAACTATTTTGAATGTGGCTTTTTCTTGATTGGGTGTTCAGCTGGTTGCTATAGACCTTTGGCTGGTTCCCAGAGCTCCTAGTGAGTGCCTAGTTTTTTTTTTTTCCCCTCAATGTTTCCTTGGGCAAATGTGGGCCTGGAGCTTCCTGGTCTGCCATCTCCAATCTCTCTTGATTGGAGAATTCAATCCATTTTACATTTAAAGTAGTTACTGATAAGAAGGGACTTACTTCTGCCATTTAAACTTTTTTTTTTTTTTTGGTTCCTCATTTCCTCCATTACTGCCTTTTGTGTTTAGTTCATTTTTTATAGTGACACGGGGATTACACTTGACATCCTAACATTACAACTACCTAAATTGAATTTATATCAACCTAATTTGAATAACATACAGAACTCTGCTCCTGTACTGCTCTGTCTCCCTTACTGTTACTGACATCACAAATTACATCTTTATACGTTGTGCACCCAATATTAGCAGTTGTTAATGGATCTGTCTTTTTAATCATGTAGAAAATAAAAAGAGTTACAAACCATCATTAGAATATACTAGATTTTATAACTGTCCATGTATTTACCTTTACTGGAGATCTCTATTTCTTCTTACAACTTCAAGTTGTAAGATGCTTAGTGTTCTTTTAAAGAAGTTTATAGTGTTCAGCGTTTCAACCTGAAAGACTCCTTCTAGCATTTCTTGCAAAGAATGATAATGAACTCCCTCAGCTTTTATCTGGGAAAGTATTAATTTCTTCCTCATTTCTAAAGGACAGTTGTTAGATATAGAATTCTAACAGGTTTTCTTTCTTTCAGCAGTTTTCATATATGAGCCCATTCTCTTCTGATTCCCAAAGTTTCTGATGAAAAATATGCTGATAATCTTGAGAATCTCTTGTATGTGATAAATTACTTCTCTCTTGCTGCTTTCAAGGTTTTCTTTTGTCTTCAATGAAGTGTCTTGGTGTGTGTTTCCTTGAGCTTATCCTATCCAGAGTTTGTTATGCTAATTGGGTTTGTAGATACATTTTTTTTTAAATCAAATATGAGCAGTTTTCTGTTGAACTTTCTTTAAATATACTTTCTGCCCTTGCCTCTCTACTTCTGGTCTCATTTATGGCGTTCCATAGGTAGGTTCCTTAGGTTTTCATTTACTTTCTTCATTTTTTTTCTTTTGATTCCCCAGATTCAACAGTTTCAATTGCCCTATCTTCAAGCTCATTGAGTGGTTCTTCTACCTGCTTAAATATTTTGAACCCTTTAGGGAATTTTTCATTTCAGTTATTGTACTTTTTAGTTCCAGAATTTGCTTCCTTTATAAAATTTCTATTTATTGATATTCTCATTTTGTTCATATACTGTTCTCCTGTCTTTGTTTTCCTTTAGCTCCTTCAGCATCTTTCAAACAGTTGTTTTAAAGTTACTGTCTAGTAAGTCTGCTGTCAGCACTTCCTCAGTGATGGTTTCTGTTGATTTGTTTCTTTGAACGTGCCATACTTTTCTATTTCTTTGAGGGTCTTGTGATTGTTTCTTGTTCAAAACTGGACATTTGAATCTTATAACTCTGGAAATCAGATTCTCCTTTTTTCCCCCCCAAGCATTTACTCTTGTCTCCCCACACCAACTGTTGAGGGTATCTCAGGATCAGCTTGAGGTGAAAGCTTAAAGTCTTCCCAGGTCTCTTCTGAGCCTGCATATTTCTCTAGGTATGTGGAGTGGCTTTCTAAATTGCCCTGTATACACATTTATTTCACAGTTGATTTCTCTGCTCAGGGACTCACAAGGCTGCGATCAAGGTGTCAGCCAGACTGTATTCTCATCTCTCGGCTCAACCAGGGAGAATCTTCTTGCAGGCTCCTCCAGGTTGTTGGCAGAATTCATTTTCATGTGACTTTGTGACGGAGGGATCTGGCATCTTACTGGCTGTTGGCAGGAGGCCCAAGTAAGTTGTCCGCACACGTGCTTTTCAATATCCTCATCCTTAAGTCTGGCTCCCCAAATGGAAAAACAGGTAAGAAGAAAAACAATAGCTCAGGCTGTTCCCTTAAATCCTCTGGAAGCCACTTCAGCCAGTGGGGAATGCAACAATGGCTACCCACCTCTATGTTTGCACTTCTGCAATCAAAACACTGAACCTTGATACGTGGAGGCCAGATCCTTACTTTTCACCCTGGCTCCAGGAAGTCATGCCAGGAACACGGGCATGGCTGCCTACCACAAGACTCAGGATGGGGAGAGGCTAATATCCTAAAGGCTGAAATTGACCGAAATTAACTGCAACTTACTAGCCAAGATTTTCCTTGGAAGTTGCAAGCATCCAAATTAGACTCCAGAGTTCCAAAACGGTTACCTCAGACAGATTCTGCCACTCCAATTTTTGTCTCGGTGCGGAGAGAGATTCCTTCCTCTTCTGTCCCCTTGCTGGATGTCACTCTTATATCTTTTTTTATTTCTCACCCTGGCACAGTCACTAGAATGCAGTGTGTGTCTGTAAGCTTAGCCAGCAGACACAGTCCTGCGCTCTGATGTCTGTGAGAGGATGCAGCACTCTAGGTTAGGGAAGGTGTGTCTGGCTTGTTGGGGCATTTTCTACTGTCAAAAGTCGGAGTATTTTCAGGTTTTGATCTCAGTGTCATCACTAGGTAGCTGGGGCTTTAAACAAGTTGGTAAGCCTATCTGTGTGCCCACATCTACCGTGTCTACTACCTTGATCACTTTTCTTTTTTTTTGAGACAGGGTTTTGCTCTTGTCGCCCAGGCTGGAGTGCAAATGACATGGTCTCGGCTCACTGCAACCTCTGCCTCCCGGGTTCAATCGATTCTCCTGCCTCAGCCTCCCGAGTAGCTGGGACTACAGGCGCCTGCCACGACGCTTGGCTAATTTTTGTATTTTTAGTAAAGAGGGAGTTTCACCATGGTTGGCCAGGCCGGTCTCGAACTCCTGACCTCAGGTGATCTGCCCGCCTTGGCCTCCAAAAGTGCTGGGATTACAGGCATGGGCCACCGCACCCGGCCAATGACTTTTTTAAAACATGCTCTTTTGAAAATCTCTCGTTTGTTCTTTCATCTTCCCTTCCACCACCATAAGCACTGCAGCTCCCTGAGGAAGCCATAGCATCCTTGTCTTCTGATTTTTACCTGATGATCATATACAGATATATATGTATACATATTTTTTGTGTGTGCCGATTTTTTTCCATGTCTATGCTCTCAAGAGGCAGGATGACTTTGTTGAGAGCAGAGCTAGGATGTAGGATCAAGGCTTTATAACATGACCTTGAATATTACCCTGATACCAAAGCCAGGCACCAGGAGAAAACTACAAACTAATGGCCCCTATGAATACTGATGCAAAGATTTTCAACAAAATACTAGCAAACCAAATCCAACAGCATATTAAAAGGACTATATACCATGATAAATTGGGATTTATTCCTGGGATGTGCAAGGATAATTCAACAAATGAACAGGATAAAGAGGAAAAACCACAAAATCATTTTAACTGATACAGAAAAGCATTTGACAAGATGTATCACCTTTTCAGATAATAGCTTCTTCCAGCAAACTAGGAATAGAAGGAAAACACCTCAACATAATAAAGGCCATTATGCAAAACCCAGAGCTAAGATCATACTCAATGGTGAAAGACTGACAGGGCTTCCTCTAAGATAAGGAATGAGACAAAGGTGACCGTTTTTTGCCACTTGTACTCAACACAGAAGTGGAAATTCCAGCCAGAACAATTAGGCAAATGGGGAAAAAAAATCCAAATTGAAAAGGAAGAGGTAAAATTATCTGTTTACAGATGACATGATTATAGAAAAGTCTAACGAAAACAAACTATTAGAATAAACATATTTAGCAAAATTGTAGGATACAAAAATCAACATACAAAAATCAGCTGTGTTTCTATACACTAACAATAAATAATCCAAAGAGGAACTTAAGAAAACAATTCCATTTACAGCGGCATTAAAAAGAATAAACAGGAACACACTTAACCAACAAAGTCAAATACTTGCATACTGAAAACTGTAAATCATTCATTAAAGAAATTATAGAAGACGGGCCGGGCGTGGTGGCTCATGCCTGTAATCCCAGCACTTTGGGAGGCCAAGGTGGGCGGATCACGAGGTCAGGAGATCAAGACCATCCTGGCTAACACGGTGAAACCCCATCTCTACTAAAAATACAAAAAGTTAGCCAGGCGTGGTGGCGGGCACCTGTAGTCCCAGCTACTCGGGAGGCTGAGGCGTGAACCCAGGGGGTGGAGCTTAGAGTGAGCGGAGATCCTGCCACTGCAGCCCAGCCTGGGTGACAGAGCAAGACTCTGTCTCAAAAAAAAAAAAAAAAAAAAAAAAAAAAAAAGACATTCCAAGCTTATGGAATAAAAGACATACTATATTGTATTTTTAATTTTTCATTTTTTTTTGAGATGCTCTCCCATCCAGGCTGGAGTACAGTGCTACAATCATAGCTCACTGCAGCCTCCAACTTCTGCGGTCAAGTGATCCTCCTTGCTCAGCCTTCCATGTAGCTGTGACTACAAGCACACACCAACACACCCAGCTAATTTTTATATTTTTGGTAGAGATGAGGTCTCACTATGTTGCCCAGGCTGGTCTCAAGCTCCTGGCCTCAAGCAATCCTCCTGCCTCAGCCTCCCAAAGTGCTGAGATTACAGGTGTGAGCCAACACACCTGGCCAAAATATTGTTAAGATGTCATTACTACTCAAAGTGATCTATAGGTGCAATACAATCACTATCAAAATCCCAACATTGGGCTGGGCGCAGTGGCTCACGCCTGCAATCCCGGCACTTTGGGAGGCCAAGGCGGGTGGATCACCTGAGGTCAGGGGTTCAAGACCAGCCTGGCCAACATGGTGAAACTCCATCTCTACAAAAATACAAAAACTAGCTGGGCGTGGTGGCATGCGCCTGTAATCCCAGCTACTTGGGAGGCTGAGGCAGGAGAATCGCTTGAACCCAAGAGGTGGAGGTTGCACTGAGCCGAGATGGCGCCACTGCACTCCAGCCTGGGCGACACAGCAAGACTCCGTCTCAAAAAAAAAAAAAAAAAAGAAAGAAAGAAAGAAAGAAAAAATCCCAACATTTTAGCAGAAACAGAAAAATAAATCCTCAAATTTGTATGAAATTGCAGGGGACCCCAAATCCAGAACAATCTTGAAAAAGAAGCACAAACTAAGAGAATTTACACTTCCTGGTTTCAAATCTTAGTAAAAAGCTACAGTAAGCAAAACATTGTAGTGGTGGCATAAAGACAGACAGAGAGACCAACTGAACAGAACAGAGAGCCCAGAAATCAACTCTCCACACCATATGCGTCAACTGATTTTGGGATGCCAACACCCTTTCCAACAGGATCGTCTTCTCAACAAAATTATGTTGGGAAAACCAGATATCCACAAGCAAAAGAATTCAGTTGGGCCCTTAGCTTATAGCATATACACAAATTAACTTCAAAGTGGACCAAAGATCTAAAGTAAGTGTTAAAACTATAAAACTCTTAGAAGACTACATAGGAGAAAAGCTCCATGAGATTAGATTTGGCAATGATGTTTTGACATTACATGAAAGGCAAAGGCGACAAAAGGAAAAATAAATTGAACTGCATCAAAATTAAAAACTTTTGTGCATCAAATGACACTATCGACAGAGTGAAAAGGCAACTCACACAATATTAGAAATTATTTGTAAACCATCTATCTCCAAGGGATTACTATCCAGACTATATAAAGAACTGTAACTCAACAACAAAAACAACTCAATTGAAAAACGGGTAACGGACTAGAATTGACACATCTCCAAAGAAGATATATGACTGGCTCACAAGCATATGAAAAGCTGCTCAACTTCACTCATCACTAGGGAAATGCAAATCAAAACCACAGTGAAGTACCACTTCATGCCCATTAGGATGGATGTCATAAAACAACAACAACAACAACAAAAAAACAGCCGGGCGTGGTGGTTCACGCCTGTAATCCCAGCACTTTGGGAGGCCAAGGTGGGCGGATCACATGAGGTCAGGAGATCGAGACCATCCTGGCTAACAAGGTGAAACCCCATCTCTACTAAAAATACAAAAAATTAGCCAGGCGTGGTGGCGGGCACCTGTAGTCCCAGCTACTCGGGAGGCTGAAGCAGGAGAATGGCATGAACCCGGGAGGCAGAGCTTGCAGTGAGCTGAGATCGTGTCACTGCATTCCAGCCTGGGTGACAGAGCGAGACTCCATCTCAAAACAACAACCACCACCACCACCAAACAAAAAAACAGAACATTGCAAGTGTTGGCAAGAACGTGAAGACACAGAAAACCTTACCTATTGCTGGTGGGAACGTAACATGATACAGCTGCTATGGAAAACAGCATGGCAGTTCCTCAAATAATTAAAGATAGAATTCCTATATGATCCAGCAAGCCTACTTCTGGGTAGATAACCAAAGAACTAAAAGTAGGAAATTGAACAAATATTTGTATGCCTATGTTCAGAGGAGCATTATTCATAGTGGACAAGAGAGAGAGAAGCCAAGTACCCATCAGCAGATGAACGAACAAACAAAATGTCTACACAGGCAACGCAATGCAATTCAGCCTTAAAAAAGGAAGGAGAGTCTGACACGCTGCAGCATGGATGAACCTTGAGGTCATTATGCTAAGCGAAATAAAACAGTCACAAAAGCCTGGGTGCTGCGGCTCATGCCTGTAATCCCAACACTTTGGGAGGCCGAAGTGGGTGGATCGCCTGAGGTCAGTAGTTCAAGACCAGCCTGGCCAACATGGTGAAACCCCGTCTCTACTAAAAATACAAAAATTAGCCGGGTGTGGTGGCGGGGGCCTGAAATCCCAGTTACTCAGGAAGCTGAGGCAGGAGAATCGCTTGAACCTGGAAGGCGGAGGTTGCGGTGAGCCGAGATCGTGCCACTGCACTCCAGCCTGGGCCACGACAGTGAAACTCCGTCTCAAAACAAAAACAAACAAAAAACAGTCAGAAAAAGACAAATATTGTATGATTCCACTTACATGAGGTCCTTAGAGTCATCAAATTCACAGAGACAGAAATTAGAATGGTAGTTGGCAGGGGCGGAGGGGAGGGCTGATGGGGATTGAGTGTTTAATGAGGACAGATTTTTCCAGATAGGAAGATGTAAAAGTTCTGGAGATGGATGCTGGTGATTGCTGCACAACGAAGGTGCATAATGCCACTCAACTGTGTACTTAAAATTCATCAAAATGGTAAATTTGATGTTATACATATCTTACCACAAGAATAAAAAGAAGTCTGATCATAGCACTTACCTTGAAATGGTGTTTGGAGAAAAAGGGCATATTGTCTGCATGGTCTGGACCCTCCTCACTCTGGAGCCGGCAGCCTCCCGGGTCCAGCTCCCAGCAATGCTGTGCCGGGTGGACAGAGCTGAGGTTCATGGTCACTGAGTTGCTGCCTGAAGGGCTCCAGACTCCAGATCCTTGATCTTTCCACGTGGAGCTCATGAGAGCTCCTGGATCTTCACTGGGGAGGTGCTATCTCCTGCCTTGGCCATTCCAAGGTTGGTTTTCCCAACAACCAGGGGGAAGGTGTGGGTGAACCTGGCAGCAGGCCGGGCCTCTTCCTCACCAGTAGCTTCAGACTCCCATTCTCCAGTGTGAAAGACAAATGTCCCCCAACCCGCTAACGCCACCCACACATCTGCACAGATACGAGGCTTCATGGAGCGCAAGATGACTCACACAGTGGCCCAGGCCTTGTCACACGCAGTGAGGACAATCAGAGGAGCACGGTCACCGCTCAGGCCTGACGCCAGCAGGACACCCACCAGCTGCCAGATGAGCACGCAATCACTCCTCATTTGCAAAGCACGGCTCCCATCATTCCAGAACCCAAGACACCGTCTTACAAAGGCAGCTCTCTGCAAGGAACTGGGAAGTAACTTGAGTCCAGTCAGACTGGCAAAAATTAGTCCCTTGGCCTTGACCTGTGAGCAGCATGTGGGCTTGGAATCAGGCTGGACGGGCTTCCCTCCCAGTTTCTCCACAGCTAATCCAGGCCTGGGACAAGCTTCTCACCTTCTGTGAGCTGGAAACCCCCTCTCTATAAAGTGGGGAACCACCCCTCTGGGCTGAGGGCTGGAGCCCAGCACAGAGACCTTGATGGTAGCTGCCAGTACCGCCCACTGCAAACCAGCCTGTACCCAGGCCATAACCCAGCAACACAACTGCGATCTCAAGCTGCCAAGGGACATCTTGTCAAGGCCCTTTCATTTGACCCTGTGGTGGGATTTGGGTAAACTCAGCTGTAATCATCATTCCGTGGTAGCCTGGAACAATGGAGGGTAAATGAAAGGCAAGGAGAGTCAAGGGCTGGAGAAAGTTCTGTGGCCTGCGGCAGAGGTCCAGAGAGGGCTCCGTGCTGCCCCCGTCCCCTGGGGCCTGTAAAGGGCCATCTTCCTCGAAGAAGATGTTTCTGACATCATGGCGTGGTGCTCCTTGGGGACTGCCCCTCCCACACGAGGGCAGGCCTGGCTGAAGGTACACACTGGATGAAGGACAATGAGGAGGTAGAGCTGGGTACAGAGTGCTTCATGCTGAGCCTCCGGGCATGCTTCGGGTACACTCCGCACACGCTCCACACACACGTTACATGGCAGCAGTCCTGAAACACATGAAGATAGCTGAGGGCTCCGAGAGTCTGGCATGCCGACCCGCTGCTGAGATCGGGCCGCCATTCTGAGAGTCCCGCACGCCGACCTGCTGCTGAGGTTGGGCCGCCATTCCTCATCAACTTGACTGAATATGCTCTGAGCTGGCTTCCCACGTGCCAAGTCATGGCCTCCCCTGTGATCACAGCAGCACTGTGCCTGCCCAGGCAGCGCACGCTGTCACCAAGAGGCTACGCTGAGGAGCCCACACTGTCTCTGGGGCCTCTGGTTCCCAAGGGGCTAGGGACATTGAGAGGGAAGAAACCCCTCATGGAAACAAGCATTTTAACATAAACAAGGGACAATAAACCCTTTTATAAAATATTTATTCTAAAAAAAAATCACACTGTACAAATTTAGATAGAACATTATCAATGCTCAGATTTATAAAAATGGGAACAGAAAGACTAAAGCTAGCGAAGGAACGTACATTTCTGTTTTGTCTTTTTAAATTAGGAAGGTAAAAGTGATTTTTTCTTCAGGTGCAATGATAGTAAATGTCTAGAAGACATCCGAAGAGCCAGAAATAAAAAGCACAGGAGCCGCCTGCAGACTCTCAGAGTTCTGTCTTCACCCGCTGAATCCGAAGTGGATGCGTGTGGCGCTCCCGCAGGGTGGCCTGGCCCCGTGGATCCACGCCAAACGCTCAACAAGATTCCCAAGGCTGGCTGTGTACAGCCTAAAACTTTGTGCTCAGAGAAAAACCAGCATGATGGGTTCATCAACTCCTGTTTCTCAAACAAAATGAGTTTTCTGTACACTTGTTACAAAGGTCTGTACAAAAGCACGAAGCTGCTGTGAGGTGTTATTTCCGAAAGAGTTAAAAATGGATGGAAGGGAGCTGTTCGTACAGTTCCGCCTGTACATTCACACAGGGAGGACACCATAAAAAAAGGACTCACCCAGAAATTCCAGACCGGAGAATCCTGGCTTCTTAAAAGATTATTTTGAAAGCCTGGAATAAGTTTCAGCTCTGCCATTTCCAACCGCTTCGCCCAGCATCGTCATAGTTCAGCTTCCTCTAAAACTATATTCTCCCTCTCTTACACGCAAACTACCAGGAAAATAACTGCAACCCAGTGAAACTATGGGGCTTCTGTGAATATAAGGAACGAGGCAGGGAGAAGTCGTAAAAGCTGCGGGCTCAGAGCCCGGGGCGCCCTTCACATTCCGGGTAGCCGTGGCGGCCACAGTCACAGCCAGGGGTGCCAGGCGGGGTCCATGCGGCACAGATTGTCCAGGCTGTTTGCCGCGGCCACCAGGGTGTTCACCTTGCTTTCCCCGCCTTCGAACTGGGCGAGGTTGTGCAGGCGGGTCATGATGGCGGTGACGGCTTTCTGAACCAGGGACACCAGTTGCTGGCTGTCCATGTTCTCTGGCTGCCCGGCGGCCGAGAGAGGAGAGGACGTGTCCTCCTGCGTTTTTTTGTGCCAAGCAATGATCTCGTCCCGGAGAACCGTTTTCAGAATGCCATCCACCTGCGTGAGGGAGAGAACGAGACGACTTGTGTTTAACCAAGAACAGCCCACAGGGGCAGCTTCCTAACAAGGTGGGACTCAACCACAGCGGCCGCTCAGGGCCACCGAGGGCCAGTCGAGTCTCAGCACCAGGCCAGGCTGTGTGCCCTCAGGACGGGCTGGGGGAGCCGCTGGGGGACAAATCCCTTCCTCCACTTGGAGCAGCAGCCAGAAGGCCTCAGTGTTGGGCAGCGCGGACCTAGATGACAAAGGCGGCCATGCTGCGACCGAGGCCCAATCTGTTTATTTGTTCACTTGACACCTTCCGGCATCTGCCGAGTGTCAGGCAGGCCCGCTCCAAGCATTACAGACAAGAGTGAACCAAAGAGAAAACCATCCCTTGCCCTCACAGCAAAGGACATAACACACAGGGGTGCTGGCCACTGTGGAGAGCGCAGAGCCTGTGAGGCAGATCAGCAGCTCCTGCAAGGCCGTGACGCGTGGGCATCTGATTGGCTCTAGCCTGCGCCTGTGATAGGACGACGCGGAGACCCACCTTAAAGTTTGGCTGGGCGAAGCACCGGGCGACCGCAATCATGGACGCTGTCAACGGGCCGGAGACCCCGATGGTGGTCAGAAACTCAGAAATGTTGGGCGTGAGTCGAAATGGGACAGGACGGTTGGCATCCAGGTCTCCAGTCGCGTCGTTTATGTCAAATCGAAAGTAGGCAACATTCAGTTTGCCAGTGTCCTAAATTTCAGAAGGAGACACTTTAGGAACTTCAGCAGAAAGGCGATGTCACGAGGAGAGGATCTGGCTGTTCAAAGCAGGTTACCTGAGCGATCTGTAACATCTCGGGGTTGAGTCTATTTAAATGCAGGACGAATTCCGCGAAGCCTATCAGAGCCAGCTGGATGGTGAACATCTTCCGGAACGTCCAGTAGTCCGTGGCATTGGGGAAGGTGTGCAGCGCCCACTCCTTGAGCATGCTGCGCGGCACCATGTTACTCTGAACCTCCTTGAGGATGTCGCGGAGGACCTGAAACACAGCGCTCCATGACACTCCCATCTCACTCACTGATTTTTTTTGGAAAAGAAAAATTCTCAAATTGCAATTCCTCTTTAACTTAGCACCAAGAGTAAATTCTGTAAATGCTGGTGACAGATTTAACGCACGCATTGTTAGGAGACTGAAGGCGAGGAGGCACAAGACGGCTGTTTTCCTCCAGGGTTCGCCGCTGTCTGCTCTAAAGCACCAATGCGGCTGGTCTGTGTCAAAGCTGCAGTTACCTGATACGCGATACCTGACAAGAATGCAGGTAAATATCTGAACACTTCCACCCTTGCTGACTATGGAATATATCAGGCCAATTAACAGAACACAACAGCCGGACAACAGCAGCACCACTTCCAACCAAGACTTTATACTAATGACAGATGTTTCACAAACTGAAGGAGCTGGTCTAACCACACACACCACACGAGAGACTGAACTCTGTACTAGAGACTCATAGACTACTGCAGACATCACCAACTCAGTAAGAGTTCACTCAGTTAATGGACTTCCCGTTCGACCATCTGGTACAGGCCATCTACGGGGTCTTTTCCCAGCTTAGTCCTACCCACGTGCTCCGTGGGAATGGCTGTGAGAAACCAGGCCCTTCTGCCGGCAAGAACAAGGGAGGCCACCGGCGACACATGCAGTTTGTTTGTTTCCTCATCCGTCAAATGGGAAGAAGCACTTCTGAGACTACAAAGGAGTTCCAAAATCTGCTCCTTAAGCAGTGAGAATGCTGGCAAAACCATCAAAATCAACTTTGTCAGAACTCTAGAAATTAAAGGCTTACAACAGTCTGGAGGAGCTTTTTTATTTAGTTAAAAAACAAAACAAAACAAAAAAGGCTGGGCTGGGCATGGTGGCTCACGCCTGTAATCCCAGCGCTTTGGGAGGCCAAGGTGGGTGGATCACGAGGTCAGGAGTTCGAGACCAGCCTGGCCAACATGGTGAAACCCCGTCTCTCCTAAAAATACAAAAATTAGCCAGGCGTGGTCACAGGCACCTATAATCCCAGCTACTCAGGAGGCTGAGGCAGAAGAATCGCTTGAACCCAGGAGGCGGAGGATGCGGTGAGCCGAGATCGCGCCATTGCACTCCAGCCTGGGCAACAACAGCGAAACTTCTATCTTTAAAAAAAAAAAAAAAAAAAAAGAGAGAGAAGAATGAAGGAGTAGAATAAATAACAAAATAAACAAGAGGAGGAAGCGGCTCTGAAGCTGGATTCCTCTGTGCTGTGGGCATCTCCCTCTGCCTATAGGCCCTGGCAGCTGCTAAGCTGGAACAAACTGCCTAGTTGGTCACTCACGCTGTTTAGAAACAGGATGACTCTGAGGTCAGCACGTATTTGTCACTGGCTTCCACGCTGTCGAAAGTTAATGTCGCCTTAAGAATATAATCCATTCCTCTCCTGCAAATACCTCAGAACTGCCCATCGTCCACAGAATGACCAGGCCATGGCCTGTGCCACAAAAAAGCCCTGGTGTCAATTCCCAAGAGAGGCCATGAACTCTGTCAACAGAGGCTGATCAGAAACAGGGATCCATGCCTCTGCCTGCACAGAGCTGGAGGCTGCACCTGATGCTGCAGCCTGGAACACCTCGGGCCCTGCCGTGCCCTGGGCCACAGAGTACACCATGGGCTCAACCTTCCTCAACCAAACTAAGTCCTCCAGGAGCCAGGAGAACTGGAACAAGTCCCTGGGTGACTCGGGACAAGGTCACAGCATCCACCTCTGTGGTCTCTCCTTCTTGGGACCCATAGAAAGGACCACGGGGCACCCAGGGAGAGGCCAAAACAGCTGCCCCTGGGTGCCCCACACAATCCCCCAAAAATCTCCCCACCTAAAGCCCATACCTGCCCTGCCTCCTACCAAGGGCAAAAACGTGCAGGTGAATGAGGGGCCTCTGCACCTCCGAGGGGCTGCAGGCCAGGGCCACCCAAGACTCCTGTGGGCACCATGCTCCGGGCTCAGGCAACCGAAACAGCTGGGCCCCATGCACTCCAGAGTCTGTCGCTTTTTGTATTTTAGAAAACAGCACACATGCTGCACATTGCCTAACACCTCCAGCAGCAGACCAGGTGAACGGGAACATGAAGTGGATGAATGAAGCCTGTGAACAGCCTCCCATCACCTCAGATCAGGTGTGGCTGTCAAGTGAGCCTGCCAGAAACTTACTTTAAAATTCTAATTTCGGCGCTTCTTTGTAAGTACAGGCAGAGGACAAGGGGCCTCTCCAAGGTCGAGGACTGACCCGTGTCTGGTCATAACAAACCGTCCACGACAAGTGTCCTCTCACCAAGGTCAATAGCTGTCTCATTTCCACCATCTCATGAGTCTAATAAAGTTACTTTAAATGACAGAGGTGGCCCCCAACAAATGCCTGTTCATCTCCTAAACACCCCTGTCTCCAGGCACTGCCCCACACAGGAGGGCTGCAGGCGGCAGCTCGGCCCCCGGCCCGGCCCCACTGCTACCTGGTGGCTGGCTTGGGTTCCCCGCGCCTGCACCGTAGCCAGCCGGTCATAGTAACGGGAGATGGGGTTGTCATGCTCGATGCCCTTCTTGGTGCAGCGCTGCTTGTAGATCTCCACAAGGGAAAGTGAAGAGGGGTTGTCCTCCACGAGGCGCATCTGTGGGGAAACCGCCACAACCCGGGGCACTGGGGAGAGAGGAAGAGAAACGGGGCAGGCTGAGGGTGACCGCGGGCCAGTGCTCAGCTCCACTGTCAGAGTGCCACTGGGAGCAGAGCTGACCCGGCTCTGTATGCCTTGGGGGCTTAGCTGGAAGAACCCGGTGGTCATGCACCATCCATTTGCTCAACAGATGGCATGAGGCTCTGACGGCACGAACTGATCGTCACCTTGTATCCACAAACAGAAATGCTTTAGAAGGCAATCTTAAAAAGACATCTTGGCCGGACACGGTGGCTCACGCCTGTAATCCCAGCACTTTGGGAGGCCAAGGTGGGTGGATCACATGAGGTCAGGAGTTTGAGACCAGCCTGGCCAACATGGCAAAACCCCATCTCTACTAAAAATGCAAAAATTAGCCAGGCGTGGTGGTGCGCACCTGTAGTCCCAGCTACTCGGGAGGCTGAGGCAGGAGAATTGCTTGAACCCAGGAGGTGGAGGTGGCAGTGAACTGAGATTGCGCCACTGCACCCCAGCCTGAATGAGAGAGTGAAACTCCGTCTCAAAAAAATAAAAATAAAAAAAAATAGACTCTGCCAAATGCTCACTCTTAGAGGCTTTCCTTAATCAGAGTCTATGGGAAGAGTCTGGCTTTCCTGCTCTGAGACAGCTGCTGTCTAATGATGCAAACTTGTCTTTCAGCACCTAGGACGGCTGTGCCCCATCTTTGGAGGAGGAAAATCATCCCTCAGGTCATCTTCTGTGTTCTGTCCACATAAGGAAAGCAACCAGCATCAACCTGATCGTCTAGCCCCATTAATGTGTAAATCCCTGTCCACAAATGGTGACCAGTACTCTGTTCCCAATCACCATTCGGTATTGGAGATGCAGTTAATCTATGACCTGCCAGACAGGATGCTAACCTGCACCGAAACCACTGTGGTCTGAGTCAGCTGGAGGTGGCAGGAGTGCTGGGCGACCACTCCAGAGCCTGTCTCCCCAGTGACGTCACCTTGGGGAGCAGCACCAGACTTGTGTGCAGTTTCTCTTCCAAAAGTGGGATAATAGTACCTACCCCATAGGGTTGTTTGTGGATTAAATGAGATAATACTTTGTGAAGATACTAGGTTCAGGGAATATTCAGATATCTTGTTGCAATAAAGTTGGAGGGAGCTGAAAGATTTCCAGAAGATGGCAGATTAAGCCTGCCCGGTGAGGGTCCCAGTGGCAGCTGTGTCCCAGCCACTGTAACCCCTGACGTGGAGTCAGGGGCACGTGAAGTGCACACAGATGATTCTGACTTCTGTGAACCAAGTGGCTGATTCTGTCTAATGTCAGTTAAGCCACAGCTGATGGCTTGCTGTCCTGGCGTCTACCCATAAAGAAATCCCCAAATGACTCCAGGACACACATTAGGACCACCATTCCGTGCTGACCAAGCATTTGGAAGCAGAGAAATCAATAACCCACAGCTGGAATCAACACTACAGGTCATGTTATATACATGTTAAAACATACACAGCTTTCTGTGATGCATTTTGAGCTTTCTTTAGGCTTTTAAAAAAATCTTATTTTGAGATATAAAAAAATTAAGGGTCAGAGATTTCAGGTCAAAAGGGGCTGATCACAGCTTTGGTGGCAAAAGAAAGTTCCATAAAGGACTAGATAACATACATTGCAGCAGGCTCCCGACTTCAGAGATTACATGCTAAAAAGTCATCAAAGTGGCTCTCTTCTCTGGATAACATTATAAGCATCTCAACTACGTGCCGGTACAATCAGGCCACTCACGATAACTCAGTGACAAAGACTTCATTCAGAGGTTGCTTATCAGCTATTTGTGTCCCCCTGGCAATTTCTGTGGCCTTAACAGGGCAGCTAGACTTTCCCGAGTCCTGCGTTTCACCCAGGAATGAAATTCAGGGAGGGCCCAGAGTGCAGCGTGTGAAGCAGCTCGAGGCGCGCTGGAAACCTGATGCATGCTGCTGCCCCGCTGGCGCCCAGGCTCGGCCGGGGCGGTTTCACTTCTCCTCCCAGCAGCCTGGGTTCCCAGGAGGAGAAGCAAAACCGGCAGCACCCACTGAGAGGCGCCAGCTCTCCCAAGGGCCCACTCCGTAGAGTGCAAAAGACCTTAGAACAGGGATGTCCAATCTTTTGGCTTCCCTGGGCCACATTGGAAGAACTGTCTCGGGCCACACATAAAATACACTGACACGACAGGTGATGAGCTAAAAAAGAAAAAAAAAAGAAAAAGAAATCTCATAATGTTCTAAGAAAGTTGACGAATTTGTGTCGAACCACATTCAAAGGCATCGTGGGCCGCATGGAGCCCGCAGGTTGGACAAGCTTGCCTTAGAGGAAAGGTGGACACAGCTCTCATCTCTCAGTGAGAAGCCTGAAGGCCCGGAGCTGCTCCTCTTCCTGAGGCCTTCCCTGGTCAGCACAGACTACAACATTCTCTGCTGACGCAGCTGGAACCTCAAAGGCTAACGTGAGCTGCCTGTGCACCTCACGAGGTGTGGCTCTCATCCCCACCTGTGAAGCTGCCTGTGCACCCAGCAAGGTGTGGCTCTCAACCCTACCTGTGAAAAACAAGTGCCTCTTGGTGGTCTCCTTTCTCTTTTCCAAACAGGGGTTCAGCAGACGCAGCAGCTGCAACACACGCTCCTCTCGCCGTGACTCTGTGAGGCAGGCGTCGTTCATGACGAGGTATGGGTAGATCTTGCCGTTGTGTCCCCGGATGTACAGCCGCCGGGCTGCAGTGTTGTGCTTCTGCACAATCTCTACCCGGGGCATGAACCTGCCAGAGCGAGAAGCCATGAGGACATGCCCTGCATCTCTGCTACCAGTCCTTGTCTTGAGAAGAAGCTAGGAATGTCCGAACTGTCACGGGAAAACGGACTGTGTAGGCCAGCGGTCGTTTATCAATTTATTTGTACCCTGCCTCACCCTGATGCGGTGTAAATGAGTCACAATATTTTCAATTCAGCAGCCACGGACGGAAGTCAAGGAGGAGGGACAGCTGGCCAGGACAGGAGCCAGATTTGGAGGAAAGGGCAACTAAACTCTGGACATATAGAAAAGCAGAGCTGTGTCTGGTTCAGAAATAAAGACGAAACACACTTTTTGTTAAGAGAAACCTCTTCAAAGCCCTTTCCGCATTTCAAATGAGATGCAGCACACTCTAGGAAATGCTACAATCGTCTGATTCTGCCTTAATACTGTGCTTCGAGGATTTAAAAGAGTGGGACACACACTGTTTTGTCAAGTCCTATGGTGACTCGGAAGAAGGTCTGCTGAATGAAAACCCAGACTGCACTCAGGACAGCTAACCAGTCAGCGCGGGCAGAACTCGTAAAGTGCCTGACCACTTACATTCCAGAATCATCTTACGTTCTCCCATGTCAGGGAATCTGTGTCCAAAATTCCCCACAGGGTCCACCCTGGAGCTCCCATGGGGCTCCATGTCCATGGGCGCCATGGGTTAGTTCCACCTGCCAGGCTGGCCCACTCACCGTGCAATCTTGATGTAATAATGCGTTGGCTTTGGCATCAGAAACTCCCCGGGAATTTCCACTTCAGCTGTCTGTGCCGAGAAATTGCTCAAGAACCGGCACTTTTCCTCTATGAGGAAGAATTTGGGGAGTTGCTTGGTCTTGGCCTCCAAGATTTTGATCCACTTTTTCAACTTAGAAATAAGATTATGAAGCTTCATGGATCCTGGAACGCTGAAGTCAAAATCTTAAAGGTAAAACATGATTAAAAACGTTTTTAGTCATCTGGGCCAGTTCTAATTCACTGCAAAAAACGCTCAAGCCCCTACCAGCTACGAATTACATGTTTTGTTTGTTTGTTTTGAGATGAAGTTTCACTCTTGTTGCCCTGGCTGGAGTACAGTGGTGCGATCTCAGCTCACTGCAATGTCCGCCTCCCGGGTTTCAGTGATTCTCCCGCCTCAGCCTCCCGAGTAGCTGGGATTACAGGCACCCGCCACCAGGCTTGGCCAATTTCTTTTTCTTTTGTATTTTTAGTAGAGACAGGGTTTCACCATGTTGGCCAGGCTGGTCTTGAACTCCCGACCTCAGATGATCCGCCCACCTCAGCCTCCCAAAGTGCTGGGATTACAGGCGTGAACCACTACGCCCGGCCGAATTACACGTTTTATACATGGTGTGGAGCAAAACATTTTATGTCCCTTGCTCCCGAAGAGGCTGACAGAACAAGAGAAGCCCCGTCAGGGACCTCCCACCGCGTGGAGAGGAAGAGGAAGAGAGGAACCACCAGCCTGAAACCCCATCCCCAACCCCACAGGCCCTTCCGGGAACAATGCCGTTGAGGCAACGTCTACCTCAGTGTGTGAGGCTGGGGCCCTGGGAGACACAGGAGCCTGAGGGCGGCCTGTGAAACCCAACAACCAGGAGCCCGTGTCACCAGGACCTGAAGACCAGCATCCAACGGCAATCCCGCCTCTGAGCACAAGTGTCACACGGAGCCCTAAGGTCTCGTGTCAAAGCTGATATTGTAATCAAAGTGAGCCTAAGGCAATGGAAACGACCACCCAGGAGATAGATCCTAAATGAGCCATGAGAAGGAACTAATGCAGGATACCAAAATGGCAAAAGCCAAAAACATTTTTCACTGAAGCAATTCAAAAATCCCTGGTTAATATATTTCTCAGGTCACTCATATTAAAATGTCTTTCTGTAGAACGCCTCGACTTCCTCCCAGACGAGCGCCAGTGCTGGAAGGAGCCTCGTCACCCTAACTCACCAGGGCGACTGGAGGTCAGGACGAACCCAACCAAAACTGCAGCAAAGCAGGGGCCCTGGGGGAGCCACGAGGAGGCACCGTCCCCAGGGCCGGCGTCCTGAGCCCAAATGGAATGCTGGCTGAGTCGTGGCGGGAGACATGCCAGCTTAGAGCTTGGAGCACGCCGCTGAACCTCTTAGGGCCTCACTTTTCTAACCCGTGGTATAGGAACGGGAATAATTTAACACCTGCCCCGAAAGGATGAAATTAAACGAGGCAGCGCACATGAGGCGCTGGGCATAACACCCAGCTATTCAAGTGGCCTGACCATCCCTGCCCACGCGTGATAACACCCAGCTATACGAGTGGCCTATTCCTGACCACGTCTGAACTTGGCTGTCCACAAATGTCATCGGTTTCATGAAAGCCAATGTATTTTGTGTGTGTGTGTTTTTTTTTCATAGCACTTGTCTGGTTTCCCTTTCATTTTAAGCTCTGTGGCACCTCCCTCCTCTGCATTCCTCACAGTGCCAGGACTCCACACAGGCAGGTGGCTGGAGAGGCTGCTGTGCACCAAGGTGAGATCCCCCAGCAGAGCCGCGAGAGACAGAGGCCACCGCCAAGGACGCAGGCCACCTCATTGTTCCCTCTCCACGCTGGACCAAGAACGTGCTGCCAAGCTCATGCCTGATCTCTTTTTAACTTTTATTCTGAAATTCCTAGAGATTCACAACAGGATGCAAACAAAATATACAGAAAGTCCCATGTACTCCTAACTCTCTTCCTCCCACACCAGCATCCTATGCAACCCAGTGCGATGCCAACACCAAAAAGTGACATTGGCACAGTCCAAAGAGCTGAAGAGCTGATTCAGACTTCACCAGTTATGTGTGCACGTGTGTGTGTGCACATGTGTGCGTATGCGTGTGTGCACATGTGTGCGTATGCATGCGCACACCTCTGTCACTGTGTGGCCTCACAGAGCCACCAGCACAATCAGTTGCTGAGCTGCACCATCAGCACGGGATGCCCTTGGCTGCCCTTCACAGCTACCACCCACCCCCCCACCCCACCCCCCCGCCTCTCCCCTGCATCCTGAACACCTGGCCAGCATGAATCTCTTCTCCGTCTCCACTGTGGTATTTCACAATTAAGAATCCCTCAGTACACATCCAAGTTGGCTTTTTGCACTCAGCATGATTTCCTGGAGGTTCACCCGCGTTACTGTGTATCAATAATTAACTCCTCATTGCTGAGGTGTTTCTAATGTATTCAATACCTTCTGAAAGGGCATCTGCATGGTTTCCAGTTTCGAGCTATTACAAATAAAGTAACAAAGGCTCTGAATATTTGTGTACCAGTTCCCACATGAATGGAAGTCTTCATTTCCGTGGGATAAATGGAGTGCGCCATTTCTGAGCTTTCTTCCACCTCTTTACAGACATGTGGTTGGCAGCCCACACATGCAGCTCTGCTAGAGAATCGGACTGCATTCCACGAACGGAACACAGACAAAGAGACAGAAACAGCCTCCCCTGTGTACAGGAGAGCGGAAGGTGGATGAGCTCTGGCTGTGCGTGTCTGAGACCCACTGCACTTTGAGATGAGTCAGGAGCCTCATGCTGACTTTTTCCAGTTTTGGTTTTGTGATTTTTTATTTTTTTTTACATCAAAAGCCAGAAGATCTATCCCATTTCTGATTCTCTACTTTTTTGATTTAATAATGTGGACATTTTAAGATAAAAGCATGCGGAATACCACCATTTCTTTTAAGTAAAATATGATTTCCATAAAACTTTCATCTCAGACTCTTCCGTTCTCAGAAGGGTGAAAGACCACACATCACACACACTTCACAATAAGCCTGAGGAGATGAAAGCGCTTCACGTATAGACGGGGAGGACTGGGCTCGCCCTTCACTTTTCAAAGAGCACCTCCCTCAGCTGTGGGTTCACCTAAGGCAAGCCCAACCCACACATCACGAACAGGGAGCTGCGCCCCCAGACTGCCTGGAGCAACTGCAGGGCACACGCCACACTTCAGCTGGATGCAACCTCGATGCAACCCTGGTCACAGCCATGGCTGTCGAGTGTCCTTTCCGATTAAGGAGATGAAGATTTTCTTTTATGTGACTTAATATTAACTGTGTCATCTAGGACACAATGAGTCTTTAGGAGATTCTTTAAATACCACACATGTGAACCACTTAGTCTATGATTTAACCCATCAGTGAAGAAAGAACGTGGCAAAGATCATTACAAAAGCGCTAAGTTGGGCACTGCAGGGCGGCTGGAAGGTATGGTAGGGACCACACTCTGGGCGTGCAAGGCAGAGAAGAGGGCCGGGCCAGGACTGCTCAGTGGGCTTCGATCCCCCAAACTCGAGACAGGATGCCTCCAGCCCAGCCTGGCCACGACCCTTCAGGGTGCTGATGAGGAAGGGAAAGGTGTGGGCCCTGCTCCTTCAGGACACCCCAGGCTGGCCTATTGCTCACAGGCCCACACAGCGCCCTCTGATCCCAGCGCTGGGGCAGAGAGCTAGGCTGCGGCCTGCCCCACTTGTTGGTCAGTTGCCCAAGTGACGCCGGCTGGCGAGTGCTGGAGACGGCGGCAGTGGCATGCTGAACCCAGACCAGGGCTGGCCCCAAGGCTGGAGTGCGCAGAGTGTGGCCTGGAAGAATGAAAAAGAGTTTCGCAGGCTGGAGGGAAACACTGTGGAGGAGGGGCTTCCCTCACTGGGGTAGCGGTTTCCGGCTTGCCCCAAATGGCAGGATTTCCATAGTATACGTAGTATGAGTTCCACATCTTGGCCTGTTACCCGGCTTTGGCAGTCTCATCTCCACCACCTGGAGAATAAATGGGATCTGCATGAACTCCACTCTAAACTGAAATACATGGCCGGGCAGTGGCTCACACCTGTAATCCCAGCACTTTGGGAGGTCGAAGTGGGTGGATCATTTGAGGTCAGGAGTTCAAAACCAGCCTGGCCAACGTAGTGAAACCCCACCTGTACTAAAAATCAAAAATTAGCCAGGTTTGGCAGCACGTGCACCTGTAATCCCAGCTACTCGGGAGGCTGAGGCGGGAGAATCACTTGAACCTGGGAGGCAGAGGTGGCGGTGAGCCGAGATCACGCCACTGCACTCCAGCCTGGGCAACAGAGCAAAACTCCACCTGAAAATAAATAAATAAATAAATAAACTGAAATACAGACTGTGGTGCTGACATCCTTTTTTTCTGATTGTTATTAACAATTCCTCATAAAATTAAATGTTGTCAGAAGACTGAGAAGCTCAGGAGGTGAGCTGCTGGCCCTGGCGAGTATTTAAGATGGAGATGAATTCGGAAAAGCAAAGCCTGTCCGAGGTGGAGAAATCAGCATCGATCGGGATTTGCCACAGAACTTCAAGTTATTTGTGAGTGGCAATTCAGATGAGTGCCCCCAGAATAGTAGCTTTGAATATACCATTTGCTTTCTCCCTCCACTTGTGCTGAACTCTGAACTGCCACCAGATTATCCATCCTCCTTCCCACCTTCATTCACACTTAGTGGCAAATTGCTGTCACCAACTCAGCTCTCTGCTCTATGCAAGCACTTAGACAACCTATGGGAAGAACACAGTGGCAGTGGGATCCTGTCTGCCTGGATGCAGTTTCTTAAGCAAGAGACCCTGGTGCACCCCAATATTGTCTCTCCCTCTGAGCTCACGATGGGTTCTCAGGAAAAAGTGCCGAGAAGGATAGCGCAAGCCCCTCCCATCAGAGCTAGATTTTGGAGGAGCTGCTGGATCTCATGTAGATCAAGAGGAAATTGTGGATGAGAGAGCTGTGCAGGATGTGGAATCACTGTCAAGTCTGATCCAGGAAATCTTGGACTTTCATCAAGCTTAGCAGATAAAATGCTTTAATAGTAGATTGTTCCTGTACAACATCTGTTTCTGCGAGAAGCTGGGCAGTGAATGCATGTACCTCTTGGAGTGAGGCCTGTGTACTGCAAAGCCTATCTGAAGGACTGCTTTGAAATCCAGATCAGAGATGGCCAGGTTCAATGCCTCAACTGCTCAGAACCAAAGTGCCCTTCGGTGGCCACTCCTGGCCAGGTCAAAGAGCCAGCGGAAGCAGAGTTCTCTGCCTGTCATGGCTGCCTTCTCCTCCCATCCACCTTGGAGCTAGTGGCAGATGTGGTGTGCTGCCCCCGCCTGTGGGGGCTTGCAGGGCCTGGCTGTACCACGGGCATCTGCTCCAGCTGTAACTTTGCCTTCTGTACCTTGTGCAGACTGACCTACCATGGGGCCTCTCCATGTAAGGTGATGGCAGAGAAATTAACAGACTTACAAAACGAATACCTGCAAGCAGATGAGGCCAAGACAAGATTTCTGGAACAGAGGTAAGGTAAGAGGGTGAGTCAGAGGGCACTGGAAGAGATGGAAAGTAAGGAGTGGCTAGAAGAGAACTCGAAGAGATGCCCATGCTGTGGAATTCACATAGAGAAGTGAGGTGGATGCCATGTACTGGCTGCAGGCTCTATTTCTATTGGGTCGGCATGGGTTCTCTCTCTAGCAACCCCTTACAAACATTTCGCCAACCCTACTTCACCGTGTTGTAACCGGCTGTTTCATGCTTGGATATGAATGGAGACATTGGGGAAGATGAGATTGAAGACTAGTTAACTACTGCTCGAGCTATGGAAGTGGATTGGTTTTCCCTAATCTTTTGTCAAGTACACAAAGTAACCTTGCAGGATATTTACAGTACTATTCATTCACTCTTCCTGTGTAGAAGAGATGGAAGAACATGGCTTATGTTTTCATCTGGTGAAGGAGCATTCATACTTTTTTTTAATGTAAGTTGAGAAAAAAATTCTAAGCCAAAGGTTCAGAAAATGAAGCTACAGAATATTAAATATTATAATGTGCTCAAAGCTCTGAAAAGTTAAAAATTAAATATTTATTTTCTTCCTCAAGCTTTAGGTAAGGAGAAGAGGGGTCAAGAGTTAAACTTAGAGCCCTTCTGTCTCTGGGAAGCACCCCTGTAAGACACTGTGTTGGAGCTCCCTCAGTACTACTCCCTACAACTGGGGTGGGTAGAAAAGCCTTACGGAAATTATACTGAGAGCCTGATGTACTTCATGTTACTCACATTCCTTCCAGCCTAGGTTTCTGCCAAGTCAGTCCTCTTTGGAGGGAGCCGTTTAGTCTGTAACCGACTGGATGGTGCAGCATCATTTTGATCTACTGCTTTTCAGAATAGAAACTTATAATAATTTAAAAAATGTAATACCACAAACACTGTGGATCACTTGGTATTTATTAGTGGTGTATGTGGTCCACTGGTTTCAGGCCAAATCTAGAATTTAGTGATACTGACTCAGGAAGAATTTAAGTTCAATTCAATTTTCCTGGGCAGTAGAGCCTAGACTTAAGGTGACTTGTCTTTGCTACGTTTGTTCCACATTCTCTTTCTTTACCTTCTGCGTGTGGGTGGGGACAATTTTAATATTAATTCCAGCAACACATGATTTTATTTCCTCTGCTGGACTAGGAGAAAGCCTAATATATTTCCAAGCTGAATGTTCCTGAATTATCTGCATTTTGAGCCTGTCTATACCACTGTAGTTCCACTCTTAACTTTCTGAATTCTTTTTAAAGATCTTCTCTAACAAGCTATGGGAATTCGGCTTCCTACTCTAATTTTTTTTTTTTTTTTTTGCAACAGCAGCGTTTTGGGTGATAATTTTGGACTGATACCTACTCCTTTTTCTGGATTTTGTTGCCTTTTTGAAAAACTGTCTTTCCTTATAGTTAGGTGAGTGGCTTGGTAGTAAAGTAAGATTTTTTGGAAAAGGGGACAGAAAAACTGAACTGCAGCTTGAGAACATATTCTTTTTTGAGACAGAGTCTCACTGTTGCCCAGGCTGGAGTGCAGTGGCGTGATTTTGGCTCACTGCAACCTCCGTCTCCCAAGTTCCAGTGATCCTCCCACCTAAGCCTCTTGAGTAGCTGGGATTACAGGCGCACGCCACCATGACAGGCTAATTTTTGTATTTTTAGTAGAGATGGGGTTTCACCATGTTGGTCAGGCTGGTCTCGAATTCCTGACCTCAAGTGACCCGCCCACCTCGGCCTCTGAAAGTGCTGGGATTACAGACGTGAGCCACCGTGCCCACCAAGAACATACTCTTTTTTTGTACTTTGTCATTGAAAATTGAGGAATCATTTTTAACTGTTTTAGGTGTGTGTCCAAAGAGTCAGCAAAGACTATGTTTCTGGATTGTCAAAGAGGATACTTAATCTTAAAAATAAAATTTAAAATCATCTTATAATTAGAACACAGTTGCTGCTATTTATTCTGTCACCAAGGCAACTAATCACATTTTTAAACTGTTCGGCATATAACATATTATTAAGAGGAAAAAGGTCACAGAATAGCATCTCTTCTTTTTACCTGGGCTAGTGACTGAGCTTAGGTTTGAAGGCCCATATTTTGTTTTAACCAGATAGTTTCATGCACTTCCATTCAGGACATTTTGTATAAAAATTGAAGTTAATTTAAAGAATAAGTTGAAGATAAGAAATGAAAATTAAAATGATTTGTTCTACAATTTTAAAAATGCAGTAATTAAGCTTTCAAATGTGAATGATTTAATCTTTCTTTCATCTCTGGGAAACTGTACCAGACAAATCTTGTTTTCACACAGCAATCACTCATGTGCTGCAATCACTCATGTGCTGACACTTGAGAGATGAAGGCTTGCGGAAGTTACTCAGGCAGCTGAAGCCACATCCTGGGACCAGGAGCTCTCAGTGAGAACCTGGCAAGAGAGCCCGCCATGCGCTTCTCTACTAGGGAGCCCGCAGGTAAGTGGGATGGAGGCTGAATGAGGAATAAGAAGCAACGTGTTCCAGACAGCACGAGAAGCAGCTGTGCCTGTGCGCACCGCGGTGGATGTGGGTGTGCACAATGGGATGCGGATGCGCAGATGTGATGTGGGTGTGTAGATGGGACACAGTGCGTACGCGGGGACACGCGTGTGTAAATGGGATGTAGGTGTGTATGATGGGATGAGGGTAAGTAGATGGGACGTTGGTGTGTAGATGGGACATGAGGATGAGGGGACGCAGGTAAGTGGATGGGGTGTGTGGACTAGACGGGGGAGTGTGAATGGGACAGGGGTGAGTAGATGGGATGGGGGTGCATGGATGGGATGGGGGTATGAGGATGGGATGGGGATGCGAGGATGGGACGGGAGTGTGAGGACGGGATGGGGACACGAGGATGGGACGCAGGTGTGTAGATGGGACAGGGGTGTGTATGATGGGATATGCGTGTGTAAATGGGATGTAGGTGTCTATGATGGGACAAGAGTAAGTAGATGGGACGCGGGTGTGTAGATGGGACATGGGAGTGATGGGATACAGGTGAGTGGATGGGGTGCATGGACGGGACGTGGGTGTGTAGATGGGACATGTGTGTGTATGATGGGACGGGGGTGCAAGGATGGAACAGGGGTGTGTAGATGGTGGGGGGGGATACTGTGGGGTGAGGATCCCTATTTGACAGAGGAAGAAACCTGGGCTGAAGGAAATTGGACTCCTTTCCTCACATCACAACATAAGAGGCAGAGCCAGGAGTTAAGCTGTGAGTCTAGGAAAACGCATTAACCTGAACTACAGACAAGCATTGAAAATACATCTCCCTATTACGATGCCCAGAATCCACAGTGAGCTTGCACTTAGCTCGTCGCTGCAGGCCCTGCCCCTATAAATCCTACTGGCTCACCGGGCGCCATCTCCCACCGGCGCACCCAGACCCAGTCTTCCATGGGCCCACCGAACCCTGTCTCCCACTGGCCCGCCAGACGCTGTCTCCTACTGGCTCACTAACACCATCTCCCACCATCCCACCTGGTGCCATCTCCTACCGGCTCACCCGGCCCCATCTCCCACCGGCTCACCAGGACTCTGTCTCCTACTGGCTCACACTAACAATGTCTCCCACCACCCCACCCTACCCTGTTTCCCACCAAAAACAAGTGAAGGAAGGGTCTCAGGAAGGCAGGAGGGCAGTGTGGCCTGAAACCATGCATTTTCTACCCCGTCTTGGATCCTGGCAGCTCCTGCTCCAAACCTTGACCCCTCCCTGGGAGAAAAACATGTGGTCTCAGCTATGCACTCTGAAGTCTGCACTGTAAACAGAGTGTAACCAGTGTGCCCCGTGCAGTGATCAGAAAACCAAGGATCCAATCGGCTTCGACACTAAAGCCGGAGGAAATCAGCGTGCACAATTCTCCCTATGGAAGGGAAGGAAAATGGAGACTCACCCGTTGTGAACTGGCCTTTCAGCTTCTGAAAGACAGGGTCTTGTGCAGTGGCCTGCGCCCGCCGGGCCAGAGACTCAGAGGCTGCGCTGGAGAACATGGTCGAGACGTTGGACACATTCTCCAGGCCCACCCCAAACGTGCTCACCAACTTCTTCACAAAATTGAGAGTGTGGGGGGTGATTTTAGCATCGGACACCGCTCCACTTTTCTCAAACGCCACGGAGTAACATTTCGCCAGGCCCTGTTGGAGCTGCCTGAGAACCTGGTAGAAAAGAGCCAGAGACAACTGACAAACACAGCCCTCCACTCCAGAACCAGCAGCCAAAAGCGCCTATTGAGTGCGGCCCTCCCAGCCCAGGGTCATCTCTGCACCCCCCAGCAGGACCCACACACAGCAGGCATGAAATCAGCGTGTGCAAGAAACGGGACGCCTGTGCATGCCACATGGGAGCAGGCGCTTTTGACCTTGGGGAGTAAGGGACCTGAACATTCAAAAAGCGAAAACAGAAAAGCCCCACTTTTTTGGATCATACACCCGTCTGCAATTAGCCACAAAACCCCTGCATTTTCAGGCAGCTGTACTGTTCCCACCACGTGTCTGCGTGCACCGTGCACACACGAGACTTCACAGCAGTAAGGAGCTGGCCCCGGGGCTCAACCAGGTAAGCATCTGGGCAGTGAGGCGTGGACTATTCTGTCATCAGCTTAAGCCAACGTTATTAAGGAAGTGGTCTGACTGCTGAAAAGACCCCACATCCCTACAATTTCCCATCTATGGAAATTATAACCCTGTTACTCACGCCACTGCTCCTGCTCACACCTGGTTAACCGTGGCACTCAGGTCACTGAGCTCAGGGACGTGAGCACGGCCAGCATTTTAACAGCAAGAAGTGGCTTCCTCAATTCCACTCTCTTTCATGTCTTGTACTTTGAATCTTTAAGGCTGTACTAGTGTGCAGAGATAGCTATTTGCCTGGTCCATGGTTAAGTTCAACAACAAATATATAAAAGGACCGGCAACTAAAGCTCAAGGGAAGAGAGCCACAGAAGCATACAGAACACCACGTCCCCTCTACAAGGAGCCACCATGTGCAAGATCAGAGCCAAATACCTCTTCATGCCAATTTTCTCTGAACCAGACCATCTGATCGACGATGCCTTCCAGGGAAGACAGAAGGGTGGGGTGGAGCTCTCGCTGCATGTGCATGATTCGGCTGCAGCGCCACATGGGTGCTGTTGCTCTTATGGGCCCTGGATCTGATGCAGAATGGGACTGGTTACCCACTGAACTTGGCTGCTGCTGTCCAGAATCTGAGAGCAACACACACAACGCCAGTGTCAGCGCAAAACCGACAGACGCCAGGGCTCGGAGCGCTGCAGGACCCATGGGCCAAAGGAGCGCTGGTTCCTGCCGGCGTGTGAATCCCTACAAGACCGCTTCCCCAAGGACTGCGTGGGAGAAGGCCCTGGTTCTAGGCGCAGGTGCGCTGAGGGACGCGGGGAGGGAAGCGCAGTTGTCTACAATGCGGCTTCAATCCATTCCATTAAATAAACCCGTGTATGTGTTTTAGGAGGATGCAGATGTGACAACACGCCGCCTGGTGAGTCCAGGTGAGGGCGCACAAGAGTTCCCTGAGCACTCCTTTTAACGTTTCTGTTACGTCTGATCATCCTAAACATAAATGTTTGGAAAAATATCTCACAATCTGTTACACGTTCCTTGCTACTATAAACTCAGAGAATCTAAAAGCAGTTAATAGGAAACTGGTTTGGAAAGCCAAGCCAATTGCAAAATACTGCTTTTGAAAAATACGGTCATTTTTCCCTGTGAGATACATTGCAGAGCCTTTAATGACCACTTTTTTCTGAATTTACCTCTCTACACTTAGTCTTAAAACTAAAAAACCTTAATTTTCAAATGACCAAGACATGAAGCCACCTAGGCAGACTGACTCCAGAGGTTAGAGCTGAAATGTGCCATGCAGCCCTCATCCACCGCCTCTCACCAACCACACACGGCCCACGGCCCTTAGGAGACTCAGCATTGAAAACAAGGGGCAGTAAACGGTCCTCTCGTTATTTAAAGCACCCTGCCTAGTGGGTAACTGAAGCCATCAAATCAGTTGTTGCTTTGCATACAAGGGCTATTCAATATAGATTAAAAGTCTTACACTGTGAGTGAAATTTCACCAACATCTGGTAAGACTGACTTCAATGCTGATTCTTCTCACAGCTGAAGATACTCCTCATAACTTAAACACACACACACACACACACACACACACACACACACACACACACACACACGGCAGCTGGCATCTGCTGTGTATTGGGATGCACTTACTACTAAGGAGAAAGGTAAACTTTACAGTTTTCTGAAGCTGAAAATTTCACATATTTTCTCTACCTATAGATCAAATCACTCGGATAAATGAACGCCTATTACATCCTGGCAAAAGAGAGACTGTACTCAGATCAGACTTTGCTTCCTGCCCTACGGTGCTGCCCACTGAGGAGAGATTGGCCACGGCTATGAATGAGCTGCAGGGCAGGGGTGGCTGCGGTGGTCTGTCTGGATGTGGGGCACCCCCTGGAATGAGCCCTTCCTGGCCTGGCCTACTGGCCCCACCCGAGACGTACCGCTCTTGTAGCGTTCCCGCTGTTCTATTTTCAGGGTCAGGTACAGGGTCCGGATGGGAAAGTAGACCGCTTGGGGATACACGCGTCCAACCTGCTCAGAGACAAGATGTTATAAACAGTGCTGCTCTCTGCTGAGCTCTGGATAAAGATAATTTGTACTGAAAATAACCAATGTCAAGTCAGAAACAGGTGTCTGATCTGCCTTTGGACCAAGGAAGCAAATACTGCAGCACTGATCTGACGCACAAGGCCAGGTTCAACAGCAGGCAAAATATTTAATTCACTTTAAAAGAGCCAAGACACATCAACACATGCATTTCATCAACTCCACCCAGAACTGTGAGTGACAGGGAAACCACGCTTTCCTTCCAGGCAGTAAATCTGAGGAAGGCAAAATACATGTGTCCCCAGATCTCACTGAAGCAAATAAAAAAACAAACAAATACCAGCTAATCTGTCAGGCACAATTCACTGTGGATTGTGAACTAATTCCATTATCAAATAACTTTATTCTGCCTAACTGCAGCTGGGAGGAGATGGAGGGATGTCCGTTTCAGTTAAGAAACTCCCATTTTATTGAACTGGAGTTCTGTGGCTGACAGGATAGTACCATGTCACTTGAATCTTTCAGAATGTGCCCATGAAAGGAAAAAAGGAATAACATCTAAGCCGTCACAGGCAGAGGCGGCTGCTCTTGAACCTGAGATGCTCCAGAAGTGATGAGACCAAGTAGGTCGGACCTGCATCCTGAGGATAAGCGCTACACAGAATGCTGGGACTCAAAAACACAGCTGCCTCCTCAAGGAAAACCAGGGCATCGCTCAGGGCCCACATAGCACAGGTGCTGCGTGCAGGAAGGAGCCAGAGGAATGGGTGGGCAGAACGCGCGGGCCCAGCTCCTTCCTGAAGACCTTCACGGACTCCTGCGGCGCTTCGTGATTTTACAAAAGCAACCACGAAGGCGCCGTGTCCCAAACCTCACTGTAGCCACGCTTCCGCCGTTTCTGGTCCTTCCTCTATGCCTGGGTCTTTTCACGGGAGAGGGACATCCTGGAATCATTCTCAAGAGATGGTTATGAGAGCCTTTCCATAGGGCCCTGGGCTGTCCGCTTCCCCGGCCTGGCCCCACTGCCCTTGAGAACCATGGGTTCCTTATGATGCAGCTCAACTGTCGAAAGGGCAACAGCCACAATTGGGCATGTTTTAGTTTAAGGGCAGCTCCGAAGAGCTCCCAGCATATGACAAAAAATCAGAGGAAAACTACCAATCAGATTCAGGGCTCACTGTCATTCTCAGGGTACCCACTGGCAATTGTATGTTTTACTACAAGTTTATTTTACTTGCATTATATATGGGAAAATGTTTAAGAAATTAGAATTTTAACACTGAACTGCTTTATTAGCTATTTCATTTCAACTCTGATATATTCTTTAATAACTTTTAATTATGCTTTATATTAAATAATATCTACATGATTATATCTTCCCATCTCTTTAACTTGTTTTTAATACTTTGAACACTTAAATTTACTTTCTGGGAGAAAAAAGAACGCAAAATGAAGACACAATGTTTTGTGCACGTGAACAAGGCCACCTTGCTCTTCCCACCTGGCTAATGAGGTTCAAGAGCAGCTTTCCCTCCGAGCCAACCAGGCAGGTGAGCAGCTGTGGGATCCAGGCCAGCCACTGGATGGGTGGCACACCAATGCAGTACTTGTCGACGGCATCTGCCAAAGTGTTTTTGTCATCATCAAAACTCAAAAGCCACAGCACCTGAGACAGAAGGAGAAATTCTAGAGTAGAATGACAATTCTGAAGCCCTCAAGCAAGAGACTTTTTCCCCAACATTACAACACTGTATAGAGCGGCTTTACTGGCCATGCAAAAAAAATATCTATAAGCAGGTCAACATTATTGCTAAACTTAATGTAAATCTTACAGTATATAAAACCTAAAATTTAAAAACAGATTTTCTCTTTAGTTTTTTTGTGTTTTGTTTTTGAGACAGTCTTGCTTTGTCACCCAGGACTGGAGTGCCGTGGCGCGATCTTGGCTCACTGCAACCTCCACCTCCCGGGTTCAAGCAATTCTCCTGCCTCAGCCTCCCCAGTAGCTGGGACTACAGGCACACACCACCACGCCTGGCTAATTTTTGTATTTTTAGTAGAGATGGGGTTTTGCCATGTCGGCCAGGCTGGTCTTGAACTCCTCACATCAAGTGATCCACCCACCTTGGCCTCCCAAAGTGCTGGGTTTACAAGCATGAGCCACCACGCCTGGCCTTTTGATTTAGTTTTAATGACACTTACTCGCTGATCTAATCCACTGGCTAGCACTGACCAGTGACCGACTGCAAGACAGCAACAGGAAGATGCCTGGGGCCTGCCCACCTGTTAACTTACACTCATGATCTCATCCAAACAAAATGAACTTTTGCTAAAACTCTCAGATGCTCATCACCCCGGCAACAGGTAGGCCACAGGCTGGCAGCCAGGTGTCCATGGACGACTGAAACAATTACATCTGGGTGTAAGCAACCCGGAGCCAGGCACTGAGGCAGTGCGTGTAGCTGTCTCTGTAGTCGGCTTTAACTGCCATGTACTGGTGTACATTCCAAATTTTTACGTTAAATCAAGGAATTCTAAAAAAATCCAAACCTTTAATGGACAAAATAGGAAAGGGAACAATTTATTCTTGGGTTTCCTGCTGGAATTAATTCTGGGTTTTATTTGTCTGATTCTTGGAGGAAGACAGGAAGCCACATGAAGGGGGAACCTGAATGTCAAGTGCACGTCCTTCAGTGAGCACGTGGGTGACACCCACCCTGAGCTCAGGGCTGCTGGGGGGCACGGTGTAGAGAGAAACCCACAACCACCCCAGCACGCCAGCTCTGTGGCTGTGCTGACAGCAGCCCTGCAGGGGAGGGATGACAACCTAACGGGCATCTAGGAGGGAAGTTCTAGCTCCACATCCCCTCCTCAGCCCTCTGTTCGGTGTGAGCTCCCACAGGCAGTGCTAGACTTGGGCTCTACGTGAGGCTTTGCCACTTGGAAGTTCTGGGGCCCTAAGAGTGTCCAGGCCTCAGTTTTCTCAGCTTTGAAATGGAACTGTGAAAGATACTTCGAACAGTGATGAGGATTAAGAGTTAAGGCATGAAATCATGCCTCACACCCGGCACGGATGAGTAAACTGTAGCTAAATTTCTGTACAAATCTGAAGGCGACAGATGGCCTCTGGTCAAAGCTCGTTTTTTCGGTCTCACCTTGGCTAAGTATTTCCTCGATTTGCTCTCGTTCTGATGCCGGCAGGCGTGCAGGTAGCAGGTGATGGCAGACACGCCCAGGTGCAGCTGCCGCTCCTTCACGAAGATGTTCTCCAGGTAGTCGCCCCACATGGCCCAGGCTTTCACCAGCACATCGTGCATCTGCACAGCTGCAGAGAAGGCTTTGTTTGCCTCCTCGGACCTGTGAGGAGACAGAAAACCAAAACGTGTATGGTTTTCAATTGAAGCGAGCTTCACGTAACCTGAAATTAACCATTATAAAATGAACACTGCGGGGCATTTGGTCCATTCACAATGTTGTGCAACCGCCCCATAAGCAGTCACTCTGAACCCCTCCCACCTCCAGCCCCTGGGAACCTGCAGTCTGCCTTCTGTCTCTGTGGATTGACCAGTTCTGTACATTTCATATAAATTGAATCATACACCATGTGATCTTTTGAATCTGGCTTCTTTCACCTAGCACAGTGTTTTCGAGGTTTATCCATGTTGAAGCCTGTGTCGGTGCTTCATTCTCTTTAACAAGTGAATAACATTCCATTGCACACATAGAACATAAACATTTTGTTTATCTGTTCATTTGTGTTGTTTCTACATCTTGGTTATTGCAAATAGTCCTGCTACAAACATTCCCGAACAGGTATCTGTTTGTTTCAACACTTCTGGGTGTATACCAGGGAGTGGAAATGCTGGTCACGTGGGAACTCTATGCTTACTTTTTGTGGAACCGTCAAACTGTTTCCACAGCAGTTATACCGCTTCACTATTACACCAGCAATGTACCAGACATAGCAAGGGAACTTCAGACCCAGGTGCTTTATGATACAGATGCAAACATCCTCGACAAAAATGAGCAACCCAACTCCAGCAGCGGATTAAAAGGATTATCCATCATGACCAAGTGGGATTTATCCCAGCAATAAGGGCGGTTCAACACAGAAAACAAAAAAGTCAATATAAATAAAACCAATCAATGTGATATACCACATTAAAAGAATGAAGGAAAAAAACCACAATCATCTCAGAGGACACAGAAAAAGCCATTTGAAAAAAATCCAACAACATCTCATGATAAAAATACCCAGCAAATTTAGAACAGAAGGGAAGTTCCTCAAGCTTATAAAAGGCATCTACAGAACACCCACAGCTAACATCATTCAAGGCTGAAAGACTGAATGGCTTTCCCCAAGATCAAGAAAAAGGCAAGGATCTCATCTCTTTAATTCAGCACTGTACTTGAGGTTCTAGTCAGGGCAATTGGGAAGAAAAAGAAATAAAAGGCATCCTTATTGGAAGAGAAGATGTCAGTCCATCTCTACCTGCAGTTGACACGATCTTATACACAGAAAAGAAGAATCCCCAAAAAGCTATTAGAGCAAATACACTCAGCAAGGTTGAGAAATCTAAGATCAATATACAAAACTCTGGTATTTCCAAATGTTAGCAATGAGCAATGTGAAAATGAAGAAAATGGCTCCATTCACGTGACAATATTGAGGAATAAATTCAACATAAGTACAAGACTTGTACACTAAAAACTAAAAAACATTGTTGAATTAAACTAAAGAAGACCTAAACTAGTGGAAAGACATCTCGTGTTCACAAACTGGAAAACCTGCTTCAGATGGCAAAATGCTCACAAACTGATCTACAGATTCAATGCAATCTCTGTCGTAATTCCAACTGTTTTGGCAGAAATACATGAAAATAACCTAAAATTAATATGGAAATATAAGACTCTATATAGCAGATCAATGGAATAGAAGGGAGAGTCCAGAAATAAGCCCACAAAAAATGGTCAACGGATTTTTGTTTTTTGGGTTTTGGAAATGGGGGTCTCCACTATATTGTCCAGGTTGGTCTCAAACTCCTGGGCTCAAGTGATCCTCCCACCTCAGCCTCCCAAAGTGCTAGGATTACAGGTGTGAGCCACTGGGCCTGGCCTCAACTGATTTTTGATGAGGGTGTCAAGACCATTCAATGGAGAAAGACTAGACTTTTCAGCAAATGGTGCTGGGACAACCGTATATCCACATGCAGCATAATAAATATAGACCCCTACCTCACACCACATAAAAAAATTATTCAAAATGGATCAGAGACCCAAATGTAAGAGCTAAATCTATAAAACGCTTAGAAGAAAACATAAGAATAAATGCTTCTGATCCTGGATTAGGGTACGGTTTCTTAGAAGATGTGAAAAGTATGAGCAACAAAAGAAAAAAATACATGAATTGGACTTCATCAAAATTAAAAACTTGTACATTAAAGGACACTATCAAAAAAGTGAAAAGACAGCCCACAGAACGTGACAAAATACTTGGAAATCATATATCTGAAAGAGACTTTTATCCAGACCTATAAAGAATTACAAACTAACAATCAAAACCAAGAAAAGAAGCTCAGCATCAACAGTCATTAGGAAAATGCAATTCAAAACCACAATGAAATATATTTTATACTCATTAGGATGGCTATAATCAGATAAATAATAAGAAAATAACAAGTGCTGGTGAGGATATGGAGAAATTAAAACCTTAAACATTGCTGGTGGGAATGTAAAAATGGTACGGCCAACTGTGGAAGATTGACAATGTCTCAAAAAGATAAACAGAGAAGTACAATATGACCCAGATATTCTGTCCCCAGGTATATAACCAAGAGAACTCAAACATGCTCACACAAAGACACATATTCAGTGTTTACACCAGCATTACTCATGTAGCTAAAAAGTAGGAACAACCCACACATCCATCAACTGCTGAATGGATAAACAAAATGTATGGATATCCAATGGAATATTATTCAGCCATGAAAAATAACAGGTTACTGATACATGACAGCACATGGATGAAGCTTGAAAACATCCTGCTAAGTGAAAGAAGACAGTCACAAAAGGTCACACAGTGTATGCTTCTATTTATATGAATGTTCAGAATAAGCAAATCCATAGAGGCAGAAAGCACATTAGTAGTTGTCAAGAGAAAGGGGGAGGGGAGAAAGGAGAGTGACTACTAACAGATACAGGGTTTACTTGGGGGATGATGGAAATATTCTAAAATTAGCTAGTGGTAATGGTTGTGTAACACTGTAAATATACTAAAACCCACTAAATTGTACACTTTGGAATGGTTGTGTCTGTCATATGAATTTAAAACATTATACAAAAAGATGAAACCTTTTTATGTTGACAAAACTGCTTCCTAATTTAAAAATAAGCTAAACATGCAAGCCCTATAGACTGAAGATGTGAAAAGCAGGCACTGGAGCCTACACAGGGCAACAGGCAGCATCTTGTGAGTCTACCTCATTTGCATGATATTTACAAAATCTCCTCTGACGTTTACTTCTCTAAACCAGGGTTTGGCAACCTTTCCTGCGATGGGCTAGACAGCGAATGGTTTAGGCTCTGCAGACCATACAATTCCTATCACAACTCCTCAACTCTGCAGTAAAGCGAAAGCAGTCACAGGCAACATCAGTGGGGAGGGATGTGTTCCAATACCACTTCACTGACAAAAACAGGGCAGTGGCTGGATGTGGCTGGCCCCCAGGCCATCCTTTACTGACCCCTGGTCTAAAGCAGGAATCATCTCCACAAAACGAACCAGCTCTGTAAATGGCGGACTGAGGAAATGGGGAAATGAATCCATGTTATCAGCAGTTCTGTGATCCAGTAGCTCATTTGAGAAAAGCTTTTAAAATACTACACATCAAATAGGCTTATCAATTTGTCACAAGTTACTCTTTTTGCAGAGGTGCAATACCTAAAAAATCCTACCTAATGACTGTCACCAAATCATACCCATTTCTAGCTTGAGCTTCACATTGGCTTCAGGTTATAAATAACTTTAAATAATCTGATGCATTTTTTCTCTTATCCTTTCAATATAACATACATACTTGTTGATCTGAGCCAAGAACATTCCCTTCAGTGCATAAAATTCGGCTGTCATCTCTTTTGTGAAGTATTTTAAATTTGTAGATTCAATAACTTCAAGGCCCTGTTCAAAAAAAATGAGCAGAAAAAAAGTTCTTGAAATTTCTAAACAATATGAAAACTTCATAAAATACTAATCTAGGCAGTAAGTCCTATGAGTCATTGACCAATGTACTTTAAATTGACAAAAGATTTGCCTACCATGAATATTTATTGATTGACGTTCAGAATTTAAACTGAATTACTAAAGCTAACTTTAAGTATTTAATCCTAAATACTTAGGGGTCTTATTTTCTCCAAAGCTTTATAGGTCTAGTCGGTTTTACTGTTCTTATCAAGATTCCTCTGAAAATAGTCAAAATCTATCTTAGATCCTCATAATTCTGTAGTGTGTAATTTTTTTCTTTCCTTAAACACATTAACTAAGTATATAGTAGGACAGAGACCATAAGAGACTGTAATTCACAGTCAAGTAGCTTCCTTTCCCTTTCGTGTTTTGGAAGGACTATTTCCCCCTTACTGAGGCTGTATTTGTGGAAAGTTCGAGTCCACCTTCCTTATATTCTGAACCAGGAGACCCCACATGGCCTCATTCTCCACCTGGCCTCAATCTCCACCTGGCCTCATTCTTCAAGTGTCCTGTCCGCACCTGCATGCACTCGTTTTTGCCCATGACGCCTGCCAGCTGGAGGTAGCATTTAACTTGCTGTCGAATCTTCTGGAAGCAATCCACGATAGGAACAGTTGGAATAGTATGAATCCGACTTAATATATCCAGTGCTACATTGACCAGTCCTTGTTTCCGGGCGATTTTTCCATACTGGATGATCGCTGAAGCTGATGCATGAACCCCAAGCATAGCGTTATTTGAACTGGGATCATGCTGAGAGCTATTCTCATAGGCAGTTACAATCGCTAGAGGGCAAAGAAAGGAATCATTAGCCCACACTGATCCTCTTTCAAAGCACTTCACAACAAGGCTTAAATAAAAAATGAAACACACACACACATGGCTTATGAAAATGGGCAGCTCTGTGATAAACCCTCGTTACTTTGTATTTTATGCCATAAGCAACTTTTAAAAGGTGCTAATTCTTGAGTGGAGTGTTACCATCTTGGCTAACCAAATCATAAAATGACAAAGGCTGCTCTAAACACGTGGATGCCTGACAGGTTTAGGGGATAAGAGGGGGACCAGGAAAACCAGAAAAGGCCACGCAGAGCCACCTGAGCACAACTCGTCCTGGGATGGGACCTTCAACGCAGAGTGCCATGGCTCAGAGCGTTGATCCCCCTGGCCTGTACGATTCTGCCCCAACTAGAAAAATGTAACAGGTACAGAAACAAAAAACAAAACTTTACTTCTTCTACCACCTTCATCTTTCCCTGCACCATTACCACCCCGACCTGTCATTCCCTACCCCAAAATAGAAAACCTGGGGGAAAAAAAAACCAAACCAAACCAAACCAAAACACAGAGACAAAACCAGAATCGTGGGGCGTCTGGAAAATTACATGATGAATGCATGCCGGACCAGGTCGGTTTACCCTGGTAATGATGCTGCCTCCACATGAAGATGCTGCTCCAGTGGGACAAGTCGTCAGACACGATGGGCAGTCGGTTCCTCCAGGTCTTCACCACCGTCTTCATGTCGTGCAGGCTGTTGTTCCTTCCCAGGTTGGTCGGCTGTAAGCCTGCGTTGATTTGTGCAGCTTCCTGGAGTTCGATGATTTGCTGGGCTGCCTGATGGGACCAGCATAAGAGACTCTGCAGTAAATGTCAGTAAAGATCAAACGGGAAAAACACACCAGAGTCCATTGGGGACGTGATTATCGCAAAGATCTTATGATGCAATTACCAAAGGAAGCACTCTCGTTTACACACAGACACCTGAGATCCCACATTTCATTTACTGTTCACCCCAAACACTACTTTCCTTATGGTGTCTCCAATTTTAAAACCTCAGCCTGTGGCTCCTGAGAGACAGGAGACTGGGAGAACGATGGTACAGACACCAAACCTAGCTAATGGGCCGTCCTCAAAACTCCTCTTCCTGCTGTCCATGCCCTTTGCCACCCTCCCTGCCCGGCTCTTTGTCCAGCAATGCCTAAGGTCGGGACAGCCTGGCATCCCTGCTGCAGGCGTGCCTTTTCCCAACGTGCCTGCTAAACCCCACAGCCATACTAAGCACCTGCAAACGTGGTTCTCGTGACCTCTTTGGACCCATAAAATGTAAACACATTTTGAGTCACCGTCCTACGAGCCTGGGAGGTAGACTACCCTTAAATTCCAGATGCGCTGTTGGCACCAAACTTCTGATACCACCTTCTCACCTGGAAGGCCCTGGCCACAATCCTCAGCCTATCCAAACTCTGTCCTTGGCTTCTATGGTGCACACGATATCTCCCTTCCCTCGATCCTCATTATCCTGATTTTCTGTCTGATGAGCATGGCTCTGAATCAGTCTCCCTCCAAATGTAAATTTGTTTCTATGGCTATGCCCGCTGTCTCAGGTTCAATGCTCCTTTGAGGCAGAATCTATTGTTTTAAAATGTTTTTTAATCTCCTAAACATAACACTTAGTTCAATACTCTGTATCTTGGTTGATAGTAATTTTTGAAATTGGCTAGAAGAATCTGTGCTTTCTGTTTATATTTCAAATTTAACTCATTACATTCAGATTTTGGAAAACATTTCCTAACCCTGTCCCTCCAGCTCCCGCCAAAAGCTTGCTGAAAACAGAGCGATGGACTCTGTAACTGAGGGTGGCACAGTGGGCACTGAAAACAATCCCTCAGGCAAAATTCAAAACCAGAATCACTGTGAGGATGTCTTCAATCCCGCAGAAACACTGACATGTTTTTCTCAACGTTTTAACTGTGGCCTTCCTTTCCTGAGGACGAGTATAAGTGGGAGAGGACAAGAGAAGCAGAAGGAGTTTCATCTCTGCTGTCCAGCGCAGTCTGCAGACCTAAGCCTGGACACCGGCGCTTGGCTGCGACAGGCCACGGGCCTGTGCTCGCATGGGGGCACCGCACGCACCTGTAGGAGAGGCGTGTGCACGTGGGACACTACGTGGGGCAGCCGCCGCCACTCGCGGATGGCCAGGCTGCTGGCCATCTCCACCAGGCGCTCGATGAAGCTGAGCTGCTGCTCCTCGGGGTGGCAGATGGCCAGGTATCCGCGGTACATGTTCACCTTCCAGGCCATCTCCTTCGGACAGCTCACTTCCACCTGGCAGTGAAAGAACGTGACACAGGACGTGAGGGGCCTTCTTTCCCTCAGTGTAAAGTGTCAAACAGGAAAAAGATACTTTTTTGGTCACTAGGTATGCAAGGCAATACACAGAAATTAGGCTATAGAAATGTATTTTCTTTAGAGAAGTCATGCGTTTACACAGTCTTTTCTGGATACTCTCCTTTTCTAAATTCCAGTGAGCGGCCAATCTCTCTAGCTATGAAAGCATACCACAGGCTTCTGGCTTTAAGGTCATCAGTTGTTCCAAAGAAAAGAAACTGATCAATGCTGTTATGACAGATCAGATGAAAAATCACACAGTCTGCTAAGAAGTCAGCCAGCATTATTATTATTATTATTTTTTTGAGACGGAATCTTGCTCTGTTGCCCAGCCTGCAGAGCATTGGTGTGATTGCGGCTCACTGCAACCTCTGCCTCCCAGGTTCAAGCTATTCTCCTGCCTCAGCCTCCTGAGCAGCTGGGATTACAGGCGTGTGCCACCATGCCCAGATAATTTCTTGTGTTTTTAGTAGAGATGGGTTTCACCACGTTGGTCAGGCTGGTCTTGAACTCCTGACCTCAGGTGATCTGCCTGCCTCAGCCTCCCAAAGTGCTGGGATTACAGGCATGAGCCACCGTGCCTGGCCAATCAGCACATTTTAAGCTGTTAAATATATATTAATCTCCAGTATGATAAATATCAGTGTGATTTTTTTTGAGACAGGGTCCCCCTCTGTCGTTCAAGCTAGACTGCAGGGTCATGCTCATAGCACACTACAGCCCCTCCAGGGCTCAAGTGATCCTCCTGCCTCAGTGTCCCAAGCAGCTGGAACTACAGGCATGTACCCCACACCAGGCTAATTTTTGTTTATTTTTTGTAGAAACGGGGGTCTTGCTGTTACCCAGGCTGGTCTCAAACTCCTGGGCTCAAGTGATCTGCCTGCCTTGGCCTCCCAAAGTGTTGGGATCACAGGTGTGAGCCACCACGCCCGGCCACATGGGTGTAATTTTGAATTGCTTCCAATTCATATTGTTATCCTGGGAAATTAAACCGTTCAGGTGTTAATTCAGGTTTACATGAACATGAGGGAACATGTGCAAATTTTACTGTCATTTTAAAGCCACACTTTCTCGCCTACTATAAAATGTCCCCCAGATTTCCTGTACTCCAGCGTCAGTTCCATGGAGCAGCCGATGAGCCTGGGCCAACCGCTCCTCAGCCAGGTGGAGACCATGTGTTCCTTTCTGCCCTAAAAGGCCTTTTTTTTTTTTTTTTTTGCTCATTACCTTCTGAAGAAAGCACTGGAACGCCTCACATTTTGTTAATCTCATTTAAAAATATTAAAAAATTTTTTTTCATGAAAGTTTTCAAACATCTCTTTGTGATTAGAAAGATGGAAGGACATCTCTATGATGGGAAGTTTACAGGAATTGCTGTAGCAAGATCAATAAACATTCCTCTTTGGAAAACAATAAGTAACAATAAAAGGGACACACATGAGTGCCATGATGGTATCTGTCCCAAGGACTGCATGCAATAATGGTAATAATGACACCACCCCACAATTATATGACACTGTGGCTTGTTTTTGACATCTTACTCTTCCAAAGCACATTCATGGTACCTCTTAGTTCTCGATAACCCACTGAAGAAGAAATTCAGGAAGGCAAACAAAACTACAGCAGCTTCCAACATTACCCTCCACATTGGCACCAATGTCACAGGGTCTGGACTCGAACATTAGTTGAGATAGATTTTTGCCAATTACAACACCTACCCTCAGTTACACTAAGAAAAACGGCATCTCTTCTATTTTCCCTACTGAAAAAAAGCTAACCCACTTACTAAATGAAACCAAGAAACTACCCTAGGAAGCACAGAAACAGACAGAAGTAATTTGCTGAATCCTTTTCAAGACTATTTGAAATTAATTTAGTGCAGATTACCCAGGATGTTTACTCACATATTTGAGTTTTTTTCTAAGCAGTGAGTAATTTACAAGTTTTATAAAATGATCAAGAATCTATGAAAGAAGAAATGCATCTGTGAGACCTTGGGACCATGTGACGCTGCATATATCCAGCTAAGGGAAACTTTGGGAAGGAGAAAGAAGGGAACGTTAAGGTGAGCTACAAATACTTATTCAGTTTTATGTTTTGTCAGAGTAAAGAAGGAATAAGCAATCGTAAATGCATTCTGACAGCAAAATATATACAACTGGTCCTCCATATGTGTGGATTTGACCAACTGTGGATAGAAAATATTTGGGGGAAAAAAAACTGCATCTGTACTAAGCATGTACAGAGCTTTTTCTTGTCATTCCCTAAAAACTACAGTGTAACGAAACAACTGTGTAAGTAGCAATTACACTGTATTAGGTACCGTAAGTAACCTAGACAGGATTTAAAGAACCCAGGCGGCTGTGCAGAGATTACATGCAAATACTACACCGTTTTATATCAGGGACTTGAGTGTCCGTGGATTTTGGTATCGCTGGGGGGTCCTGGATACTGAGGGAAGAATGTATTTTTACTGATATAAATGACTGGTTATTTCTCTAAGGAACACAAACTCCCTGCATCCAATGAGTCATTTCCCAGGTCCCAAACCAGAAGTCAACACCTGGCCTCGATTCCATCTTCTAGTTCATAGTTTGTGACTATTTCTAATCTTCAATTTCTCATTTTGTAAAAGTGTCATTACTCAAATTCAGGAAAGGTGTTAGACAATCAAAAGGAACCTTTCCTTCCCAAAAGCTATCTTTCCACTGCCAAAATGCTTGTTCTAAGGGAAATCTCCCAAGAGACACCTGCAGCTTCAGGAAAAGGGACCCAGGCAGCGGCAGGGATGCCCCCGGGGCGTCTCACCTGCACCAGCGCCTCCTTCATGGCAGTCCAGTTGGACACCCGCCAGGCGCACTCCAGGACGAGGTAGGGGTTGATGTGGCCTTTGGACTGGCCGTACTCCGTCAGGGCTTCCCACTGGTTCAATTCCTTGGAGCATCTACAAGACCACAGATCCCAGAGCAAAAGCTCAATCACCAGCGCACTCATGAATTCACAAAGGCAGGGACAGGGTTTTAAGGAGCAAATTTCCATTCTACAGAAGAACAACACAGTAAGAGTGGACTTCTGTGGGACATGGAGGTGTGCTCCATTGTGGGGAGAGCCCCCTGCCCACCCTGGACACCACAAACCACCTGCTATTCAGCAGACAGCCCAGAGCACTGGAGCCAGGGGAGATGCAGGGACAGTTTACTGCTTCTCCAGTCGACTTGTTTAATTACTCAAGGCTTTAAATGCTGGTTTTGGGTTTCTGTTTGTTCTTTATGTGGCCATAAAGTAGCAAAGCTTTCTTTAAAAAACACTCATTACAAGAAAAGGTCAGAGATTTTTCCCTGGTTCCCTTAACTGATTCATGCACATGTCAAGCACTGTGTTTGGCTTACCGAATCCAGTGGTCTTCCCAGAGCTGGTATTCAGGGAAAATAGCAGGGGAGGCATTACTCCTCTCATGTTCTTTTTTGGCTTTATCCATTGCCTTTTCATAGGATTCTTGTGCCTAAAAAAAGTTAATGCTTTTAAATCACTGTTTAACTAGAAACACACCTTTTCTTTCTTTTTAAATTTAAAACTTAGAACTAAGTTTTTTGAGATGAGGTTTTGCTATGTTGCCAAAGCTGGACTCAAACTCTTAATTCCTAGGCTCAAGGGACCCTCCTGCCTCAGACTCCCTGAGTAGCTGGGCTACAGGTGCCTGCCTGCACCTGGCTAAGAAACACAGCCTTTTCACTGCCATGGCCCAGTTGTCTAGAGCAGGCTGAATCACAGACCTGGGAGCACATGGAGCTCTTCTCCAGGAGCACTAAATGCCCGCAGCTCTCTGTTCAGAGACAGAAGACAGTGGGATTCCCTGAACAGAATGGAAGGAGGAGAGGCTGTCCAGACGTGGGATTACTTTCTCCATCCTTTAGTAATCGGAGCAGGAGCTGCAAGGCCACATCTGCTTCTGGAGCTTCCGCGGCACAGCACCCTACACAGTGCTAGGAATTGCACCCTGAAATGGTGGCCTGAGCCACACTGAAGGGCAGACACAGGGAGTAAAACATAAGCAAAACCAAAACCTATCGCTTCCAACAGGACCAATGACGGGAGGGAAAAAGCATCCACGCTGGCATCTAATGCAAAGGACTTATCAGGACTGTGCTTTAGCTCATGTCATATACGTAGGTATCTCTTAAATGCAGATTTCAGTCATAGGGCCTTTACGTGCGGTGCGGGACTGAAATGCTTTAAAACGTATTTAAATGTGAACTATGGGCCAGGCGCAGTGGCTCATACCTGTAATCCTAGCACTTTGGGAGGCCGAGGTGGGCGGATCTTAGGTCAGGAGTTCGAGACCAGCACGGCCAACATGGCGAAACCCCGTCTCTACTAAAAATACAAAAATTAGCTGGGCATGGTGGTGGGCGCCTGTAATCCCAGCTACTTGGGAGGCTGAGGCAGGAGAATCGCTTGAACCTGGGAGGTGGAGGTTGCAGTGAGCCGAGACTGTGCCACTGCACTCCAGCCTGGGCGACAGAGCAAGACTCCATCTCAAAAAAAGAGAACGTGAACTCTGACTTGAGGACATTTTATTAAAGAACCGTTATAAATGACCTCTCATTACGCACCCAAGCCCGTCAGTGGTCTGAGGTTTACCTGCTCAAAGAACCCGTGCTGCTCGTAAGCAATCGCAGTCGCTGTCTCCGAGTACTTGCACCGCTTCTGCCACAGACCAGCCCACATATCTTCCTCTTGTAACAGGGAGTAAAGCTCCGCAAGGGAATCCAGTATCTCCTGAAAACACAAAGTAAGGTTCCTGAGTGCTTGAGACAGAGACTTTTTTTTCCCCCCTAAAAATACAGTTTCACTGTGCTGTCATTTGAAATCATTTGGAAGGAATATTTATTTAAAGTGTGAAGTCACTGGCAGGGAAGAGGTAATTAACAAACTGAGGCGCACCCTCACCTGCTGCGGCGGGGTGATGCTCTCCTGCTCATAAAACTCCGTTGTTTGCTTCGGCTTAATCTGAAGACTCAGACCCTTTTCAAAAGCCTGGTGCTCCAGCATCAGCGTGGACCGGAACCATAGGTTGTGTGTCTTCCCCAGGTACTTCAGGACGCAGGGTCGGATGGGGATTGGCGGCACGCACTGGGACATGGCTTCCACAAAGCAGTTCAGCGCGCTGGGCTGGCAGTCCCGCTGCACCTGGTGACTGCCGCTGCACAGAAATGGACTTATCTCGCCCGCGAGTGCCTGAAACCAAAGCACATGTCATTTAGGCCTTCATTCAAAAATCGGCAAGTCTTGCTGTCTCTCTCAATGCAAGAATACCTTTCCTAATTCGCTCGAGTGACAGCCAGCGGTTCCCTCATTCTCTGAAACTTGTTCGAGACTGTGTTCTTTTATCAATACTTACCAAAAGCTAAAACTACAATTTTCCAAAACAGGATTTTAAAGATACACTCACATGCTGCTGTCTGTCAGAGAGGATCTTCCACAATCTGGGGAAAAGCTGGACCCACGTCTTCTCTGCCAGCGTCGTGGAAATGTGGCACAGCTGAACGAAAGCGCTGAGCAGCGCTCCAGTCTATGAACAGAAAGACAACAGGCTGAGATGGCCACGGGCTGGGGGTGCCTCGCACAACCACGCTCAGAAGACACCCATGATCTGTCTCATACATTATCGATGCTCCTCCACTTTCAAAGTTTCAAAGATCTGAGAAAATGCCACGTTGGAGTAAAAGCCCACAGATCCTGAGTGGTGGGAAGCCATGGTGCACTTAGCAGCCAAGCCCAGGCATCCCGAGAGGCTCAGCAATGGCGCCTGCATTTGTCCTTAGTTTTTAAGGGGGTTTCCTAACACTACTGATCCCACCATATCCAAGAAGGACAAAAACACTGACAAGACTGAAAGAGTAACTTAGAAGGACACAGATGTCACCGAGGCCCAGGCCACTGAAAATAGGAAAGTGAAAACACACGTATATGACATAAACTATTTGCCAACAGGTATTATTCTTAAGAACAAATCAAGAACTGAAAGTTCAGTCTCTGCAATCTGCAGTGGACAAGAGGCAGGAGAAAATGACCGAGACGGACTGAAACAGAATAGAAGAGAATGGAACGGACTGGAACGGAACGCCTGGACAACTAGAGCCCGAAGTCGAAACTGAGGGCCCGGAGGGCACAGCAAATCCACAGTTGTGTTTATCTCATCCCAGCCCTCTTGTTTTTGAAGATCTGATCTGAATTAGCTGCCAACATTTCTTATTAACAGCCAGGTTTCTAGGTCTGCCTGAGGCTGCTCTAGCCCACAGGAGACACCCTACATGGCATCAGGCAGTGGCGCAACAGGGCTGGGGCACATGCTGACAGCCACACTGTCCCTGCTGCCCTGGCACGGTGGCAGAGTGCCAGGGACATGATTATGCTTTCATTTGTCCTGCAGCAAACCCAAGGGGGAAACCATGGGCACATTCACGTTTCTACTAAAAACAGACACCAAGGATACAAATCTTTCAAGGAAAATGGGTGAAAACATTTAGGTAAAGAACGCTCCTAAGTATCTGTCATCAGGCTGCCCTGTGAGGACTGTGATGAAGTAAGCACAGTTCCCCTCACATGGCCACACACTTCACCCTGACCAGCCCATCAGGGGCTCTCAGCTCCACGTCAGTTTAGCGGAGACCAAGAGCTGGGGAGAATCGAAGAGCCCAGCGAGGTCACTGACCTGCTGATAAAGCTGCTCAACTCCAACCGTGGGGGTTTGGATCAGAATCCCAAAAGACACAATACTATACACCCTAACCCCGAGTGTCAAAATCCTCAAAGATCAAAATCCCTGAAAAATCATCATCACAGCACAGCTGCATCAGGTTAGAAACTATTACATGTTACTGTCTGCATGGTTTAAGGAGATGCCTATGGGTGCCATGTTTACAGCATCAACTTGACTGGACTAAGGAATACCTGGAAACCTACCTAGTAAAGTATTATTTGGGGTATCTCTGTGTATGCTTTAAAGAATTTAAAAATTTTTTTTTCCAGCATTATATTTTCGGGATTTGAGAGGTTAGAAATTTTGATCTTTAGGGATTTCAACATCCGGGATTATGATGTTCAGGGTTTTGTGTCTCAGGATTACAGTCCGCTCCTGCTCCCCAAGTCCATGGCTTGTTCTGATGTACACACTGTCCCAAAGAGGTGCAGGGGTGAGGACCCCGTGGTGGCCCCACAGTGTCAAAAGAGCCCAGCGAGGGGTTGCTGCCTCCACAGAATTCCCACAGGGAACAATGGCCAGACCTGGGAAATGAGGTGAAAGAGAAAGAGCCTGTGTGCCTGGGGTGAGGACCGCCCTCTCCACATTTAGAATCCAAGAGTCTAAGAAGAGCTGGTGGCACCTGACCACTTCACAGGGTAGAGGAGCTCCAGGAAGGAGAACATCAGGGTGGAAACAACAAACACAATGATTTGTAACCCCATCTTGCTCCATGAAAAATCTCAACTCCCATAAATACACAGAAGATGAAATAACACGACACCACCCTCTCCAACCCCACCAGCCCTGGCTGCTTTACCCCGGCACCCATCTCGCCTCCTGAGGGATTAGCACTTCTTTCTGTTCATTATTTCCCCTCACTAGAACGTACACCCTACTGAGGACCAGCTACCACTGTGTTTCCAGTGTCCAGAACATCACCTGACACAGAGCAGGCTCTCAGTAAAAAGATGCTGAAATGATGAAATGAGATCAAATGTAAAAGGTGAACGAGGAAAATGGGACACAAAAGAACCCAAGGAGAAGGGAAGAATTAAATCACACCCAAGTACCCTGAGAACCACACCCTGCTAAGAGGCGGGCACAGGTCTGCCAGAGCGGCCCAAGGACAGGCAGCAAGTGGGCGGCACACCAGGCTCAGGGGTGATGGTGTGCCCACCTGTGCTGGGCACTGAGTTCGAGGGTCTCCTCTGTGACACGCATCTGGGAACAGTATGGCTGACGTCTGCAGCTCCAGCCTGAGCAATCCTCTTATAAAGGGTGACACAGATGGGCCCTGAGACTCAGGCTATGAAGCCTCAGATCAAGAGAAGACCATGGGGACATCCGTGGGCAAGATTCTCTGTGAGATCTGACGAGATTTCAGCCACGTCTGGTCTAGCCCAGCCGCCATCCAGAGAGCAGCCACGGCCCCACAGAGGACGTGGAGGTGTACAGCTATGACCAACTGAGCCAAGACAAAAATCTTATTGAGTAAAACCAAATATCCTGACCCCTCTTACAACATACTGCTAGAACTTCCTCTCCTGATGGCACTCACACCAGGAGCTGAGGCTAAAACTGAGGCGCAGGCACCTGATGACGTGGTGATGTGTCATGGTGACCATCAGCCAAAGGAGGCCTTGGGCTTCAGGACATGGACTTATAGCCCTTTTTTCTGGTGGTGGCGGCAGTAGGGACATGGGTCTATTAAGATGCCTGTAATCCCAGCACTTTGGGAGGCCGAGGCAGACAGATCACCTGAGGTCAGGAGTTCAAGATCAGCCTGGCCAACATGGTGAAACCCTGCCTCTACTAAAAATACAAAAATTGGCCAGGTGTGGTGGTGTGTGCCTGTAATCCCAGCTACTCAGGAGGCTGAGGCAGGAGAATCGCTAGAACCTGGGAGATGGAGGTTGCTGTGAGCCGAGATTGCACCACTATACTCCAGCCTGAGCAACAGAGTGAGACCCTGTCTCACACAAACACAAACAAACAAACAAACAAACAAACAAAGTGCCTGGCCCATGACATGAGAGCTATCACTCACATGTATCAGGCTGCTCTGCTTCCCGCTCCATCCCACAGAAAAGTATTTTATCCTTATCCAAGATGACAATGGTGTCACTTGGGTATAAGTTCAAAGACTGATCCAGTGCACAAGTTCAACATAGGTCACCAAAAGATTTTAACGTAAAAATCACTTGTGAAAAGTAGTTCGTGCTTTTTTCCCACCTAGCTCCTGATATGAACAGAATAATCAGAATCATCACCCAGCTCCTGAAAGAACAGAAAAATACCTCCTCATCAAAAGCAACCTGGTACATGGAGCTTCAACCAGTCTTTCAAGGTCATGACATAAAAACAGACTTATAATTTATCTGAGAGTTTGCAGAAGCCAGAGAGTTTCTACCTGGCTAGATTCAAACACAGATGCACCTGGAGGCCCCCAGTTCCACAAAGTGGGCTTGATTTAGCAAATTAACTCATTTATCATTTTCTCCTCTTTTAGTGCACTTGAAAAATAATCCAACATTATTATGTCTCCTCACACATTTTTTGTACACAGTTTTACCGTTTCTTTCAAGAGATGGTGGTGGAGAAATTAACTTTTTTCCTATTTTCTCCTATAAGACACTGTGACACTCCAAATCTCTGCTTCACGCCTATAATCCCAGCACTTTGGGAGGCCAAGGTGGGTGGATCACTTAGTCCAGGAATCCAAGACCAGTCTGAGCAACATATCAAGACCCTGTATCTACTAAAAAATTAACAAATTAGCTGGGCGTGGCAGCCTATGTCTGTGGTCCCAGCTACCTGGGAGGCTGAGGTGGGAGGATCGCTTGGCCCAGGAGACTGAGGCCGCAGTGAGGTGCGACTGCGCCACTAGACTGCAGGCTGGGTGACAAAGCAACATCCCATCTCAAAAAGAAAAAGAAAAGAAACAGAAAAAGTTACACTGCTGTGGAATGATCCTGATTTAGGCTTTGAACTGTCCATGGGAGGAAAGCAACGAATCCTTTCCAAGCTGCGTACAGACCTTCACCTCTCGGAGAGTGTCCAGAAACTTGTCGTGCCTGTTGGTTAGCATGTGCAGCTGGTTTCCAATGTCCTTTTCTGAAAGTTCTTTGGTTTTGGGTGTGCTGGTCTGATCCCCAGGAGCTAGTTCGATGTCTATCTCTACATCCTAAGAAACAAAGCAGCAAGCAAAACCAAAAGGTCAAAGGCTTCAAGAAAACCCAACAAACACACCTCCTGTAGGCTTCTTGTTACAATTTTGGTAAAATTCGTGTTCGTTTCCTGGAAGTGTGTAAGTATTTAAATAATCTTCAATCCTAAAATAAACAAAACCTGGATTAACTGGACCAGATCGCTCTCTTTTTAAAAATGACTATAAAGAAGCCACCAGTGTGCTTTCACATTTGGGTTTTTTGTCAAAAGCACAATTTAAAAGAATAAACTTTAAACGTAAAAATAATAAAGATTAATGGAATCATAGTCTATCATTACTCAAAATGTAATACAGTCGCCCAGCTGCCTGGCTTGCTCCGACTGAGAATCCCTTCAGGGCCACGGCGGAGCATGTTGCTGGTGCAATGTTTTATATGACCATTCCCAAAGAGGAATACACCTTATTTCTGTCTGAAAGTTTGGAGAAGTCAGTCAACAATCAAACTACTCCTTGAAGTCAGGTATCGACAATTTGGTGTGTGCCCTTGAAAATGAAGAACTTCAGACTTGGCAATTTATTTCACACAGGAAGATTACAGAAAGAAAAGACCAAATGACCAGGTAATCTAGTGTTTTAGCAACAGTAAAAAAAGGAAAAAAATTTTAATTCGAAATTATTAATGAGTAGACATCCTGCACATGGAAGAGGGGACGCACCACCCCTTTTAGAGCAAAGAAGGTGCCGTGCCCGCCTGCAGCACGGGGTGACTGTCTCCTAAGACACAACGCTCCACACAGGCTGAGCCTCCAAAAACCAACGACCTTAAGGAGATACAGCCTACAAAAATCCCTGCCAGGAACAGCGGCAGCCACTACTTCATGGAGGACAGAAAGCCACCAAGCCTAAGGCATCAGCCTTCGTACAAGTTCTCGGAGGAGCAAAGGCTCCCTGCTGCCCGTCCCGGGACTAGGCAGAGACATGGGTTCTGAGCAGGCTGCTGGAGGAACCAACTAGAGCCCCAGCCCCTGTGTGGCAGGCAGCATTCCCCCAGGCAGCGCTTTCTGTAATGAACACGGGCTTTTCTCACCAGGAGAGAAAAATCACGGCACAGGGAAATGTTCTGTTCTCAGCAGTACTAGCTCATGGTAACGTGATTCATCTCAAAACCGAATGGGAGTGCAAGATGCTTCTCAATTCTAACTAAAAAAAAAAAATCTAGCTGAACTTAGGTACCACATTCAGAGCTTTCAGGTAGACAGGTTTTTATACCTTGTTCATGCCCAAAACAAATCTAAAGCTGATACAAAAACTTCTTCCGCAGGACCAAGGATTCTGCCCGTGGGGCGCGGGGCCTCACCTCCACTCCTCTGGCATTCTGCCCGTGGGGCGCGGGGCCTCACCTCCTCTCTGGGATTCTGCCCGTGGGGCGCGGGGTCTCACCTCCTCTCTGGGATTCTGCCCGTGGGGTGTGGGGCCTCACCTCCTCTCTGGGATTCTGCCCGTGGGGTGTGGGGCCTCACCTCCTCTCTGGGATTCTGCCTGTGGGGTGCAGGGCCTCACCTCCTCTTTGGACTCGCTGTTCTCCCGCTCCCGGGGCTCCTGCTTGACATGTGTGACCATGGCGAAGGCGGCACGGTCGTGGCTATCGGCCAGGTTGATGACGTTGGTGATGGACGGGAGCATGGCTCCTTGGCAGCTGGTGCCAATGGGGGTGCTCTTCTCACACACGGCCAGAAGCAGCTGCAAGGGGTGCGGAAAGGAGACAGACCCAAGGCATGCGCGTGGCATTCAGGGCATCTGGACTTCTCTCCCAGATGCCCTCACTCAGGCACCTCTGACTCTGCAGGTCCAAGTATGAGCTCAGCACCCTTTCCCACCTGTCCCCGACCAGACAGGCTTCCTCTCCTCCAACCCCTCCAAGGCATCGTCCACATACAGAAGACCTCTGGTTCACTCATAGCACACATCAGGTCCTGCCACTCTTAACTCCTGAACACCTAGGCGGTTCCTGCTCCCACCTGGGTGGAACCTCCCACCTCACCCCCAGACTCGTCCTCCTGAACCCATCTCTTTCCACACAGTGGCCCTTTACCCCGGCCCACCCACCCATAGCTTCCCGCAGCCTCAGGCGACAGTGTAGGCTTCCCCGTGTGAGTCGCGAGTCCCTCCGTGATGTACTGAAGCCCCTGCCTGCCTCTGCAGTTGGGCCACTCGCCACCACACCGTTCTTCCCCACAGGCCGTGCACAAGCTGCCTGGCCACGACACTCTTGCCATCTTGGGCGAATATTTCCTGAGCACCCACTGGGTGCCATGGAGGCCCTGCAGACTCATCTGTTGACTGCACAGAGATAGTGTCCCCTGCCTCAAGGAGCTGAAGTGTCAGAGGGAAGGACACAGCCAGGCATGTGCTCACTGTGGTAACGTGGCCAGGAAACAGGGTGGACTGACAGAATTAAAGGGAGCTACACATTAGCCTGAGTGGCAAGAGTGAGGCAAGATCAAGAATATGGAAGGCCAGCACACTGGAGACTGATGCTGGAGGGAGAGGGATGAGATGGGGATGCAGAGAGAGGCAGGGGGCCAGTCACCTGGCAGAGAGAGGCTATGGGGACCATAGCCTGGAGGCTGGATTTTATGCCACGCACAATGGAAAGAGTATTGTTAGCTGCTTTATTAAGAATAATTTTGTAACGACAGAGAAAACTTATCAGTAGGAGGGGAGGTGGTTGAACACTACGGAAATGGTTCCATCGTCCTAATGAGAGATGGTGGTGGCCAGTGGGCCCTGAACTGTCACCCGCAGTGAGGGAGCAGATACTCAGGGGCAAAGGAAGGAGGGAGTCGAGGACTCCTGGCTTGTGCCCTTCCCCTGACCGATTCACATGGACCTGCCACAGCCAATATGTCGTCTGTCTTTGTCTTTTTAGCACCTGACCCAGTGCCTGGCAACTAACCAGCAGTCGAAAGGTCTCCTGAATGAGTGATGGAAGAGCAGGGAACTCTGCCCAGGTGTGGCCATAGGCAAAATTCCAAACGCACGCTGCACACGCGCCAAGAGAACGCCCATCCGGCACGAACGGGAAACATGCTAGCAGGCTCTCCTGAGACCCAGCACCACAACTCACTCCCTTCTTCTCATCAAAGAGAACTAATCCACCTTCTGTCCCAGCTGTCTCAGGAGACATAGTACGTGGTGACCTGGTTTCATTCACTCCAGGTAAATGGACGAGAACTACCTGCACAGCACTGGTAACCTGCCACAGCAAACTCAAGCTGATGAGTGAGCCACAGGCTGAAACTCTAGCAAGCTAGAAGCTTACCACAATCCTGCTGGAAACTCAAAGAACATCTGACTTGCCTTCCATGAAAAGTCAATCCTACTCTAGGTCTGGACCTCGCTTTCATAACACTGAGCATGTTAAACACGCTTGTGTTGCCAGCACCAGACTCCTCACACTAAGGAACCAAAACCGACAGCGTGGTCAGGCCCTGGCCCGGCTGCTCCATCTTTCTGCTTAAGGAATGATGGGGGCCAGGCATGGTGCCTCATGCCTGTAATCACAGCATTTTGGGAGGCTGAGGCAGTCAGATCACTTGAGCTTGGGAGTTTGTGACCAGCCCGGGCACCATGGTGAAACCCCATCTCTACTAAAAATATAAAAATCAGCCGGGTGTGGTTACATGGGCCTATAATCCCAGCTACCGGGGAGGCTGGGGCACAAGAATTGCTTAAACCTGGAAGGCGGAGGTTGCAGTGAGCTGAGATCATACCACTTCACTCCAACCTGGGTAACAGAGCAAGACTCTGTCTCCAAAAAAAAAAAAAAAAGAACAATGGGAGTTGACAAGTCCACAGTTTTATTTTCTAGGGCACACAGACAGAATTCAAACTTTTTATATTTGAAGAAAAAATGAATCTTCACCTACAAAAATATACTGTTCAACTTTCTGACACAGGATTTTAAATCAGCCCAAAAACGCTTTAGATGAACGCTTGCCCTGAAGTCTTTATTTTCTTCCTGGAGATCAGAAGCAGGTTTGTGCTGGAGATTTCCAATTCATCTCAGTGTGTGTGAACACCTCCTGGCTTTGGAGCCCCAACTCAGAAAACCCACAGCCGCCCCGGCCACAGATGTGAGCCGAGTCTTCCTACCTCAATGCACTGCTTGATCCAGAAGTGGTTCCCCATGGCTTCCCAGTTCTGCGAACAGGTCACATAGAGCAGGCGCTCGTAGACACGACGTTTCATGGAGTTGTCAAAAACCTCGAAAAACTTTGCCCTGATGAGTGGCTGGGCACAGCGCAGCCCAGAGAGAAAGGCAGGCTCAAGTTTCGCCGTCAGCTCGCTGCCAGAGAGGGTCTCATCCCTGTAACACCAAGTCAGAGACAGGCAAGACAATGGACTCCCCAAGTCGTATGCAAACAAGCAGAAACAGGTGGACGTGGATGTGAACTTGCTGAAATGCCACTATGAAAACCAAGAGTATGTTATAAATCGTGGCAGGCTCATGCAGCATTACAACACAAGGTCCTTTAATGACACCAAAGTAGGTCACACAATTTAGCATTTAAATGAATATTTTAAACTTAGGTATGAGTAAAAGATTAAAATCATGGCTGCATGGCTGGCTGGCCGGGGAGCACGTTAAGGACCAATATATGTAGTACTTGATTAATTGCTGTAATTACCTGTAGACATAGTTAACAAGATCTAAAAACTGGGCATTTAATTCAAGGTCTTCCGGAAAGCGTTTTTCTATGTAAGTCATCATCTTCACAAGCAAAATGGACTTCTCCCGGAGTGTAGGTGTCTGTATGAAATTTGAGAAAAGACGCAGTTAAAAGTATTTCAACCATCTGCTCTAGTATTTTTTAAGCTCCTACAATTTTATCAAGCACAATAAGACAAGGTCATTCCTAAACAGTAAGGCAAAGATGGCTTTATCTTTGGATGCTTGAAATCAAGACATGCCAATGTAATTTTCGTAGGGGCTACAACTCATTTTAGAGAGAAAGCAACTGTAAATTATAAAACAAATCAGAAGTTTGCAAGCATCTAAGTGAAATGATAGTCTCTATTATTACTTTTACTTTTAGTATTATTTGTCTTATCTTTATCGCCATAAAAAGGTTAACAAGGTTCATTTAACAACTTTTTTTTTTTTCTAAGACAGTGTCTCGCCGTGATGCCCAGACTGGAGTACAGTGGTGTGATCTTGGCTCACTGCAACCTCTGCCTCCTGGATTCAAGCGATTCTCTGGCCTCAGCATCCTGAGCAGCCGGGATTACAGGCATGCGCCACCATACCTGACTAATTTTTGTATTTTTAGTAGAGACGGGGTTTCACCATGTTGGCCAGGCTGGTCTCAAACTCCTGACCTCAAGTGATCCACCTGCCTCGGCCTCCCAAAGTGCTGGGATGACAGGAGTGAGTCTTCATTTAACATTTTAAGAGGAGCAAAGCCACATTAAGATGAGCAACTCAGTTTCTATTTAACATCTGTTAAGTACACTGAAAAAAATCCATCTTTCTTTTCTTTTTTTTTTTTTTCCCAAGACAGAGTCTTGCTCTGTCGCCCAGGCTGGAGTGCAATGGCGTGATCTCAGCTCACCGCAAGCTCCACCTCCTGGGTTCACGCCATTCTCCTGCCACAGCCTCCCGAGTAGCTGGGACTGCAGGCACCCGCCACCATGCCTGGCTAATTTTTTGTATTTTTAGTAGAGACGGGGTTTCACCGTGTTAGCCAGGACGGTCTCAATCTCCTGACCTCGTGATCTGTCCACCTCAGCCTCCCAAAGTGCTGAGATTACAGACAAAAATCCATCTTAATTAAGAAAAGATGCTGTGAGTGCAATTACAGCAGAAAAAAATGTTTTGCTTCAAGTTTCAGAAAGACCAAGATGTTGAGGCTTGAATTTTCTTTTATTGAAAGGGAGATCACATGGCACACCGTCCCAGCTCACCTGATTGGCTGCCATTGGGGAGTTATTCTTGACCCATTCTTCCACGATTTTGACCACAGCCCGGAGGATTTTGGCATCTGGTGATTTTTCGATGAGGGATGTCAGGATGGCCTGGATGAAGTTCTTCCGCATCTCCATGCTCATCACTGCCAGGCGCGTCTTCACCAGCTCCAGACTCAGCATCACCAGCTCGCTTGTACCTGCTCGCCCCAATTAAGAACAAACCCACGGGTCTCTAAACGTTGATTTAAACAGGCAGCCACTCAGCCTTGCCTGGTATGCTGGGTTCTGCCCATTTTCCCCCTCAATGTTTTTTCCTGCAACTAGAGCTCTGGGATTTGAAGCACTCATATGTTCTTACGTGCATCTTGGAAGTGTAGCCCTCTCTGCAGGGAGAGGGATGAGGGAGCTGACGGACCAGTGCAGGTGGCTCCGGCCTCTCCACACCCAGCTCTGAAGTCCTAATCATGGCCCCTGTACTCTGAGGTGCACCCAGAAGCCGTGCCCACCACAGCCCCTGCCAGGCAGCCCCACACCCCCACACAGCATCCAGATTCCAGGAGCCCACTGCTCAGCTCTGGAGCCTGTGACTTAACTCTTCAGAAACAGCAACTCTGATTAAGCAGTATCTGTTTCACAGTAAGCACTGGTAACTCTCAGTGGTGAATGCAGCATCTAAAAGTCCAACTATTTTAAAATTTCTGCATTCTTACACTCACAGACTTTAAAAGCAGGTGTGTGTGTGTGTGCACGTGCACACGCATGCACACGTGAGAGAGAGTCTTAATCTCTTGCAGACTGAGTGCAGTGGGTATTCACAGGCGTGATCACAGCTCACAGCAGCCTCCAACTCTGGGCCTCATGCAATCCTCTTGCCTCAGCCCGCTGAGGAGCTGGGACCACAGGCGTGCCACCGTACCCAGCTTAATAACAGTCCATTTTTAACAATGAGTTGTTTTTTAAACCCCTACATTGAAGAGCAAATGGTAACGATTTACGACCAAACAACAGGACTTGGTGAATGCACATTCCCTTTAGAGTTCAGCCCCAGCCTGCACAACAGAGTCTGTTCTCTGTTCAACAGAGTCTGAGGAAAGGCCCCCAGTGGCCAGCACATCACCTGAGGTGGCTTCGGTGCTTCCTGACGCTGCCTGAGGGTTTAAATGCTCCCGGACCATCTTCTGAAGGGAGCGCATAAAGACGGAGATCAGCCTGTCTATGTAGCTGGGGTTGTTGCTGCAGGCAGACTTGAGGATCATAAGGGTCCCTAAAATGTAGAAATTGCCAGGTGTTTCACAGAAAAGTAACAACCACGAAAAACAGAGCGAAAGCAACACATTATTTAAAACAATGTATTCTGACAAAAGCATAGTTAATCCCAGTGTCAACACTGTGAGCTTTTACATGGCTCATGCTACATTCTGAATGAAACACTGTATTTCCACTCCTAATTCTCAACTAGATCAAATCACCATGAATGAGAACTGATTTTTGTGCTTCAGTAGAAACAACGTTCTTACCTTCAGTTCTGCATTTTATTTTTGGGTGATGGCAAATTACCCTAAGTTTTTACTCCTATAATAGGTTTGGGAAAAATAAGAAAAAGAGGAAGAAAAATCTAGTCTATCTAAAGGACATGCCAAATATCTTTGAATTCAATTTGCACTTCATTCTGAGAAACAGCCTAAGATCAATAAAAATCAGCAAAGCCAATACTAGAACAGAAACACTGAGTGTATGGAAGAATTATCTTTCATATTTGGCATTGTGACAATCACCTCGATTTCAACCTACCCATTAAACTTTTTTTTTTTTAATGTTGAGTCTTGCTCTGTCACCCAGGCTGGAGTGCAGTGGCGTAATCTCGGCTCACTGCAACCTCTGCCTCCAGGATTCAAGCAATTCTCCTGCCTCAGCCTCCCGAGTAGGTGGGATTACAGGCACCTGCCACCACGCCCGGCTAATTTTTGTATTTTTAGTAGAGACGGGGTTTCACCATGTTGGCCAGGCTGGTCTCAAACTCCTGACCTCAAGTAATCCGCCTGCCTCAGCCTCCCAAAGTGCTGGGATTATAGGCGTGAGTTACTGCACCCGGCCCTACTCATTAAATTTTAAATCTGTATTCACGGATCAACCAAAGAGTGTTTGCCAGTTATGAGGTGATTTCAGGCTAGCTTTGTTAAAAGACCAATTCTTAACAGAGCAGTCAACAAAAGACCAGTCTGGTTGTAACCCAGGCAACCCATGACACTTGATGACAGTGATGGAAATGGGGTGTACTCTGTGGTTCCCGAGTGCTATGCTCTCCTCTATGGAGCAGACGGCTGAGACTACACCCCAGATCTGGCATGGGGATGACGGTGTGGCCAACTTCCTAGGCCCACCTCACCCCGAGGCTGCCCCGGCCTTCGACACCCCACAGAGGAGGGAGGCAGGGCCCATGAGGTCAGCCCTTCTCAACGAGGGTCCTCCAGAGAATGAGCAGTGGGAGGAGATACTTGTGCTGCCCTGTGATGGAAGCTGGCATCTTCTGCAGGGTGACTCCACTTAAAAAAAGACCCAGAAGCACTCCTCACTCTCCGCACCCAGCTGCTGCCTGAAGAGAGACGGCAAGCTAAGAGAGCAAGGGACACCATGTTAACCAAATTCTCCTAGCTCCTGGCAAGTTTGGAGAGCAAGGAACTCATCCAAATATATTCAGTTGGCAAATTCAGAAAAGCGTTTGCCTAACAAGGGCTATCTATATAGGTATTTGTATACGTGTGTATAGAATATGATAATCACTCTAAAATACTGGGACTGATTGCTATTGGGAAGAGAGCCTGACAGGTGACTTCTACTTAGTATTCCTTCATTTGTATTTTCAAAGTTTCACCCAATGAATATGTAATAAAGGAGAAAATAAATTTTGAGGCACTAATCCAAAGTCTAGGATTAAAGACATGTGTCTGCCACAAAACTGAGGGCACATCTATAAATCTGACTCCTGCGTACCTGGGGCCAGAGTGACCCAGCTGCCCTGATCACCTAAGGAGGGAGGCAGTTTCCGTCTCACCTGGGCCAGCCAGAGCCTCAGCAATAAGACGGGACAAGTTCTCATCTTGTGAGTGGCTGACTCACAGGCAGGCTGGTGGTGAAAGGCAGAGTCCACACATTGTCATGTAGCTCTTGCGGTGCCTGTTTAGTATGACACTGGGGTGGCAGGACACATGCACCCTGGCAACATCCCTCACACCAAAGCCTGTGCTGGAAGCTGAGGAGGGAGCACAGAGCAAGCATCGGCGAAGGCGGGTGCAGTCTACAGGAGACGGTGGCCTTGAGGGCCCCAGGCAACAGACACCTGAACAACGCAGTGGTTCAAAGCTCTGCCCAACAACCGGAGCCCTCTCCCAAAGGGAAGCACGTCCAGTGCGCGGGGAAAGAGGCCAAACTGAGCAACCACGAACACCAGGACAGACACACACTCACCGAAGAGCTGGGAGGGATTGGCATTGGTGGCCTTCTCGTAGTTGGTGAGCCCTTCATAGATGACCTTTCCGACGGCTGCGTAGAGGCACTCCAGCTCTTCATATTTGGAGGCCACACTGGAAGTACCTACAACAGGGCAGGGACCCAGGCACTGTGGTTACGGCTCTTGGGCCCACCAGTGCTGATGCCAGGGACTGAGTGCTGGCTGCTTGGGTATCAGGAGGGACTGGCACGGGCACTTCTCTCCCTGCAGGACAGTGTGGGCCTCACCTCTGGGCTGGTTCCCGTTCTACACAGCTATATGCAGAATACTCAAAAAAGCTAACAGAATCTCCTTGAAATATACTTATTTATAACATGCTAAAATTTGATCCTGCCAAATGTTCAACATTTGAATACTTTTAATACTTCTCTTTAGTAGCTTAAAAAAATAATATTCAACTGATGAAGAACTGAATTTCCAAAGCAGACAACATTCAGTGAGAGCTGCCATTCTATGCTTTTTTTGAGACGGAGTTTTGCTCTTGTTGCCCAGGCTGGATTGCAATGGCATGATCTCGGCTCACCGCAACCTCTGGCCTCCTGGGTTCAAGCGATTCTCCTGCCTCAGCCTCCCGAGTAGCTGGGATTACAGGTGCGCGCCACCACACCCAGCTAAATTTGTATTTTTAGTAGAGATGGGGTTGCTCCACGTTGGTCAGGCTGGTCTTGAATTCCTGACCTCAGGTGATCCGCCCGCCTCGGCCTCCCAAAGTGCTGGGATTACAGGCGTGAGCCACCACACCCGGCCCATTCTATGTTTCCATGTCAGTTTTTAAAAGAAAGTTTGCGAGTAGAAAGGAAAGTGATAACAAAGCGCTCGACACAATAACTGGAGGACAAGCGCTCTCATAGCAAGCTCCACGCCCACCGTCCACTTTGAAAGAAAAGCACCGGTGGGAAAGGTCACATACTCGGCTCTGTTGGGAAAATGCTCATCAGGCGCGAGAGAAGGCTGTGGACGGCTCGCAACACCTTGGTGTTTCCACATGTCATGCAGGCGGCAATTCCACGCTGCAGAGGTTTGAAGCTACTGAGGATGGCTGGGGACTGGAGGACAGTTAGCAGGAAGCTCAGCACTTCTAGGCCCGTGCAGATATTCCCATAGTTCACTTGGTTTGGCTGCTCCTGGAATGGAGAACACAGGCCACTCACAGAGGAAACAAACACTCAATGACAACAAATTCTAGAAACAAGAGTCTGGCAAAATCTAGCACTGGATTAATTATTTGGAGACTAAGTAAAAAAAACCACTAGAGAATGACAATCGCATTTCACAAGAATGATTACTTTATAAAATCGCTTTAAATAACTACTCAAACTCTTTTTTAAAAATGCTTACTAAAATATTAATATTCGATAATAAACAATATTTATATTTTGAAATTGGTAAAATTCTAAAAAAGTTCCTGCAATGAATTTTGCTTTTCTCTTCCCATTTTCTTAAGATACAAAAATACAAATATCCTTCCAGGCCAGGCGCAGTGGTTATACCTGTAATCCCAGCACTTTGGGAGGCTGAAGTGGATGGATCACTTGAGGCCAGGAATTTGAGGCTGGCCTGGTCAACATGGTGAAACCCCGTCTCTACTAAAAATACAAAAAAAAAAAAAAAAAAAAAAAAAAAGCGAGGCATGGTGGCATACGCCTGTAGTCTCAGCTACTTGGGAGGTTGAGGCATGAGAATCGCTTGAACCCGGGAGGTGGAGGTTGCAGTGAGCCGAGACTGTGCCACTGCAATCCAGCCTGGGCGACAGAGTGAGACTGTCTCAAAAAAACAAAACAAAAACAAAAAACAAATATCCTTCCAAAGACAAGCATCTTTCAAACTATGTATCATGGAATCAACTAACAGATGATGGAAGCACTAAAAATTAATAAAAACAAACCAAAGAAACGGAATAAAATAGAAGACAGAGTTCGTGGTTCATAGCGGAGGTCAAATAGAAGCAACATGGTCTTCGCAGTCCAGAATAACAAGTGCTTGCAATAGGTTTTATAATCTCAATAGCAAAAGTTTCCAAATCCTATCAAGAACTAGAAAAACCAAATCTGGATAAGGCAAGAAAATAGCTTTTGCTGCCACCAGAAAAGTACAGGATCATGGTTTTTATAAGCAAAAAAACAGCCACCAAAATAAGATAATTAGCATTTTGGGACTAGCTCCTTGTTACCTAAGTGCTACATGGTACTTGATAACAAATTATAGCTCCATCATTAAATCTGTTTTAAAAATCCAAAGCTCATCTTAAAAGTTGTTGCAACAGTCAATTAAAAATGCTTATCCCAAGCCAACTGGTAGGTAAGTTTTAGAAACGAGTCCACAAAATGCAAGAGAACTGTATTAAGGTTAAACACTCCTACGTGTAGTTGGGGCCAGCATGAAAGCTCAAGTCCCAAAGCCATTCTTTCTTTTCTTTTCTTTTTTTTTTTTTTTTTAAGAGACCAGGTCTTGCTTGCTCTGTCTCCCAAGCTGTAGTGCAGTGGCACCAATCATAGCTCACTGCAGCCTCAACCTCCCAGGTTCAGCCAACCCTCCTGCTTTAGGCTCTTCTGAGTAGCTGGGACTACAAGCTCACACCATCATGCCCAGCTAATTTTCTGTCTTCTCTTTTGTAGAATTGGGATCTCACTATGCTTCCCAGACTGGTCTCGAACTCCTAAAGCCTCAAGAGCAAAGCCATTATCAATTAGTCAAACTCTCTCCCTGGAGAGAGCAGTGGAGGCCAACGTGGGAGAGGCCATGACTGGCAAAGGGGACAGGAGATTTGGGGTTTAGGCATCAGGGTCGGAGTGATCCACAAATGTCCAGTCCCTGCCCAGGTGACAGTATCTGCTAGTGGCCTCGGTGGCGCTGCCCTGGCCCTTCAGACACTCGCACTCACCACAGTCATCAGCAGCTTGTCGAACCACTGCAGCTTGAGTTCGGACTTGGGCCACATGTCTGGCCGCAACGCAGTCTTCAGAAGGTTCACACACCGGCGAGAGAGCACCTCCCCAGGGGACCCCGCTGTGTTGGTGTTGTCATTAACCTAGGAATTCATCCGAGTTACAGCCGGCATTTCACTGCATCCGAGTTTACAGTCATTCCAGTGACAGTACGTCTCAACTGTGCCCTGGCCCTTACACCTGTCTCAGATCTTCACCTCACAGCCACCTCTCTTCCGCCTGACCTCCACACAGCTGGACACCTTCCCCGACCAGCCTGACTCATGACCCCTCACGGCTCCTTCCTCTGCAGCGCATCCGTGGTGACCTGCAATGGCTTGTGGGCCCTGCTGGCTCCCCACAGGACCTCCCTGCACACTGCAGGGAGGCAAGGAATTATCTACTGGTTAGGTACTTAGCAGATCCTTTTCAGTACTTGGAAATTCCCAACAGAACTGTAAGATATACTATTTTGTTTAACAGGAATAAGAACTTAAAATTTAGGAAAATTTCATTTACAATGGTTCTTTGAAATATAAAGTTTCAGAAATGAATTTCCAAAAATTCTATTAAGATATACATTGATATGAATGATAAATAAACTCAAGTTATCAAAGCACTAAAACTGCTAAATGTCCCTTCCTTCTGTAGGTTGGATCATCTCACCCTTTACTGAGCTGTGTACCGTTCCCATCTTAAGGATGCAAAAAGAACACCTGGAAGTTAAATGATCAGCCGAGATCATGTCCCACCATAGTCCACCAATGTTAACATGCCGTCAACTAGAAGGCACATCATTATTTTATTACCACTGAAAGAGTGAAATGCTTTTTAAAAAAATCCTATCAGGCCAGGCACGGTGGCTCATGCCTGCAATCCCAGCACTTTGGGAGGCCAAGGTGGGTGGATCACTTGAGGTCAGGAGCTCGAGACCAGCCTGGCCAACATGGTGAAACCCCATCTCTACCAAAAATACAAAAACTAGCTGGGTGTGGTGGCACGCGCCTGTAATCCCAGCAACTCAGGAGGCTGAGGGACGAGAATCACTTGAACCTGAGTTGAAGCTGCAGTGAGCCAAGATCGCACCACTGCACTCCAGCCTGGGCAACAAAGCGAGACTCCATCTCAAAAAAAAAAAAACCAAAAAAATTATATCAATTATAAGACACAAGTAGATTTTGGAAATGTTAACCTGCCACAAAATCAAGTGCAGTTGATATGAAAATGACAGAACCAGCTGGCAGACCTTGGTTTGTCTGTATCTTTTTTGACGAAATTGCCACAGATAACCTCCTGGGGTGTTAGTCAGCAGCCTCTGGTCTGCAGAAGCCCTAACGCAGGGCACTCGGATCCCGTACCTGACAGGCCACGCGGATAAGGAAGTTCACCACAGTGTCTGTGTGCTGCTTGTCAATGGGCTTGGCGAGGAGAGAGTCTGCTCCAGGTAGCGACTGGCTCCTCCCAAAGACCTGGAAAAGGACCTCCTTTCAGGCAGGAAGAGAATCGCAACACTAATTTCCAACCCAGGCTTGACTTTTCACCCAGCTAATGGGTATGCGGTACCTCCCGGGGACAGAGGCAGCTCTGGGCGCTGGGGATACCAAAGACAGATGTGGTCTCTGCCCTGGTGAAGTCGACACAGCCAGCAGGAGGGCAGATGGCTAGTCAACAAAATAGTGGCTCATGTGATGGGGAACAAAAGTGCGAGGCCCAAGACGACATCACGGGAGGTCTTTAGGTTGAGACGAAGTCGGCCATGAGAAAAAAGAAGAGAGACAGCTCCCAGTGGAGGGAAAAGGCCAGGGGACACATCCTGAGTGAGCACAGGGCCAGAACCAGGGGTGCATTGAGAGCAGAGGGATGGCCTGCATGGCCGAGCACTGAGACAGTGCTGGGGGCCAAGAGCCATCAGCAGGGCCTGGTCACCCGGGCCCTGGAGGCCACAGTCAATGCGAGGGCTCAAGCAAGGGGAATGGCAACCTGACTTGATTCAACTTTTTACTTCCAAAGGATTGTAAGATCCACAAGAGATTTCTACAAAAACACTGTGGAGGTCTCACGTACCCTTCACCCAGCTTCCCCTGATTCAAGATGCAAAAGGAAACTTTTGTGGAAGTCTGACTGCTTTGTGAAAAATCAAGAGGGAATAAAAGTGGAGGCGGAGAGAGGAACAGCGAAAGAGAGAACAGGGAGGCAGTTGAGCAGCTCCCATCTGGTTACTGTGAGGGGTGACAGAGACTGGGACCACAGTGTGAAGGCAGGGATGGGTTATTTGCGGCAGAGTGAGACTTGCTCCGGACCAGATGTGTGGAGAGAGGCCAATGGACAAAGTGCAGACAGTGCCAGGTTTCTAATAGAAGCCGAGGGCAGACATGGGTGCCACATAAGATGGGGGATGGTGAGGGTGGGAGAAGAGCTCAGCCTCAGGCCTACGAAGCCAGAAGTAGGGTGGCCAGGCCTGCGTCCACAAGCCAGCAGGTCCATGACACCAGCTGGGGTCAGACTCAGGGCTCCTAGGGCCACCACTCCACAAGGGGCAATACCCAGGACCCTCTTGGTGGCTGCCTCGTGAAACAGAACACATGTCCTTTTCAGAAACTGATCTCAGTACGGGCACATGTTCTTAATCAACTCCTTACTTCAAAGAGTTTCTCTAGATGCCTTTCTGCAAGTAATCAACCATCATCGACAGAACTTTAATGGTATGAACTGAACGCAGAGGCAAGCATGTCTGGTGACCTGGGAACCCCTTGCATGAGTGACATGTCCTGGAGTTTCAATCTGGTGACCGTGGCTGTTCCCAGCTGCCTCTCCTGAATGCAGCTGAGCACCGAGCTCACATTCTAAATATAGGGAATAAACGAACCAACTCCCAGCAGAATGCACAGCACCCATACAGAGGCACATGATCTTACTGCACTGATGGCTCCCGTGGCCGTCCTAAAGCGTTTCACTTCCTGGGCAGAATCCACGGACAGGCCTCTCTTAATGGAGGATGAGACAGAATTGACTCCTTCTCCACTGGAATTTGGGTCCATATCTGAATCCGGCTTAAAAACACACAGGCACTTGGTTTTACTGACTGATTTCTAGGGAGAAGTCAAAGGAAGACGATCGGGGCACCCCTGAGGCTGACACCCCTACCTGCTGGTCCTTGATCCTCTGCAGCTCCCACTTGATGACGACTTCAGACAGGTCCACGGCCAGCCGCCTCTGCTCGATGGTGACACTGGGCGTGAAGCCCAGCCTCTGCATGGCGCTCACCATGTGCTGCACCAAGTGGTGCCGTACCGGGTAGTACACCTGCGGACGCAGGGCTGGCATCACGCCGGGAACACGGGACCTTGGTCCCACAGCGCATGCACGTGTGCGCACGTGCACACACACACCCCCGACATGCCTCTCAGCCCCAACATACACACACAGCCCAACTTGATGCTCAAGAATTCTGAATCCTAACCTGACCGAGGAAATTCTCACTGCCTTATGTATGTGTTTATCACCCTCCCCCACCCCAACTACATCCCATTACATCCCATTACAATAGTATACTTCAGTCTTGAAAAATCAAATTCTCTTCAGACAGGAAGGTGAGTCTAATCACATGTATCAAACTGCAGAACTTGACATTGTAAAAGTTTAAGACATACCCAAAAGCAAAGTTCCTCTAAGAGGTGACTATAAAAGAATTTGCTTTCAACTCAATCCTTTCTCCTCTACCCCAAATCTACAAGAAACATTTACATATAAATAAATCCCACAAAAAGGGTAATTTGGCCAGAGAAGGAGGTGCCAGCAACATGAATAACTTTCCAAGGCAGGTGATGGAAATCTAGAGTCAATGAGGACTATCTCCCACCTTAAGGTGCAAACTTAGCAGCATACAAGGGTTAACTGGGCACAGTACTTACGACAGAAATGTAGCCTTAGACACAAAGACACACACACCTGTGACATATTCTCTATATTACAGCAATTTCCATGCTGATAAAGCCATACACACATACACAAACTAATCAATGAACCAGAAGTAGCCTTACTAAAAGATGAACGACCACCTGATTATTGCAGAACAAGACAAGGTAAAGGTTCAAAGCGAATGCCTGAAGACGCGCGCCCCACAGCCCACCGTCCCTCCTACACACCTTGAAGTGTTGCACTATCAGGTGCAGAATGTGGACCAGCTGCGGGACGGTGTGCCCCTCCTCCACAATGATCTTCCGGGTCCAGTGGGTCAGCATCTGGTGCCCGTCCTCCATCCTGGCCGGCACCGCCGGGGTCAGAATGGCCATCGCCTGTCTGACGATCGCTCGAGCTTCCATTGCATGAGCCTTGAGGAGACTATGAAAAACCTAAAACAGGGAAGAGACGTTTATGGAGGATGAGAAGGAAGGCTTTAAGAAATAAGAAGACAATCCCTTGGTGTCAAGACATGCTACTTTTCCAAAACAATTTTTTAAAAACTTCTTAGGACTTTCTTATTAGGAAACAACTTAGTTGCTTTCTGTTAAGTTTTGACCAATTAATACATTCATTCTAGTATTTATAATGCACCTACTACGTGCCCGTGCTGAACTAGGCCAGGACATGCAGACAGGTAAGACCAAGCTCCCTGCAGGGATCCCATGTCCCGCCTAACCAGCAGCGAGTTAGGGAGGTACATGGCTCATCTCCCTCCGACTGCAGGATGGGAAATAAAGTGAACAGGGCCAACAAGAGAGGCGCTGAGAAGCGGCAGCTGCAGTTACTCAAGTGAGAGGTGAGGCCCCGATGTGAGGTCATGGGAACACAGAGAAGACCAGTTCTGAGGGTAGAGGGGACGGGGTGGGTGTTAGAAGCTGCAGAACCTGCTGGTGCCTGGGCAGTGGGGAGGAGCAGAGAAGGTCACAGAGTTCTCAAGTGTTTGTCTCTGAGACAACTGGGGGAGGGCAGGGCAGCCCCGAGGCTGGAGTTCTAGCTCAAGGGCCCATGGGAGGGGATGTGAGAGACCTCTGGCTTGATTGGGGTGCAGAGTTCAACACCACAGAGGTTCACAAGAGAAAGATGTCAGGGGAAAGCTGTCAAAGACGGTCTCACAGAAGAACTATCAGTGATTAAATAATGCCGCATGCTTGAGTGGAGTATTACATTTAATTCTCACACGGAGACATTAACTTGCCAAAGGGCATGGACCGTGTGAGCGGAAGAAACAACACTCAAACCCGGGGTGCCCAACCTCAGAGCCCAAACCACTGAGGGACTCCAGGAAGAAGCGCTCAATACCAGCCTCAAACCCGGGGTGCCCAACCTCAGAGCCCAAACCACCGAGGAACTCCAGGAAGAGGCGCTCAATACCAGCTGCACAGCAACAAGCTCATGAGATACGGATCCAAAAGTGCCTATTGTCTTTGGCTAAGAGAAGTGGGCTGGGGCCCTTGAATATTATAACATCTGCCATGGAATGTCAGAGTCAGAAGCCAGAATGCAATGGACAGAGAAGCTTGAGATGGAAAAGGGTGACCTTTCCTTTTAAAAGCAAAGCTGTTGAGGAACGAGAGAGCAGAGTGGGAATGGGGGAGGAAGGGAGAACGTGGACAGTCATGGGAGGGCTCACAGTGTGGGGTGTTTTCCCCACAAATTTCCTTTCACTGTGGTAAAGCACACATAACACAGAATGTACCATCTTACCCATTTTTGGGTGCACAGCCCAGTGGCGCTCAGCACCTTCACACTGTGTGCAGCCATGAGCCCCATCATCTCCGGAATGTTTGCATCTTCCCAGGCGGAAACTCTGCACCATTCAATACTCGCTCCCCACCCCCTCTCCCCAACCCCCGCAATCTCTATTCTACTTTCTGTCTCTCTAAATTTGAGTGACCTATGGTCTTCTAAGTGGAATCATACAGTGTCTGTGTTTTCATGGTTTTTATTGGTATTGGGAAAAGACAACAGGAGAGGCTGAGACTGCACCAGGGAGCCAAGTGCACCATGTGAGATTCACGCTGATGTCGGCGGACAGGAGGGGCTTGCAAAATACCTGCAGGACGATCTTCTTGTGTATGGCGAATTTGGCGATAATGTGCGCCAGGAGCAAGTGTCCGCTGTACTTGCAGGCCGGGTCCACGCAGGCCTTGGAGAGCAGGCAGGGCCAGGCGAAGGTCATGAGGCGGCGCAGCTTGCTGTTGCGGTTCTTGTTGTTGTCATGGATGTGGTGGGGGGCGTGCTCCACCAGCAGCGTGGCGTACTGCAGCAGGTAGATCCGCAGCGAGTCCAGCATGTCCGCCTGCTTCTCGGGGTCCAGGACCTGTGCAGAGACAGCAGGAAGGACTCATTTCCAGTTGTGAACTGGGTTACTGACTGAGGGTCATACAACAGGTTTAAGCCTTAAAAACACACACACACACACAAACACACACACACAATGTAACATGAAGTTTTACAAGGAGGTTATCAATAACATCCTATCCATTTTCCTTCACATATATGTGAAAGGAGAAAAAAACCCCAGGACCCCAATTTGCTCTGCCCAGTGGAAAAAATTAAGCTGAAAGCTGAGTCATGCAAGAAACTGGCTCCTTTCGTTCCTAAGGAGAGCTACAGATGAAAGGTTAACGATCTGCACAGGTGACGGCCCCACGTTCGCCTTATCTTACGTAAAGTGCTGACTTACTGAGCGTGAGATGAACACAGAACTGACTCTTCCCCTACCTGCTCCACATCTTTGGCAACATGTGGATGACCACACCTTCCCCCTTTCCCCTTCAGCCCACTCTTCCCCTTCAAATACTGAAGCCCTCAAAACCATTTTTAGAGAAAGGCACAAACGTCTCTCCCGGACACATCCTTAACTTTGGCAAAATAAATTTCTAAATTGATTGAGATCCGTCTCAGATACTTTTTGGTTTACAAATGGATTAGAAATTCACCAAATTCAACATTTAAAATAGGGCAGGCTTAAGAGTCAGGATGCAGGGGCTGGAGGAGGGTGAGGTGGAAAAGAAGACCTCTTTGATTCGAGGTGATTTAGGACTGAGTTTCTTAATTTCCAAGTAGTTGAGATGTTTTTTCCTGGTCAACTTTTGTCTACTCCTCATTTTTCTGCATTATGATCAGAAAATGTGACCTGGAAAAATGTCTACTTTCAAAAAATTGTTGCAGTTTTGAAAGCATCTGACAGATTTTTTAAGTGTTTCATGGACATAAGAAAAAAATGTGCCTTCTTTGAGGAATATTCTATGCATCTCTATTAAATCAAGTATAATGGCAGCATCATTCAATTCAACTAAGTATCCTAACCACTGTCTGTCTACCAGGTCTTAATAATTCTGAAAAACAGACAGACTGAAGTCTTCCACTATAATCATGTTTTTATCAAGGTCCCTTTTAGCCCCAAGGTCCTCTCTTCCCCAGGTGTACTGCTTCTTGGCAGGCCCACACCTGCATCCACAGCCTCCAGCCTGCCAGCTCCTTTTCTCCTCATCCTGACGTTCAGAATCCCCACAGCAGCATCTGACCCAGGAGACACAGCCTGGAGAAGGTAACAAAGGGGAAGGGGTCCTGTCTGGACCCCATCTCCCTACACTTGCCCAGAATAAGGCAAATATCAGTACGGGGACCAAGAATAAACCCTTGGGCTCACTCTGATCATAGGGTGGAATGTCAACACTGCAGGAAGGAGGCCCGGCTGAAAGGACAAAGACTATGTAAGGTCCAAGAATCTGCCAATGGAAACAACAGTCCCCTCTGCCTTGATCTCAGGACAAAATGGATAAGAAAACCAGCAATCTGTATTTCTGATGAGGAACGCCATCACTCAGCATTCCAACAAACACTCAGTGTGAGAATCTCAGGGCAAACACAGCCTTTAACAGTGAAGATCAATACAGTAAGCCTTGGGGAAATAACACGATGCAGGCATTTAATTCAAAAAGCCCTCTCTAACACAAACTGTAAAGCACAGAGATATTAAAACCGAGCTCATTTCAGACTGGACTACGGCCACCACAGGGTTTCATTCACTGGAAAAGGAGGAGTCACAGCAGCTACTGCAGGCAGTCTCATATGCTCACTGGCTGTTAGGAGAGTCTTTTGTAAAACTGAAGATGAAAATAGAACACAGAAACTCTGCTGACCGGCAACAGGGGTTTTCACAAAATAACTGCTATATGAATTTTCATTGAGATCTATTCCATTTCTGACTAAATCTATTAATGTGGGAAAGTTAATTCTTTCCAAAGTAAGGCTGCCTTCAAAAACTCACTAATAAGAATTGTAAGGTGACGGTCTGCTAAAAACTAACACAATCATGAAAAATAAACGTGTTGGGGGAACAAACTTATTTCAATGAACCCCCTTACACACACACACACACACACACACACACACACACACACACACACAGATGTTCATCCACATGCCAGGCTACTTCTCACACCCACACACATAGTGATACCACCTTGGTAATAAACACACTGGTGATGCTTTCTGGGTTATCTCCTTCTGGATTGGGAGGTCCCAAGAGCTGCTCTCCTTCCCCCTTCTCAAAGCTGTACAAGAAAGCAGGATTCAAGATATGCTGCAGAACCTACAAAAACAAATTTAAATAAAGAAGGAGAAAAACAAAGCCATGCTGTTTGTTTCTTGAGTAAGACGGGAAGAACAGCTACTCTTGGCCTTAGCACACCATCAAGTTGGAACTCAACCCAGGGTGTGACTACCAACCTTGACTCCTATGCAAAGAGCAACTAGAAAGGTAGGTTAAAAACTTGTGGAAAAGAGATGTCAGCCTGGTTTATTCTTTTCACGTCAAACAAGTCATTTTCTAAAAACAAGGCAATTAACAAACCACCCTTCAACACTGGGTCACTCCTGCATGCACCTGACGCTCCTCAGCAACGACACTTTCTCACCTACAGCCCAGCCCACTAATTTTATTTTTTTCTTGAGACAGAGTCTCATTGTGTCACCCATGCTGGGATGCAGTGGTGCAATTATAGCTCGGTGCAGCCTCCAACTCCTGAGCTCAAGCAATCCTCCTGCTGTGGCCTCCTGAGTACCTGGGATTACAGGCACATGCCACAGCACCTGGCTCACTCTACTATTTATTCAAGAGTGACACAGCAAAAAAAGAAAAGGGCCCAAAGTTCCCTAGAAAACCAGACCAAATACCCATACCCTTCTACAGCATAAGAGTGGGACTCACTTTAGCTTTTAATTCATCTCCGAAGTTGGGGTCGTTGAAGTCTACAAAGCGAAAGAAGAGGGCACGTTTCTGAGCAATGCTGTAATTTTTGGGAATCTCTTCCTCCATATACTCTTTTAAGAATGTCATGTTGCAGAGAAAACGACCAGTAAAGGCTCGGAGCAGCTGGAACAGCAATTCTATATCTCCGTAATTCCTTCTGGAGGGTCAAAAGAAGAAGACAGGTTAACTTAGAGCAAATTTCATTAACAACTACGCCTCTGACTTGCCTTTAAACAGCTCAGAGACACAGCCCATTCTCCACAACCAATCCGACTGCACGCATCCAATGACCACAGCCTTGTACAGAGTAGAAGGAGGCTCTGGCTGAGCTTTAGGGACAGAGCCGGTCCCGCGGGGCAGGGCGGGAGGAGGCACCCACTTGCAGTAGTTCAGCAGGCAGTAGGCCAGCAGCTTGGGCTCCTTCCAGTTGGTGGCTGCCATGTTCTCCTTGCGGTGCCTCTCTTGGAAGTTCTCACTCACCCACACACGTCGCAACTGGCTCACCAGAGAGTGCTGGCTGGCCAGCCAGGAGTCATCGTTTTTCACTATAATGCTTATGATCTGTCAAAGAAGAGATAATTAGGGAACCACGTCTCGATTAAACCCCTGGGCATTGGGGGCTGGAGGAAGGGGCGCTACCTTGATGGCCTGGAACTGGAGGTCCAGGCGCATGGTGCTGGTGCTGGGCGAACCGGGGCGCACGGCCGTCTGGGCACCCCCCGGCAGCAGCAGGGTGATGAACCTGTTGGGGTTGGCAGCCAGCACATCCCGCAGAGGTCTGGCGTCTTTGTGTTTTAAAAAACTCTGAAAGCAAAACAAATAGAAAAGCCGTTTTAAGCTAATCAAACTCACAGAAAGTTAGAGGATATGAATGTTAAATCTTTCTAAATCTTTTAAAAATCTTTCTAAATCTCTCAAAGAAGGCTTACCAAAAAAGCACCACACGCATGCTTTTTAAAAAGATGCTTTTTTTTTTTCTTTTTAAAAAGAGACAGAGTCTTGGGTCTGTTGCCCAGGCTGAAGTGCAGTGGTAAAATCATAGCTCACTGCAGCCTCCAACTCCGAACTCAAGCAATCCTCCCACCTCAAGCTCCTGAGGAGCTGGGACTACAGGCATGTGCCACCGTGCCCTGCTAATTTTCATATTTTTTGTAAAGACAAGGTCTCACTCTGTTGCCCATGCTGGTCTCAAACTCCTGGGCTCAAGTAAACCACCTGCCTCAGTTTCCCAAAGTGCTGGGATTACAGGTGTGGGCCCTTAGAAAATACTTTTAAATAATAATCATACTTTATGATTTTATAATCCTGGCAGAACATTTATTTGCTACCACCACCAAAGTCCTATAAAGAGTGGTTCCTAGACCTGCACGTTTCACAGACACAACCAAACAGCAATGCTGTTTCCAATATTCAAATGGATCTGAGAAAAAAGCAGCCAGGACACTGAAGTGAAATATGAACTGAACATTTCAGAGCACGACAGCTCACAAGCATTTGAAGGGACCCCTGACTCCAGCTGCTCACAGCTCTTACCATAAACATTCTGCTCCACTGGGGATCGTTCAGTGTGGCTTCCATCATGAACAGCTCCACTGTCTGCGAGGGATGTCGAGTCAGGAACTTGATCAGGGGCTCTCGGAATGGACTCCCCGCCTGCAAAACATGTGGGAATGCTGCATCTCACAACTTCCTCTTCTCAGAGCTTGAGGCTCTGTCTACCTAACAAGGTCCCTTGTTACTGGAGTGCATGAACACCCACAAGCAAATGTTGACATCGAACATCTTTATGCTGTTCCATCTGTCCATTGAAAATACGATCAAGTGAGGACGCTATAAGCACCGGAGGGTGGCAGAGCGAGAAGCAGCCTTCAGTGTGGCCCTTACCTCGATCAGCATCGCCCGCTCCGTTTTCATGACAACCTCTAGCAAAGGCTTCACCAGTGTCTGAGGAGCAGCCGGGATCAGATGAAAAAGGTTTATAATTGCTGAGCAAATCTTCATTTCCTGATCAAGAAAACCAGAAATTATAAACAGGTCAATTAATTTTGCAAGTGACAGAGGTCAACGTCACTACAGACCCTACTATAGTCTAACTATGTTGGCAAGGCTAGGCAGTGAAGCGAAGGGTTCACATGTAAAAGCCACAACTTACCAGCCTTAGGTTCTAACTGTGCTGTGTCCTAAGGAAACTGACTGCCTGTGGCCTTCAGCATTCCTGTCCATTGTAGGGGTGTGGAGGGGCCGACGGTGTATACCTGATGTGATCGTGCTGTTTGCTGTCATGCATGCTCACAAGTGGTAAAGGTGACCTTACCAGGCTGCCATAATAGTCCCCTCACAGAAGCAGGGATGATTCCACCTGGGGCCAGAGCAGTGTGAGGATGCCCTACTTTGCCAAGGTATCACGAGGTCCTCTCAACACACGAAGTTCTAAGGGCACAGATGTCTCTTGCCCTCAAAACCTAGCAGTGGCCAGTGTGGTAGCTCATGCCTGTAATCCCAGCACTTTGGGAGGCTGAGGCGGGTGGATCACCTGAGGTCAGGAGTTCGAGACCAGCCTGGCCAACATGGCGAAACCCCGTCTCTACTAAAAATACAAAAGTTAGCCGAGCGTGGTGGCGGGCGCCTGTAGTCCCAGCTACTCCAGAGGCTGAGGCAGGAGAACTGCTTGAAACCAGGAGGCGGAGGTTACAGTGAGCTGAGATCGTGCCACTGCACTCCAGCCTGGGCAACAGAATGAGATCCGGTCTCAAAAAAAAAGAAAAGAAAAGAAAAGAAAAAAAAAAAAACCACACAAACAAACAAACAAAAAAAACCCTAGCAGAGAAAGTTCTTCAAAAAATTAACTATTTACCCTGGAAATTAAATATCAATGTATATAAACAACTGATCCTGGTACTAAGTATTTGTCAACCAGGCCTAAAAATAAAGCTGACAAACTGCTCCGCTGAATTAAATCAAAGATGTGTGAAATGCCAAGGGTGCTGCATGTTCTACTGTCTCACAGCTCAGGGGTGGGCTGCTGTTGCTCCAGCTTTCCCTTCTCACTTTCCAGTTTTGCTCCTGTCATTCAAAGGAATTCTCCATGGCCACAAGGGAGGGACACGTTCCAATGTGCCGTGCTGCGCTGTGTGCGCTGCGATCCTCGGGGTAAGATGGGGATGATAGCACGGATCAGGAAGGGCACCACTCCCAGCAGCACCTGAGAGACTTTTCAGAATTTCTCTTTACACCAAAAGGCAAAGCAGGAGATGGAGACAAAATGAGGAAAATGGGCTCAAGGCCAGCTCCATGCCCCCTACAATTCTCTTCCCCAGAATCTGCAAGGCTTAGGAAGAGTAAGTTCTATCCTGAAATTATAATGTTCTAAAATGGTACTTTTACAATCTGCTTTTTCATTTTCAAAGCACTGTCACAGAAACCACTTCTCTGGGTCTTTGCAACACCGCTGGGAGGCAGGAGTAACAGATGCCATCATCCCCATTTTACACAAGAGGGAAAGCTCGGGGTGTGTGCAACGCTGCACAATGTTGTGAGTGCATCAGTGTGTGTGTGTATGTGTGTTATGTGTGTTATGTGTGTTGTCAGTGCATGTGTGTTGTGTGTGCATGTGTGGTGTGTGTGCATGTGTGGTGTGTGTGCATATGTGTTGTGTGCGCGTGTGGTGTGTGCGTGTGTGGTGTGTGTGCATGTGTGGTGTGAGTGCATGTGTGGTGTGAGTGCACTGGTGTGTGTGCATGTGTGGTGTGTGTGCATGTGTGGTGTGAATGCACATGTGGTCTGTGTGCCCGTGTGTTGTGAGTGCATCGGTGTGTGTGCATGTGTGGTGTGTGTGCACGCAAGAGGGAGATGAAGGGGACTGGGTGGGTGAGTGGGACAAGCTGTAAGGTTTTAAATTCAGGGCAGTCAGTAGTGTGAAAGAATATGTAATTCCTCCCACTTCTAGCAGGCACAATATACTCTGCGTGAGTTTCCTCTCAGGAGGTTGCTAGCTATGTGTATTCAGATAGAGGTTACGAACACAAAATCTAATTCAATCTTGAATATAATTGAGACACTGCAATTCTCACATGAACTTAAGAGTCTTGCTTAAAACATCCTAATAGAAAACATGCTTGGCATCAGACAGTTCACAGCAATGATACTGATACAACTCTGCCACAGACAGACAATACAGGTCACTGCACTCAAGGGCACAACGCACTCTGTCCAGTACAGAACCACGACACAGCTAACGAGTCACAGCAAAACCAGCAACGACAACAACCCCCTCCTGTAGCTCCGCTCAAGTTCTCACCTCTACCCCTTCCATGGCAGGCTGAACCAAAACAAAAATTACAGCATGAAAAAAGGCAACAGAAAGGTAAAAAGAAAAGAAAAGAAAAGAAAAGAAAAGGTAAACTGTTCTTCACATTGCAAGTCAGAAACTGACTGTTAATAGGTTGTTCTCACCTCAAACTGACAGAATGGAGACAAGGGACATCTCCCGCACTCGGAAATGCTTTCCTGAGGATGGGGAGGAAAATCATCTTTTTTCTATTTATGTTATTTACATAAAAACTTCCCATATACTCAAACACAGTAAGGGTTATTGGGGTTAACAAGACAGTAAAGACACAAATTATCAGAAAGCACACAGTAATTAACAAATGCTCAACAGCAAAAAGCACACTTTCACCTTCGATGTCAAAACACGGCCCATCTGACAGAGAGTGTCTAACAGTGGAATTCTTCCCTACGGCACGTTTTCAAAATAGGGTTTCAGGATTCTTGTGAAAGGGGAGAAACTGGAAGACCTTGTTGTATGCAAGTACATTTTTAAAAAGTCTTTTGTAGAGTGAACAAATTTTATATGAAGGGCTAAGATAATAAAAAATAACAAAAACCTCTTTCCCGGCTACAGTCAGAAGAGGTCCAGGTGGTTTAGGCCATCACCGCACCCAATGGACAGCTGGGTTATCATGTAAAGAAGCAGTCTTCCTAAAACTAGCTCTGTGTGGGGGTGTGTGTGCACACATGTATGTGTGCATACACATAACAAGTGGTCACGCGTTCTCCCCTGCAAGCTCATGGTTAAAAAGGGAAGCTTCCTAAACACAGTGATGGGGCAGAACTCTGATCAAAGGGGTATCCAAAGCTTCAGGGCAGGCTGGCCACTGTCACGCCTGTAATCCCAGCACTTTGGGAGGCCAAAGCAGGTGGATCACCTGAGGTCAGGAGTTCAAGACCAGCCTGGCCAACAAAGTGAAACCCCATCTCTACTAAAAATAGAAAAATGAGCTGGATGTGGTGTCAGGCGCCTGTAATCCCAGCTACTTGGGAGGCTGAGGGAGGAGAATCGCTTGAACCCAGGAGGTGGAGGCTCCAGTGAGCCAAGACTGTGCTATTGCACTCCAGCCTGGGTGACAGAGGCTCCGTCTCAAAGAAAAAAAAAAAAAAATGTTCGAGTGCAGCTTTGACTTATTTCTTTAGTCAACGATCTAGCATATCTTCAATTATAGTGTCTCAACGGAACACTGTCATTTGAGGATTCCACCAAACAGGAACTAACTACTTTCCAAGATTAAAATATGGTCAGAGTTCAAGAGCTGAACAGTGGCCTGGCCCCAGGCTTAGGTGATGAAGCCATGGCCCTGTTGTTGTCTCTGGGCCCCCAAACACCATGGCCTCTGAGTTTCAGACAAGCCCCCAAACACCATAGCCTCTGAGTTTCAGACAAGCGGCCAACCTCACGGAGCTGGACCCTCCCTGGATGGTCAGGTAATACAATCACAGGATAAAAATGTTCCAGGAGAAGCTCAAGGACTTCCCAGTATCCACGACTCCATCCCCTATACAACTGCACCCCCACCTCCAAATAATCTGCTAACTTTTATGAAATATTTTATTTTTTTTTACTAGGCCACTTTAAGGACTTTATATTAAATCTTTTTGATTCAAATGAGGTTGTTCATCTACCCACTAGGTTTTTTTTAAATGTTTATTCTAGAACTGACTGAGTTCCAGAAAATTAATAGCTTACTATAAAAACAAATATAAAATGTAAAGCAAAAGTACCTAACAGATGAGAGAGGGAGAGCAGCACAGAGACACCTGCACCTCATCCCAGGAGCCTGGGCTCATTAATATACTCTGCTCTCCTCCACGAAGAGTTCCTGATTCTCTTCTGCATATATAAATAGCAAACCTTTAACAGGGTCATGCGTGGCATATCACTTCTTTAAAAAAATCCTGGTTTAGTTTTGCTTACTTGGCTGTTTAGAAGCAGTAGGAAACAAGACTTACATAAACAAAACACCTTGACACACAATGGTCAAAACAAAGCATAATAAAGCCAGAAAAGAAAAATCCAAGTTAGGATGGAACACATCCAGCAAAGGCACACGAGGACAAAAAGCCACGTTAATTATGCCTCTGAAGAACTATAAGGAAGTCCCTAACAGGAATACTGTTGTCATGTTTCACTGGGATTATGAAACTCATGGAAAAGGCAATTCCACTGCGAGGACAGCAAGTTAAAAACAAAAACTGTAAAAAATAAACATATACAAATAATATTAGATTTAAAACAGCAGAAAGCATGCATTCTTAAGAGACAAAGTCTTTAATGACCCACATGAGACACTTTAAAAGATTTAGCTGAAGCGGTTTTCCTTTAAAACCATACAAATGTGCTTTGAAGGGCCAGTCATATAACTGGGCAAACAATTGGGGTGGATGACGCAGACCTTGAAAACACACGTGCCGGTATTTATGGGATTCCTTTTTACATTCCCCTCAAAGCTTTCAGTCCAGTTGGTTTTATCAGGCAATAATGATTAAACACATTTACCGACCACCCCGTGATGGAAAGCAATGGAAATAATAGCTGAGGAACGCACCACCATGTAGACAGCAGCTGCCAAGGACAGGCTAGAAAATACACTGTTTAAAGCAGAGCTGGTAAAATTGAAATACTAACATTCAAGCCCCCCAGAATTCTCAACAGAAGAGTCATATTAAAGTGAACCAAAGGGGAGATTTTAAAGAAACATAAAAAGGAATGTTTAGCAATTAAGAGAAAAGATAAGCAAAACAGAATACCAATCAAATGTGTTTAACAATTTACAAGGACTACAATCACGTCAAACTAGGTTTCTGACCGGCATTTTAATGAAAGCACTGTCCCGGCATTAGCACTGACCCAGCATGGCGGCTGGTGCCCTTCCCAGAAACAAACAAGTCACTCACGTTTCCGTCGCTCCTCTGGCCCCCTTTGTGGGTGATCACCACCACTTCCATCCACTTGCGCAGATGTTGCTGTTGGAAAAACACATCCTGAGACACAACTTCACAGTAGGTGCATTTCACTGGTGGAAACTCCTATGTAATCATTCATTTCCATCGTGTTTAGTGTGAAAACTACAGTGTTTCCATTATTAAAACAGCGCAACCATCTAACTAGTGATGAGAATAACTGGCATTTGTTCATGTTTCAAAATAAAAAGGCTGCCTTGCTCTGACACAGAAGGAAACGCCCTGACTCCCGGGTGTTCCAATACCAGGCCCTGCCATTTTACTTCCAGTTAACTTGTTTCCTAGCTGTTCACTGAGTGCTTGGAAGTGTCGGCTCCCACACTGGGTGTCACAGTAGAGACATGAACGGCCGACATCATCCCTGTCATGATGTCCCTCTCCTTGCGGAGCCCGTGGTCTGATGAGGAAAAAGGTAAACATAAAGGTGCCTGCTGTGTGTAGCTACAATTACGGTGTTGTAAGAGGAAGACAGGAACCAGCTCTGGACGAGAAAGGAGGGGGTCGGGGTCCTCCTGCTGAGTGAGGATGGGACTAGAGAAGGCAGGAATGCCAGAAGCAGAAGGGCAGAGAGAAGAGGAGGGCAAAGGCCCTGACAGCACAGAAGGAATGGTGGCCACGCGGCTGGGGAGCAGTGGGCACAATGGGGACCCTAGGGAAGGGGCTGGTGAGATAGATGTGGACCCCACTTGGTCAGGGACTGTGCAAGTGAGTGCCATAGGGCCGCAATTCCCTCTGCAGAATGAGGGCCATGCTTCAGCAAGAGACTCTGCATTTAAGTGTATGGGAAGAGACCCCAGACTTTAGCTTAACCCATGCACCCGGTAGCCAGGCTCCAGCCTCTGTGTCCAGCAAAACCAGGCAGACAAATGCCCAGGCCTTAAAGCTAAAACCACAAGAAGAGCATTCAATAACAGTCGCATATTTATTACCCTGCGTTGTTCAAACCTGCCTTCAGAACACCGAAGTCCTACAGGAAGTTAGCAAGCTGCTTTAAAAAGGTTTCCATGGTAAAACAGGAATGGGGAACAATGGTTTGGACATCTTAAAAACTCTTCTCTAAGACAAGCCTTCTCTGAGCCTTTAATGTCCTTACAGTCCATGTCAAACTTTGAGAAGCCGCGTTTCCCAACCTTACGTAGCCAATGAACTGGTCTTCATGAAACACCGACATCGTGCGGAGTCAGTGTTCCAGGAAACACTGGCATTGAGAAATGCATACAATAATACACATTTCTTCAAAGCACTCAACATTTTACCAACAACATTCCCTGAAAGATATTAATCACCAGAACAGAAATTCATGAACCCTACTCCTTACCAGAATGGCTCCTTACACAAAGATGTAAATGAGAGTAACAGAATTAAAGGGGTAGACAACAGCCAGCCACATCACCATTCTTTTTTTCCCAAAGGAATAAAATGACACTAATGGGTATATAAAATTCATCTTTAGTTTGATGAGGAAATATTCAAGCCAACCAAGCACATGGCCAGGCGCGGTAGCTCACTCCTGTAATCCCAGCACTTTGGGAGGTGTACAGATCAACTGAGGTCAGAAGTTTTAGATCAGCCAGGCCAACATGGTGTGACCTGGTCTGTACCAAAAACGCAAAAACTAGCCGGGCATGGTGGCACATGCCCGTAATCTCAGCTGCTGAGGAGGCTGAGGTGGGAGGATTGCTTGAACCCAGGAGATGAAGGTTGCAGTGAGCTATGATCATGCCACTGCACTCCAGCCTGGGACACAGAGCAAGGCCCTGTCTCAAACAGAAAAACCAACGAACCACATAAAAGACTTAATAATCATATGTCAGGTAACTCAATCTTAAGGAAACTGAACATCATATGCAAAAGAATGAAGTTGGACCATTATCTAATGCCATACACAAAAATGAACTCAAAATGGGCCAAAGACCTAAATGTAAGAGCTAAAACTCTTAAAGAAAGGTAAATTTTCAGGGCTGTTTTCATGAATGCACACCCTAAAAGTAAGGTGCCTTGGCTCTTAAAATTCTGCTGATGGCTTGAGCTATTAAACTCGAAGGCTTATGAGGGAAAACAAGAGCTCCAGCAGTGACTGAACTTGGTTCTGAAGAACATGATTAAGTAGGGACAAGTGTGTCCCTTACCACTGCCTTTGGCAGAGCACAGCAGGCAGGTGTAATTCAGGAAGACCTCTGCCACTAAGCGCAAAGGCACCGTCAACGTTAAGTCCAGGCTGGACTCAGTCCAGGTGGATGCTGGATGAAAACGTCTGGATGCAAACTCCTCCAGTTTGAACCACTCAGAGAGCAGAAAAGGGAGGAAAAAATTCACCTAAATGAACCATTAACACAAAACCCATGTGATTTATTTTAGGCAGAAAGAACACTGGCCTTGGTCAGAAACTACAGACGTTAAGGCAGCTGTCTTCGTACTGCACTAAAAAAAAATCTGGGTAACAATGTTCACTGAATGAATTCCCAGCTCACAGCAGGTCTGAAGGGTTAGACTGGGGACTAAAAATAAACAGGCTGGGCCAGGCGCAGTGGTTCACATGAGGTCAGGAGTTTAAGACCAGCCTGGCCAACATGACGAAGCCCTGTCTCTACTAAAAATACAAAAAATTAGCTGGGCATGGTGGCAGGTGCCTATAATCCCAGCTACTTGGGAGGCTGAGGCAGGAGAATCACTTGAGCCCAGGTGGCAGAGGTTCCAGTGAGCCGAGATCGCGCCACTGTACTCCAGTCTGGGTGACAGAGTGAGACTCTGTCTCATAAATAAACAAACAAACAGGCCAGGCACAATGGCTCACATCTGTAATCCCAGCACTTCAGGAGGTCAAGGCAGGTGGATCACTTGAGGTCAGGAGTTCAACACCAGCCTGGCCAACACGGTGAAAACCCAGTCTCTATTAAAAATACAAAAAATTAGCTGGGTGTGGTGGCGGACACCTGTAATCCCAGTTACTTGGGAGGCTGAGGCAGGAGAATCACTTGAACCCGGGAGGCAGAGGTAGGAATGAGACGAGATCACACCACTGCACTCCAGCCTGGGCAACAGAGCCATACTCTGTCTCAAAAATAAAAATAAAAATAAAAATAAAAATAAACAAACCAAAGCTGCTTCAGGCAAGCATACAAAGGCAGCAAAAAATGACAGACGACTTTTCAAGAGGAGACATACACAAAAGCATTAGGACATTTGGACACATGCATAGAGCTCATGGGCCTCGTGTGTGAAAGCACCTCAGCCGTAATACAGGATGTAAGATAAAGTGTTTATTGGATGAGCTCTGATTAGGAAGTGACGTAACTTTATATATTTATTTTAGCCACTCTTGTGAATATATGGAATATATGGAAACTGATAGGTGTGTATGTGTATTACATATATTTGGAAGCTTAAGGCGAAAGTCCCCAATTTGGAAAATTCACTTCCATATTATACTTTGTTTTTCAATTACAGTGTATTATTAGGGCATAACTTACAATTTTAGTATTTGGGTCATTATTATTTAGGTACTTGTAGATATGAAGAAACTAGCATACAGATGAGGTAAAAAGCTATGTGTCTTTCATATATGAGAGATTTCTCTACATTCCATGTGTAGATAAATACAATGTATCTGTGCACTGTGATACACTGTATCACACACAATGTATCCATACCTGCAATATCTCTCTCTACATAATGCAATCTCTACCTTATCTGTCCATCAGTAGATATAAACTCCTGTTTATAGTTGGGGGAAAGGTACACCAAAAATAAAAAAGTAGCTCCAGTATCTTAAAACGTCAAATGGTCAAAGGCTACTTGGGAAACATAAGCATGAAAAATACATTCATGTTTGCAGTGGTGGACCATGAAATCCTGTTTATTATTTATAAATCCATTTACCAGAAGCAAAATTGAATGCAAAAGAAAGCTAACAGATGAAATCCTCCATCCGCTTACATTTCAATTTTAAACACTGTCAAATGGGTTTTTTTCCTGCATAATTATTTCTCTGGTAATTCTAAAAACCCAAAGGACTTCCAATGTTCTCACCCAAGACTGTATGAAAGAAGGCACACTTATCTATTTTGTAGGAGTGTATATTGGTAAAAATTTCTTTGGAGAGCAATTTGACAAGGTGTTGAAAGATTAAAATGCATACATTCTTTTGATCCAGAAATTCTACAACTAGAAATGTACACCACAGATAAAAGCATGTGAAATTATGAACAAGTCTTTCAGTGCATCATGGTATATAATGAAAAGCCTGGGAACAATCTAAATGTTCACCAGTGAGGCCATGGTTAAATAAATTATGGCAAGTTCATGTCATGGGGTATTCTGCAGCCATAAAGCAGAATGAAGTACTTCAGGTACTGATATGAAATGATGGCTGTTAAATGGGAAAAGCAAGGACTGTGTATATATATATTGTACCTCCTTTTATAGGAAAAAATATATACACATATGTCCTCTTACATATATAAAACATCTCTAAAAGGATACACAACAAAGTCTTAACCCTGGCTGTCTCAGGGAGGGGACTGGGTAGCTGGAGGACAGGGTGGGAGGCAGGCTTTCTGCAGTACATCCTTTTACGCCTTTTCAATTTTAAGCCATCTGAATGCATTATTTTTATTTATATATTTTTTGAGGCAGGGTCTTGCTCTGTCACCCAGACTGGGGTGCAGTGATGCCATCTCGGCTCACTGCAACCTTTGCCTCCCATGCTCAGGTGATCCTCCCACCTCAGCCTCCAAGCCAAGAAGCTGGGACCACAGGCACGTGCCACTAGGCCTGGCTAATTTTCTTTTTTTGAGATGGAGTTTCACTCGTTGCCCAGGCTGGAGTGCAGTGGCACAATCTTGGCTCACTGCGACCTCTTTCTCCCAGATTCAAGTGATTCTCCTGCCTCAGCCTCCCTAAGTAGCTGGGATTACAGATGCACGCTGCCACACCAGGCTAATTTGTGTATTTTTAGTAGAGAGGGGTTTCACCATGTTGGCCAGTCTGGTCTCGAACTCCCAACTGCAAGCGATCCACCCACCTCGGCCTCCCAAAGTGCTGGGATTACAGGCGTGAACCACTGTGCCCAGCTGCATTATTTATTTTTAAAATAATTTAATTTTTTAAAAGTTTGTTATAGAGCGTTTAAATGCATTTGGCTTACCATCATCTGATCACAAAATTTATCATTGAAGGAATTTGGGAAGAGCCTCGTGACCGAAGTCAGGCGATTCACAACATTCAGCGTCAAGCTCCGGTAATCTCCCAGCATCATCAGCAAAGGTCGCATATGTGTGTGGATTTGATCGACTTCTATGGTAGCACCTTCTAAAAACTATTAAAAAAGAAAAGTTGTAAAGAAAAATAGACAACTGAGGACACTTCATAACAGAACAGAACTCATCTTCAACCTTAGCTGCAAGTTTCCGTTCTCCTTTAGGAAGATGGAATATTAATCATATACTATTTCAGAAATTTATGACGAAATGACGGAGACTTATCTTTACTGTTTAATATTTTAAAAAACTCAGTATGACTATGAAACAGGTATATTCTTATTACAGTTTAGTGTGTAATAACCACATGCATAACGCCTTTTAGGCATACACTGTTTATATAGCAATAAACAGGAAGAACTCTTAATGCAGAGTACACACACATGTGCGCGCACACACGCGTGCGCATACACGCACACACACACACTCACCTTTCTCATACAGGCTTCTCCAGCCTCTTGGAGCTCACTATTGGTGGAATTCAGGGCTTTGAAGAGTGCAGCGATGATTTTCTCCCTGGACTGTGGAAGGTAATTGCAGGCAGCAAGTGCATCTTCAGGGAGAGAAATCAAGACAATTCCATTATTAACTGGAAAGATGCCCAAATAATTTTCTTCTCTATATTTATTTATTATTATTATTTGGTAGAGAAGGTGTCTTGCTATGTTGCCTAGGTTCATCTCTAACTCCTGGCCTCAAGGGATTCTCCTGCCCTGGCCTCCCCAGTGCTAGGATTACAGCTGTGAGCCACGCCCCCAGCTGAATTTTCTTTCCCAAAGGCTCCTACCAACCAGCAAAAAATATGAACCACGAGCCCTCTTTCCTAGTGTTTGGCCCTGAGAAAGACAAAAGTACACATGGTCTTCCATCCACATGTTGAGTATAATCTAAGAGTGAAGTCCAGCCTGCCAGAAAAGCCATGATAAATCTTACGTCTTCAGATGAGAAGAAGAAGGCTTGAGGGGGAAGAAGAGAGACCCCGCTGACACCCCTATCCCAGGACACCTTCATAGGGTGATGGGGTGGCTGGATCCAGGACAGTCCCATCTGAACAAGGCTGATGGCACGGTCTCTGGCCCTCCAGTGACAGGCAATGCAGGGGACAGACACACACAGCCCAGCCTTTCTTCACTACCCAGCTTTGAGGGTGAAAGGCTTTAAGACTTTCAAAAGGCAAATATTCTTAGGGAAGGAGACACACCTCAACCTTCTATGTCAGGTGACAGGTAACATTCATTCTAGCAAAAGTAGCACCCACAATGGCTAACAGGAAGGAGGCACAGGAGAGTTCCCCAAAGAAGGGACCCCAAGAGAAGAAGAAAGCTGCCAGTCACCCCTGGTCCCCCTGTTGGCTTTGGCTTGCACTGTCTGGAACACTCCACCCCATCTTCTAGCTCAGGTATTATGGTCTGCCTCTAAGCTCTCCACCTCTAACTCAAGAAAGATTCTGGAAATATGTTATTAAGAGCATAAAAATCAACAAAGCAAGAGAGAGTCAACTAAAAAAGTTTGTACTGGGTATTCACCTTCACTCCCCACTAGAAAGAAAATGATTGTTTCTATCTCAGCCAATACAGATCTAGTCTATTTTCCTACACTTTGCATCATTCCTGTGCTTGACAATGATAACTGAGGTTTCCCAGTGAAAACCTAGAGACTGCAGGATTAACAAATGCTTGAGTCATTGAAAAGCTTCTAAGGCTGTCATGTCCCTTACTATATATACACTCTGATTCTGGCACCATATGAATGATACGACAATCCTTTTAAACCAGAACGTCTGATTCATAAAACAACAACAGACTTTACTATAAAGCACAAAATTACTTCAATCCTAACAACACATGTAATTTTATGGCATCTCATTACACAGTTTGATAAACATACAAAAATAATTTTTTGATCCCATCTTAAAAAGACTACAAAAAGTCATAAAAATTAGATAACAACAAAAGGCCACTTTTTTTTTCTATAGACCTCCTGTGGTCAGTCTCCTTTCACTTTTATACCCCGTAGATTTTCATTAACTTACTTAATGCCGCAATTCGTAAAGGTACGAGTGATGGAAGGCTTTTATAACAGGGCAGTTTTGTTAAAGCTGAGTCTTCAGCCTCACACAAATTCAACAGCTGCAAAAGATAAAACAATTTCATTTAGCCCACTCTTCCTGTGAAGACATAATAACCTTGCAAATAACAGAACACAGCAATCTTCCACACACTGCAACACAATTAACAACTGACAAACTAAGCTCAAATCCTAAAGATTTTAAGTATCAAAGTATGACCGAGCCTCTTTAAGGCAAAACTCAGTTTACTTCATTAGTGGAAAGAATTCTTAGACACTTTCTCACCCACTCTGATACCATCATGTTTTTTTCTCACCCACTCTGATACCATCACGTTTTTTTGTCCCTCAAAACAGGGGGTTACTTTATCTAACTGCAAATCCCATGATGGCAGGGCCGTCTCTTCCTGGTTCAGATCAGCCTCCCCAGGGCCTCAGACAAGTGTTCAAGAAACAGATGGGCTATAATTCAAATATTTAAGTGAACACACTTTTTTTTTTCAAGTACAGAAAAGCATAAAGTAGGAAGCTGAACATCACTGGGAATTCCAGTGGCTATCCTTCCAGATATTTTACCACACAAGTAGATATTTCTCTATCTGTTATCTAAATAACAGATATCGTGCTCTATCACTATTTCCCCCTTCTCTTCATTCACATCCTGGAAAACTAGTATAGGCTTTTATCATTTTTCCCCCTTAAAAGATTCCAACCTGGTAAAAGACTTAAAACAGCAGAAAAGGATACAGAGTGAAAAGCACTTCAAGCCACCCACCCCATTCCACTGCCCAGAGGAAACCACTGTTGCTAGGGCCTTGTATGACCTTCAAAAATACTCTCCTCACATATAAGGGCATGCGTGTATACATGCGTGCAGGTATGGAGAGAGAGAAGTCAACTACAAAACAAAACCCCAACACAGCCACACAGCATCACCTGGGAAGCTTTCAGACAGTGGATTCCCAGGTCTCACCCAAATCGACTGAACCTGAATCTCCAAGGAAAGGACTCGAGTCCATGCTTTTCAAAAGATCCGCACGTGTTCTGATGCAGCCAGGCACTGAGAGACATCTGGAAAACCAGTTTCAGGCCCTCAATACTGCCAGGCTCTGGTCTTAAGTGCAGTGAGGAATTTTCCAAGCAGGTTAAAATACATCTGTCTCTGATCAGCCAAGGGAAGTTATGCATTTCCTAAAGGTCTTGACCTTCTGTCAAGCCTTACAAATGATAAGGTATAAAGATCAGAGCCAGATCATATGATCCTATAACCATATGTCCAAGCAAAAACAGGACCTTAAAATGTCAAGAGGTAAATTTTCATAATCAGAAATTCAGACAGTATGGACCTGGAAGAATTTGCTTTCTTCTGATTTTTGCCGCGGTATACTCTGACAATGCCTCTGCAAGTGTGATTCATGTCCCATAAAAATTTTAAATTTTATCTGATCACCAGACCACTACTGTATTCTAAAGATGTTGCTTATAATTTGGCAACATCCACAGTTTCATTCCTGTTTGTCAGACTAATAGCACCCCACACTGGAATGTTTACAGTGACAAATACTCATAAGATGCCATCTGCCAGGGTCCGTGTTTGGGTCAAGGGGCAAATCAAGTCCACTAAAAAAAATAAGAACTCGGCTGGACAGTGCAGTGATTAGGAATCATGCTCTAAATAACAGTCCTGGCTTACATTCAAGCTCTCCAGCTCACCTGCCCTGTGGCTTTGGGTAATCAGCAAACTCTAAGCCTCAGTTTCCACACCTTCAAAGTAAGAACAAACAGCTCAACCCCTACACTTCAGGGGGTGCTGTCAGAACTTAGGGCACTTGTGTGATGTTCTCAACAGCACATGGCACATTTCAGTGATTAATGAATGCAATAAATTGGCACTTGTGCCGGGCCAGCTGATCTAAGAATGATTAAAGCAACTGGGTGCAGCTTCATCTTTAAAATACAACCTTGAGGCCCTAAATTCAAGCAAAGATTCCTGTTGGGGCTAACAGAGTTCTGAGAACTCACAAGACATCAGCGTCTCTGCTGGCCATACCTCCCTTCCGCCCGAGCCCAGACGCAACATACCTGCTCAGGTTGCTGTGCCAAGTGTCAGTGGGTTACCTGCGGGTCCCCGCCCGAGCCTTCTCTGAATGCTGCCTGACCAGTCTTCGCGTACAAAGACAGGCTAGCAGACACACGTCATCACCATCCACACCACTCCGCACCACCACCCCCCTACCTCTGTGTAGAACACCTTATGCTCCACCACGTTAAGGTCCATTGTGAAGAGCCTGGGCTGCAACGTGGTACAGAACGTGTTCCCCTCCATCAGGCCAATCTGTGCATTGGCAGGCTGGTGTCGGAGCAGGTGCTTCTTAGGGGGGACCATATCCTGCAGGACCTGGGGAAGCCAAGGAGGAGGCACCACTCACCAGCTGCCCCTTGAGACACAAACACTTTTTAAAAATGTGAAAACCATGTTTGAGATCCAAAGTTATTACAGATATCTTCTCATTAGGGAACGGGAGATACATTTCATGTGCAAAACCTCGGTCGTGGAGAGGCATGTAAGATATGTTAGTTCCTAAAGGTACAGCGTAACCTCTCTCTCTTTAAAAATTAAAAAAAAAAAATCCAAAACAAAAGACAAAACCACAACAAAACAAGAATAAAACAACCAGACTGTGCTATAGCCTCAGGAACGCTGCCCTCTACTCTCTTGAAGTACACTGTTTTTTGCAAATCTCAAATCATAAAGAGCAGGCACAACGGTAGAGCTAGCCCTCTGTGTCTGTGGTTCTGCATCCTCAGATGCTACCAAGCAAGGAGAAAACATACTTGAGGAAAAAATAAAAAATAACGTGACAAGAAAAAACAAACTATTAAAGTGTAACTATTTACATAGCATTTACATTGTATTAGGTATTATAAGTAATCTAGAACTAATTTAAAGTATATGGGAGATTATACAAATTTTTATGTACCCATAAAAATTTAAGGATAGGCACGGTGGCTCACGCCTGTAATCCCAACACTTTGGGAAGCTGAAATGGGAGGACTGCTCGACCCCAGGAGTCCAAGGCCAGACTGGGCAACATAGTGAGAGCCCATCTTTATAAAAAAATAGCTGGAAAAAAATTTTTTAATTAAAAAGAAGAAAATGACATTTTGGGCTGGATGATAATTTCCTTAAAGAAAAGAAATAATTTTAAAAGTTAAAAAAAAATAGGCTGGGCGCAGTGGCTCATGCCTGTAATCCTAGCACTTTGGGAGGCCAAAGCAGGCAGATCATGAGGTCAGAAGACCGAGACCACCCTAGCTAACACTGTGAAACCCCATCTCTACTAAAAATACAAAAAATTAGCCGGGTGTGGTGGTGGGCACCTGTAGTCCCAGCTACTTGGGAGGCTGAGGCAGGAGAATGGCGTGAACCTGGGAGGCAGAGCTTGCAGTGAGCCAAGATCATGCCACTGCACTCCAGCCTGGGCGACAGCGAGACTCTGTCTCAAAATAAATAAATAAATAAAAGTTAAAAAAAAATAAAAAATAAACTAGCCAGGCGTGGTGGTGTGTGTCTGTAGTCCCAGCTACTTAGGAGGCTGAGGCAGGAGGATCACTTGAGCCCAGGAGTTCCAGGCTGCAGTGAGCTAGGATTGCACTCCAGCCTGGGCAACAGAGTGAGACTGTCTCAAAAAAAAACATGAAAATAAAAAAGCATTAAAAAAGAAAAAATAAATCAATAAATAAAGTACACAGAATATGTGCATAAGTTATATACAAATATCACACCATTTTACACCAGATATTTGAGCATCCCAGATTTTGGTACCCACGCAGGGTCCTGGAACCAAGGCCCCACAGATACCAAGACACAAAATTATAAACGGAGTATCACCTCAACTCAAATTTTAAAAAAAGTCTCAAAAGTTTTGTTGAAATTACCTTGGTTCTGGTGACAGAAATCTCACCTCTTTGTGGGGTTCCATGATCACCGTGACACTCTTCCCAGTGACCTGGGCCAACACCTGCAGCGAATGCATGGCCTGTTTCCTCACAGTGGAGTTTGGAGAGGTGACTTCTCGAACCAAGTCGTGTGTCACATGGTGGAAAGACTTTTCCTGGGCAGCCACGATCTCTTCGGCTCTCTCCTCGTCTTTTAAAGGCGTTGCGCACCGCATCAGAAGCTGCTCCAGGGTGGTCTTTGCCATGGCGACTGCCCCATTGGAAACCTGCAAGTCAGGGATGCCTTAGAATGAAAGCAGGGCGATGCCACCCACTGCACCCACCGTTTCCTGCACACCTGTCTACCATAAAGACTGTCACTGGGGTCCATGCCCTTCTCGCCAGCTGCTTTAATGAGGTGACTTCACGGCACCCACTTGGTGCTTTAGTCCCTAAGTCACCTACTCAGAAAATGTGGATCCAAATGTGACCCCTGCATTCACCAGATAAGCTGGCAATGCCCATCATGTTCTACTGGTGTGAGTCATATCTGCATAGGTTTAAGAATGCAGCTCCTCTGGAAACAGCACATAAGAAGCAGAATTCCCCTTTTCAGACACACTGTGGTAAACACTGTGGCCTGTAACTGTTCTTTATTAAAGCAAACAGGTATTTAGATACCCACAGAAGGCCTATGGGAGCTCTGAGCTGTCCTTTTAGTGAAGATGCTGAAATGAAATCTGAGTATCAAAGTCACCATGCTGCTAGGAGAGCATATTTGCAGAAGGATCTTATAGTATTCTTCAGGAAACCACCATTTCAAAAACAGCATGGTTAGGTTTGGGGCCACCCATCACCTACCTCTCCAGTTAAGTCCATCATGACAAAGAGAAGTGCTTTCAGGAATGTCTGCTGGTTCTGGAGAACCCAAGTGAGAGGCAGCCGCTCCATGAGAAACTTAATAGACACCACACCCCCCAGCTTTGCATACCACGCCTGTTCATAACAACATGCACACAGGCGCTCCACGATATAAGAAAACAGGGGCAGCTGGCAGGCCTGGAGAGGAAAATGAACAAACCACAACACGTTACTGCAATTCTTGTTTTTTTTGAGACAGAGTTTCGCTCTTATTGCCCAGGCCGGAGTGCAATGGGTGATCTCGGCTCACCGCAACCTCCACCTCCCAGGTTCAAGTGATTCTCCTGCCTTAGCCTCCCGAGTAGCTGGGATTACAGGCATGCGCCACCACGCCTGGCTAATTTTTTTATTTTTAGTAGAGACGGGGTTTCTCCATGTTGGTCAGGCTGGTCTCGAACTCCCAACCTCAGGTGAGCCGCCCGCCTTGGCCTCTCAAAGTGCTGGGATTACAGGCGTGAGCCACTGCGTCCGGCCGCAATTCTTAAACTATCAGTTCCTAGAAGGACCACTCTCAGGTACAGACACCCTCCAAATCAGAAGACACTCCTCAACCCTTCCTTACCCTCTCCTTGGAGCCCAGGATGATACTTGCAACATCAAATATCACAGCTAGGGCCACCTCCCCGATTTTGCAAAGCTCCTTTTCTTCATATGCCATACAAATAGCAATTGCGTCAATGAGAACCAAAGGATCCATTCCTTTCGAGCCATTTTCTTCACTGTGAAACATGGCTGTGCTGGGCTGGCTGCCCACCTGGTAGCAAGGCAGCAAGAAAGGGCCTAAAAGGAGAGATGGGAAGGCACGTGAGAACAGTCTTGTCCCTCAAACTGCAGAACTCCCCAATGTTTTCCTTGAAGTTAGAAACTCCATAAAAAGCAGGGCACGGCGGCTCACACCTGTAATCCCAGCACTCTGGGAGGCCGAGGCAGGTGGATCACTTGACATAGAAGTTTGAGACCAGCCTAGTCCAACATGGTGAAACCCCATCTCTACTAAAAATACAAAAATTAGCCAGGCATGGTGGCAGGCGCCAGTAATCCCAGCTACTCAGGAGGCTGAGGCGGGAGAATCACTTGAACCCAGGAGACGGAGGTTGCAGATCACACCACTGCACTCCAGCCTGGCCGACAGAGTGAGACTCCGTCTCAAAAAAAAAATAAATTAAAAAAAAAAGAAACTCCATAAAAAGCCACCACTGAGATTTCAAGCCAACTTCTGTTAAACTGCAATTATGTGTAAATTAAGTGGTCTGATATGCCTTTAGGCTGTATTTTTCTGAACGTTTTCTATGATACACTGTGTTATTTTCATGTATCTCAGTCATAACTCAAAAATATATTAGTTCAAAATGAGAACCACAGTGGCTCATGCCACTTTGCCACTTTCATAATCTTTTACAATTAAATAAGCCCAGTACTTTGGGAAGCCAAGGCAGGGGAATCACTTGAGGCCAGGAGTTCAAGACCAGCCTGAGCAACATAATGAGATGCATCTCCATAAAAATTTTTTTAAAAATTAGCCGGGCGTGGGCTGGGGGTGGTGGCTCACACCTGTTATCCCAGCACTTTGGGAGGCCGAGGCGGGTGGATCATGAGGTCAGGAGTACGAGACCAGCCTGACCAATGTGGTGAAACCCCGTCTCTACTAAAAATACGAAAAAAATTACCCGGGCGTGGTGGTAGGTGCCTGTAATCCCAGCTACTCAGGAGGGGTGAGGGAGGAGAATCACTTCAACCCGGGAGGCAGAGGTTGCAGTGAGCTGAGATCGCACCACTGCACTCCAGCCTGGGCGACAGAGCAAGACTCCGTCTGAAAAAAAAAAAATTAGCCGGGCGTGGTGTTACATGCCTGTAGTCCCAGCTACTCAAGAGGATGAGGCAGGAGGATCACTTGAGCTCAGCAGGTAGAGGCTGCAGTGAGCCATGACCACACCACTGCACTCCAGCCTGGGCAACAAAGTGAGACTCTGTATCTAAAAAGCAAAACAAAACAAAAATTAAAAAAAAAAATAAAGAAAACCACAATGGGGTAACATTTTTAAAAAAAATTATTAAATAGGCCAAGGGGCAGAATATGGGAATGACCATGGGTTATGCTCTGGATATTCCTAACACACAACAACAAAAAGCAATGGCATCCAGCTATGGCAGAGAACAGTCGGCCACAGCATTATTAGGTAATGCCTCGGAGGTACCCAGGTCCAAGGTGGAAGTTACTGAGAAGCTTAGTTTTGCCAGAAAGACAATGTTAACATAGAACAAACACTGAGAAACAATCAAAGTGCTAAACTGTACAGTATTGACCCGTCAGGCCAAGAAAAGTTAAAGGGGAAAATTCTATGTGCTCTGCTGGTTGATCTTAAGGGTGAGGGGCTTTGAGGACACCAACTGGGCAGTGCTACTCCAGTGCGGTCTGCAGACAAACTGTGACTGGTCTGGGAGGAGATGCTGAAATTGACAGTAGGTTTTCAGAAACTTATGTAGCAACTGGCAGTGGTATGACATTTTGTCTTTTTTTTTCTTTTTGAGACGGAGTTTCGCTCTTGTTGCCCAGGCTGGAACAATGGCACGATCTCTGCTCACTGCAACCTCCGTCTCCCAGGTTCAAGCGATTCTCCTGCCTCAGCCTCCCGAGTAGCTGGGATTACAGGCATGCACCACCATGCCCAGCTAATTTTGTATTTTTAGTAGAGACGGGGTTTCTCCATGTTGGTCAGGCTGGTTTCGAACTCCCGACCTCAGGTGATCCGCCCACCTCGGCCTCCCAAAGTGCTGGGATTATAGGCGTGAGCCACCGTGCCTGGCCATTTTTATTGTCTTTTACAAAGACATCACCTACAATGGATCAGAAATAAAAGTGAACAAATACAAGTGGCCCTTCACCACCAAGAGTGTGAGAGCCACTGAAATGGAGGTGAGCAGCCGTTCCAGGCAGGAGGAACAGCAGAATGAGGATCCTGGGAGCAGAAATGGGCATCGCAGGGGAGACTGCGAGGCATGGGTTGGAAAGCAGGGAGCAGGTGATGGAGAAGTTTCTGGAGGGCAAGACTGGCCTTGAAAAACACAGCCAGGCAGAGGAAGGTGAGCAGTATGAACACAAACTGTTTCACAGGCAGCTTGTCCCAAAGCACTTGGACACAGAAGTATTATTAAATTGGGTCTATCTTACAAACAAAACTTGGTAGGTAGTAACTTTCAAGCTGATATAGTGCCCACCACTGAAATACCAATTATCAATGTAGTAAATGGAAAATTAGAAAATAAAAGCCGAAAATCAATCAGCCAAACTCAGCTTTTTCTAGAACAACAAAATGTCCTGAGCAAGTTTTTAAAGCACCTATAAAAGTCAAAGAACCAATCCCGTGCCCCATCGTGCCCCCGTGCTCACCACACTGCTGGGCGACTGCCACCATCGTATAGTGGCGGATCAAGCTGGCGACGAAGGGCAGGGCGCTGGGCCGCAGGTCCTTAATGACAGCAGACATGAAGGCGCCTGTCAGGGCCTGCTCAAAAGTCTTCCTGGCTGGAGTGTCCTGGGCTTTGTAGCGATGTGAGATGATAACATTGGGGATGGTCTTTTCTGTAAAGCTGAAAGGCAAAATCAGATCTGGCGTCACGACACCCAACTCCTGAGCTGATGACTCCACTAGGACTTCTTTTCAAATTTTTAATCTGCTTGCTTCCCTCTTATTCAGACAGGCCTGGGTAATTTATCTGCTTTAATTTCAGCAACACCTGGATGGAGTCTCGCTCTGTCACCCAGGCTGGTGCAATGGCGCGATCTTGGCTCACTGCAACCTCTACCTCCCAGGTTCATGCGATTCTCCTGCCTCAGCCTCCCAAGTAGCTGGGATTACAGGTGCCCACCACCACGCCCAGCTAATTTTTTTTGTATTTTTAGTAGAGACGGGACTTCACCATATTGGCCAGGCTGGTCTCGATGGTCTTAAACTCCTGACCTCAGGTGACCCACCCCCGCCTCGGCCTCCCAAAGTGCTGGGATTACAGCACGTTTTTTTAGGCTGTAAGTTTCCCTCTGAGTGTCACTTTAGCTGCATCCCATTTAGATTTGGTCACGAATTATCATTTTCTTGGCTCTTTTTCCTTCTCCCATCCTCAATCTTCCATGGAGGAACTTTCTGTCTGAATGAACATCCTTTAGAATGTTCTTTGCTGAAGATGTGCTGGTGGCAGATTTCTGTTTTTATCTGAAAAAATCTTTATTTCATCCTTATTCATGGGTCATACTGCACCAGATATATGACTCTAAGTTGGCAATTCTTTTTTCAAACTAAAGGTTTATTCCACAGTTCAGTGGCTTTCACAGCTTCCAAGTGATCATTCATTTGAACGTCATCTTTTTGTTCTGCCATCTTTTAAGATTTTCCCTTTGTTTCTGATTTGTAGTTGTTTCACTATAGTTTGTCTCTGTGGATTTCTTTTCATTTATCCTGCTTTGGATTCACTCAACATCTCGGATCTGCACACTGTTTAATTTTTTCATCAGTTCTGGGAAATTCTCAGTCATTATGTCTCTCTGCTCTTTTTGAGGGGTTAAAAGTAAATGATGCTACTTCCCTCTACTCTTCATGTCTCTTACTCTCTCTTGAATTTTCCATCTTTTCTCTCTCTGCATGTGTTCTGGATAAGTATTCGACAACTTCTTAAAGGTTCTCTCTAACTTTTTGGGCAATTTTTATAGGTTTCTGTTTCTTGGAGGTATTTTCAAGTTTGTCTTTCATTAATCTAAACATTCTAAGCATAGTTACAACCTAGTTCTGATAATCCTAACACCTGAAGCCTGTGTGGGTCTATTTCTGCCTTCCATTGATTCTGCTGGCTCTTACTCATGTTGCTTTACTTCCTTGTGCATTTGGTTACCTTGACTCCTCTCTCTTCAATGTCCTTTAAACAATTGAGCACCTACTATATACTCAGCATTACTTCTGATGCTGTGAAGAATGTGAAAATATATAGGAAAAATCCATCCCCTGAAACTTACAATGCAGAAAAATGGTATGTGTGTGTTACCTCAAAAGATCATTACATTAAGGTCATGCACAGTCTCAAGAGTTAAGAGCAAGATACAGACATCACATGAGAAATATCTGGAGAAAGATCACTGTGAAATGAAAATGCAGAGGGTCCACTGCATGCCTTTCAGGCACCAGCTGCTGTGGACAGAATGGTGAGACAAAGGGAGGGAGAAAGGACATGACCCTTGATTTCTTCACACTTACAAACTAATGGAGGAGGTGACAAGACACAATAAAGGCAGGCGACAACTGTGATCCCTTCTAATTCTCAAGCACCCAGTTCTCCTTTCCATTTTCTCTAAGGCCCCAACAAGAAGGAGTAAGTAGATAATATGGCATCTGCTGGACTTCAAGGAGCCTGCTCCTAGCAGGCTGGGAGGCCCTCTGCAGCCCCAATTCCTAAAATAGGATCCACCCAAACACACAGAAGGAAGTGGCCGACATACTTGGGGTGTGCCAGGAGCTGGTAGAGTGCGTGCTTGTTGTCCTCCAGGCTCATCATGGCCACCAGGAAGCATTTGATCACTTCCCACGCCTGCCTCCGGTAGTAGGGCTCAGTGTTGGCGCTTTTCAGGCAGTCCAGAGCAGTTTCAATGGCCTACGACCAAGACACAAAGAAACTACAGTTTGTGCTGAAATTACATGATTGTGAAAAGCTTTCACTGAAAGCATCTGCAGCACCCAGAAGAATCTTTTTTTTTTTTTTTGAGACGGAGTCTCGCTCTGTCGCCCAGGCTGGAGTGCAGTGGCGCGTATCTCAGGTCACTGCAAGCTCTGCCTCCTGGGTTCACGCCATTCTCCTGCTTCAGCCTCCCAAGTAGCTGGGACTACAGGCGCCCGCCACCACGCCCAGCTAAGTTTTTTGTATTTTTAGTAGAGTCGGGGTTTCACCGTGTTAGCCAGGATGGTCTCGATCTCCTGACCTCGTGATCTGCCCGCCTCGGCCTCCCAAAGTGCTGGGATAACAGGCATGAGCCACCGCGCCCAGCCACACCCAGAATAATCTTTTTTTTTTTTGAGACGGAGTCTCGCTCTGTCGCCCAGGCTGGAGTGCAGTGGTGCCATCTCCGCTCACTGCAAGCTCTGCTTCCCGGGTTCACGCCATTCTCCTGCCTCAGCCTCCCGAGTAGCTGGGACCACAGGCGCCAGCCACCACACCTGGCTAATTTTTTTTGTATTTTTAGTAGAGACGGGGTTTCACCGTGTTAGCCAGGATGGTCTCAATCACCCAGAAGAATCTTAATGCACGTTTCTAGACAGGCGCCTTAACCAACTAAGCCACGGCACCAGTCTCATGCATATTTTCTTTTGAAGAGAGCACAGTGGGTACACACTTTACAGCTTTAATACAATACAGCTTTAATACAGCTTTAATAGGTATTCACCTGGTGAAGCTTCCAAAAGAGGCGGTGGAAGTATTACAAAACAAGGAATTGCACAGTTCAAATTAAAATGCCAAGATGGAGTTTAACAATTTCATGTTCAAATAGCCAATGGCAGATTACAGGAACCAAGTGAGCTCGGAGAGCCTCTTGTGGAAGATTTGCTGGGTTAAACCAGATTCTGCCTCACCTACACGCTCTTCAAGGTCCTAACAAGAATAATAATGAACTTTCTGCAAAGCAGACTTTCCTGTGCCTAGGTTCAAAACTGAAAGATGGCTTTCTTAAGCTTTTACTAAACTCATTCTTTAAGAAAGAAAAAGGTTGACATCATTTTTTTCAGAAAGCCTACATAGCTACATGCACACATTTTTATTCTATTCATTCTCATGGGGTTGACTGAGATAGTGGCGAAGACACAACCACACACAAAAGTAATCTGAAGCCTTTAACAGCCAAGACATTCACCTTAACAATAATTATGTACATATAAATCAAATAACTCATCTTTGTTAAAAATTTACCCAGGCCCTGTGTGAGGAACCAGGAGAGGGTGATGACAGGGACAGAGGCCCTCCCCTCCAGCCCGTCAGGCTTAGAGACACGCAGTGCACACAAGCATGACAACAGCTCCTCCCCCGATGAACCCCAGCTTGAGTGTCCGTGCTCTTCGAGGGTATTGCGGAACTGCATGTGATCTGATCAGTAACAGCTGTAAATGGTGGTACTTTCTACAATTTTATTTTTCAGAATCAATATAACATATGAGCCAATTACCTGCCAAAAAGAATCAAGGACTGCCAAGTGTGCCAAAAGCAGAATGGTTTAATGGAAACTCACTGGCACTTGGCTTAGCCATGCTCATCTTTCCCTTTACCTCATGGGCTCCTTAGCTATGAGCTATACCAGGTGTGCTGCAGCCAGTGCCGGCAGGATGGCGTCCTGCTCAGAAAGAATGCCTTGACAGGCACCATGGTGAGCCTCTGTAAGGGGGCCCAGACCTTTACAATCCTACCTCTGCAAAATCTGATTTCTTCCAGACTTCAGCTGCTTTGGGGCAAAACTACTTCTAAAGTGAATTTTTTGGGGGTGGGGGGAGCTCTTTGTCTATACAGAGTCAAATAAAATACACAAAAGACAGAATTTTAGCCATCCAATTCTCTTAGGAGAGTAGCATTCATTTGGAAAGTATGTGGATGAAGGTTTGGGTTAGAAGCTGAGACTGCACCCACCCTGAGGCTGGAGAGGGAACAGTGCTTCATAAGGCAGGAGTTGGGGAGGGCTGGGGATGAGGCATAGGCTTGAGGAAGTTGCGGGGGACAGGCTGACTGAGATGATGACAGAAAACAACTCCAGAGTGACGCTTATCTGTACCAGCTTCTCCCTCCCCAATGTTTACTTATGGACACAGAAGCCACTACATGGGCACATGTCTTCTACAAAGGTAAACACACCCAGTACTACACAATGATGCAACAGGGCAGGGAGGAGTTAGCCAGAGCAAAGGGAGGGCCTGGAGCAGTTCCAGGCCACACGATGCTGGCTGAAGATCAGATCTGCAAGAGGCTCAGGACCCCAGCAGGCAGCCAGTTTACTGAAATGCCCAACTCACGTGGATCCACTCAAACATTACGATAATATCCTTAAAAAAATACCCAATACACAACAGCTAGATGATGTCCTGCAAAGACATGGAAACAAATGCTGCCACCATGTGGGGAAGGACTGGTGACAGAGTCGGGGGAAAAGCCAACGTGACGATGGAATGATGCTGACACAGAACTAGGACAGGGAGCAGAAAAGTCAGCAGGGCAGGGAGGAGAGACGGTGGGTGTTCAACACAGACAGGGCAAAGGCAGCAGGCAGGACACTCCAGCAGGGTGCGGGGGCACTGTCTGCTTTTTACACAGTAAAAACGAGGATCTCTAAAGGGCCTAACAGAGACCCAGGAACTGTTGGCAGTGGGATGAGAGCCAGGAATGAGACAGTGCGAGCTGCGTTTGGATAGAGAATGGGAGAAAGCGAGGCACTGCGTGTGGCTGCGAAGACAGACAGGCATGGACTCTACTCAGGTTCTCAGTAAGCCTGCCAGGCATCAGAATGGAAGGAGTTCACGGCGGGATGGGCTGGCATCTCCTCTTGGTCACCAGGAGAGGGGGCTGCTCCAGAGTACCAAGTTCTCAGGTGACACCCCTCCACTGGTCTCCTGGCATTAGGAAAGCCCCTGTGCCAACCAGGCCGATCACCTGATACAATTGGTTCTACTCAGAGATTGCCTAAGGCACAGGTCTAATTAACATTTCACATAGACCGAAACATAGTATCTTCACAAGGCTTAAAACGAAACGACATTGTCACAGAGCTTACCTTCTCCATGGGGAGCTGGAGAGAAGCTTTGCAGTCGGAAAACTCCACAGTGATGCTGGGGCCCTGAACCTCGGTCACAACGTAGTGCAGCTTCTGCGACTCCTTCAGCATCTTCCTGTTACTGCCGCCAAACTTACCGAGCACACGGTAGGCCACGTGGGAGATGCTGTCAGCAGGGTTGCGTAAGGTGCGCCACAGAGCCTGAAAATCAGCGTGCTTTCATTAAGGTCCTCTTAAGGTAATGCCTTCATGAGGTTCGGATCAAAACTCAAAGGGAGGCCAGGCGTAGTGGCTCATGCCTGTAATCCCAGAACTTTGGGAGGCTGAGGCGGGTAGATCACCTGACGTCAGGAGTTCGAGACCAGCCTGGTCAACAGGGCAAAACCCCACCTCTACTAAATATACAAAAATTAGCCAGGCGTGGTGGCAGGCTGTTGTGATCCCAGCTATTTGGGAAGCTAAGGTGGGAGAATCACTTGAACCCAGAAGGCGAAGGTTGTAGTGAGCTGAGATCACACCACTGCACTCCAGCCCGGGTGACAAGGGCGAGACTCCATGTCAAAAAAACCCCTCAAAGTGATGGAACACTGCTTGGCAAAAATCCTTCCTCCCACCTCTGTTACCCAAACACACCGTTCTCCCTTCTTTGGAGAAACCAATGTTATTAGTCTTGCATGTTCTTCCAAGGGAAGTTTTATGTCTTTATAAAGAAAGTACCTGTGTAAACATAAATGTTCATCCATGCTCCTGGAATATAAATAGCAGCATATTATAAGTGCTGCAGAGCTCCAAAACAAGAAAACTAAGCAGTATCTTGTTTAGGCACATGCTGCTCACGCCTGTAATCCCAGCACTTTGGGAGGCTGAGGTGGGTGGATCACCTGAAGTCGGTAGTTCGAGACCAGCCTGACCAACATGGAGTAACCCCGTCTACTAAAAATACAAAATTAGCTGGGCGTGATGGCACATGCCTGTAATCCCAGCTACTGGGGAGGCTGAGGCAGAAGAATCGCTTGAACCCAGGAGGCGGAGGTTTTGGTGAGCCAAGATTGCGCCACTGCACTCCAGCCTGGGCAACAAGAGCGAAACTTCATCTCAAAAAAAAAAATGGGTGGGGAGGAGCACGCAGGTGGATGCGACTTAGCAGTGAGGTTCCAGTCCTGGGTGGGATGGCAACTTCTCAGGTTTTTAAGTCTATTTATTAGGCTTTATAACTTACAAACATGACATAAATTGTCTCATACACTTCAAATCTTACATTAGAAAGGGTGGCAAAGGAAAAACACAGATCACGAAGGCACCTCCATTACAGGACTATGGAAAAGAAGTAAGTTAATGTGAACTCTGCATTTAAGAAACATCCGCACTCAACTGTCGCAAAAAACTGTAAATTTCCCCCCATTTTTTGTCTGAATTATCAGAGGTCCTAAAAATTACTACAGGTCACTATGTAAGTCTATTTTCTTTTTCTTTTTTTTTTTTTGGAGATGGAGTCTCGCTCTGTCAACCAGGCTGGAGTGCAGTGGTGCAATCTCGGCTCACTGCAACCACTACTTCCCAGGTCCAAGCAAGCAATCCTCCCACCTCAGCCTCCTGAGCAGCTAAGATTACAGGCATGCACCACCATGCCCAGCTAATTTTTTTTAGTGCAGATAGGGTTTCACCTTGTTGGCCAGGCTGGTCTTGAACTCCTCACCTCCAGTGATCCACCCGCCTCAGCCTCCCAAAGTGCTGGGATTACAGGCGTGAGCCACCGCACCCTGCCATAAATCTATTTTCTTAAATCACCTTCCATTTAACAATGCCAAATATTCATGTCTAGCAATACTCCTTAACATAAAATCTTGGTACTTTTCTCTAAACCAAGCAAAATTCCAATTTCTCTTACGTTCCCGTAGATTCAAACAGGCTTCTTAATAATTGTCAGAAAAGTAGTCTAAGACCTCTCACCTCATCTACCCTCCACCAGGCCCACCCAACCCTTGGGTATCCTCAGGAGGGGGCAGCCCTGGGAACAAGCATGCCCTCCTGCTGTGCTCGCATGGCCTTACCTGGTTGATGGGACTGGGAGAGGCTGACCCTGTGCCGTTCATCTGGAGGCCTGTGGTGGTTCCTGTGGCCTTGAGCCTGTGTGTGTCTCTTTTGGGCTACCTGCCTCATGGATGGTAAGAAGGCCTAAGAATCACCTCCTCCTCCTCTCCCACAAGCTGCTCATGCACCCTGGGTCAGCTGCAGGGTTTGCCTTGTAGAACCAATACTACTGTTCTAAAGGCAGGCTCTCATCAATCCTCCAGGTGACCAGCAGGGACTCTGACCCACGGCCTATGCCATCTTTATCTTTTGGTTTTTTTTGAAACAGGGTCTTGTTCTGTCACTCAGCTTGGAGTGCAGTGGTTCAATCATGGCTCACTGTAGCCTCAACCTCTTGAGTTCAACGGATTCTTCCACCTCAAACTCGTGAGTAGCTGGGACTACAGGCATGTACCACCACATCCAGCTAATTTTCTGTATTTTTAGTAGAGATGGGATTTCACCATGTTGCCTAGGCTGATCTGGAACTCCTAGGCTCAAGCAATGCTCCTGCCTCGGCCTCCCAAAGTGCTGGGATACAGGTGTGAGCCACCACACCTGGCCCCTACACCATCTTCTTCCAGCCTGGATGAAGCCCAAGATCTAAATCTCAGGACAGGGAGGGAAAATATCCCAACCTCAAACTCAGTCCTAGCTGCAGTCTCCAATCTAATTTGTCCAGAGACTCCTAGGAGTAACCGAGCCTCCATCATCTAAAGCTCATACTCTGACTCCTATCTGGGGCCAACTACCTGCTATTAAAGGGGCAGATGCTTTGAGACACACACCCTAACCCTCCAACAATTACCAACCAGATCACAAATCAGTAACAACAGCAAAATATGTAGGAAAAACTAACTTTAACATATCAACCATTTTTTCTTTTTTTTTTTTTTTTGAGACAGTTTAAGCAATTCTCCTGCTCAGCCTCCTGAGTAGCTGGGATTACAGGGGGCTTGCTACCATGCCTGGCTAATTTTTGTATTTTAAGTAGAGACAGGGTTTCGCCATGTTGGCCAGGCTGGTTTCAAACTCCAGGACTCAAGTGATCTGCCTGCCTCAGCCTCCCAAAGTGCTGGGATTACAGGCGTGAGCCACAGTGCCTGGCCAACATATGAACTTTAATAAACAAATATACAAGTGTTTTCAAAACAACCTCCTTTATTATCTGCTTCTTTTTCCCTTTGGGTAGGGTGGAGCAAACACCTATATCTTTCCTTTAGAGTCAATATCCCTTTACTATGCAACTGAAGATCTTTCCTGGATAGAGAGGTTCTCACTGGAAGCAATGGTGGCCGTATAGTAACCATAACACCTGCCTTAATCAGTCATCAACTTATTAAGAATATAACCCTCGCCAGGCACGGTGACTCGCGGCTGTAATCCCAGCACTTTGGGAGGCTGAGGTGGGCGGATCATGAGGTCAGGAGTTTGAGACCAGCCTGGCCAATATGGTGAAACCCCATCTCTACTAAAATACAAAAATTAGCTGGGCATGGTGGTACACGTCTGTAGTCCCAGCTACTCAGGAGGCTGAGACAGAAGAATTGCTTGAACCCGGGAGGCGGAGGTTGCAGTGAGCCGAGATCGCGCCTCTGCACTCCAGCCTGGGAGACAGCAAGACTCTATCACAAAAAAAAAAAAAAAAAAAAAAAAAAAAGAATATAACCCTCGTGAAGGCTCTCTGAAAAACAGGCAATGCTGCAAAATAATGTCCATTCAGTACCAACAGTATTTCTTTACACATTTCCTCTTTTTTTTTTTTTTTTTTTGAGACAGGGTCTGATTTTGTCACCCAGGCTGGAGTACAGCAGTGTGATCATGCCTCGCTGCAGCCTCGACCTCCCTGGGCTCAGGTGATCCGCCTGCCTCAGCCTCAAGTAGCTGGGATTACAGCCATGCTTGGCTAATTTTTGTATTTTTTGTAGAGATGGGTTTTCACCATGTTGCCCAGGCTGGTCTCCAACTCCTGGACTCAAGTGATCCACCCTCCTCGGCCTCCCAAAGTGCTGGGATCACAGTCAAGAGACACCGTGCCCGGCCTTCTTTACATATTTCAATCCACCAGAAGACTCACGAAGATGAAGTAAGCAGAGAGCTGCACTGGTCCATCTTGCAGAGCCCACTCTTGAGTACAGAGAGCCCAATGACGGCCCACTGCTTCCAGGGAAGCAGCCAGCTAACAACCTCACTAAAATCTTACCTGCATGAGCTCTGCGCGCACCGGCTGGATGTGGTCATAGAGGAAGTCGGGCTGCAGGTTGTCCACACACAGCTCCAGCGTCCTGAGGCCTTGGCTGACCAATGTCTGAGACCCATTGAGTGCAGACACCAAGGGATCCATAAGCATGGGCAGGTATGGCAAGAGCGAGCTCAGCCGCACGGGGACGGTGAGACACAGCTCCACAAAGAGGTCCTTCATGTGCTGCTTGTGCAGGCCACTCTGAAGCATGTTCAGCCCTAGGGAAGGGGGTGCAGCTGTCAGAGGGAAGACGCTCCCCAGACTCGGGCCCAGGTGAAACACACTAAAGAACTGCCCCTCCTTCTCTCGTGCACATCAGCACAACTGCAGGGAGACCTCTGTGCCCTTAGACTCCACCCTGTTACATCTGTCCCATAACTGCACTCATGACCCCTTCTGAGTGGCAACAGTAGGCCATATGTAACTGTTATAAATTATAATTTAAATTATAATCATAGTACTATATCCTTTTAATATCATAAATTATTTTTTAATTATGTTGTACTATCAGACTTTCAGTAAACCACAGTTGAGGTCTATTCTCTAAACAGTTTTTAAAACTAATTTTTGTGTATTATAAATGGCGAGGAGCCTCTTTCTGATAAAGTCCCCCTCCCCACCACTCACGAGGACAGTTAAGGATTTACTGACCCCATTCCTGAGACAGTGCCACTGAGAGCTGAGGCTGGCTAGAAAGAGAAAGGCGTGTGGCAGCGGACCCAAGAAAAGGCACGTCCTGCACGGCACAGGCAGGCAGGATGAAGGACGAGAACTCAGGGAGAAAAGGAGCCATCAGGGATGGCCTCACGGGGCAGCAGAACCAGGTCCCAAATCCAAAGGATGAGGAGGATAGAGGAGGGCAAGGGGCTGAGTTCCCAGCACAGGGTCAGCTTGAATGAGACCGGGAGGGAGGAACAGCCCTTGGGGGACAGCTGGGAGCCCAGGAAATCAGACTGTGTGAACAGGGGCTCCAGCAGGGATCAACTAGAGACAGGGTTAAATCCGGACATGGAGCCAGGTTATGGTCCACTCCCATGGCAGATTCATCACCATTTCAGTCAACAGTAAAGGATGTCCCTGCTGCCTCCTGGGTAGCCTATGTCACTTCTCTAAGGAAGTTAAGGAAATACATGAGAAGGGTCAATCCCTTGCCAAGAGCTCACCATACCAAGAAGTGTAATGAATTCCTGGGACAGTGTTTCCAATCAGCACACACCCCAAAAGCATTCAATGAACCCAGATCCCTGTTAACTATGTACCTTGAGAGCATTCCTAATTATACAGGAATTACAGGATTCTGGCTATGTAAATCAGAAGCTAAATGAAAATATAAACTAACTGTAAGTCAACTCTGTCTCAACTTTGTCATCTGCTTTTTCTTTTTTTGTTCTGATTCTCTTTCAGTCTAGGGATCTCTGATCTTACTAAACCACTAGAAATCATTTTCTAGACTTGCTTACCAAACACTATAAAAATGCAACCAGCTCCTCTCCCTTCTCTCCCTCTCCCTCTCCCCACGGTCTCCCTCTCATGCCGAGCCGAAGCTGGACTGTACTGCTGCCATCTCGGCTCACTGCAACCTCCCTGCCTGATTCTCCTGCCTCAGTCAGCCGAGTGCCAGCAATTGCAGGCACGCGCCGCCACGCCTGACTGGTTTTCGTATTTTTTTGGTGGAGACGGGGTTTCGCTGTGTTGGCCGGGCCGGTCTCCAGCTCCTAACCGCGAGTGATCCGCCAGCCTCGGCCTCCCGAGGCGCCGGGATTGCAGACGGAGTCTCGTTCACTCAGTGCTCAATGGTGCCCAGGCTGGAGTGCAGTGGCGTGATCTCAGCTCGCTACAACCTCCACCTCCCAGCCGCCTGCCTTGGCCTCCCAAAGTGCCGAGATTGCAGCCTCTGCCCAGCCGCCACCCCGTCTGGGAAGTGAGGAGCGTCTCTGCCTGGCCGCCCATCGTCTGGGATGTGAAGAGCCCCTCTGCCTGGCTGCCCAGTCTGGAAAGTGAGGAGCGTCTCCGCCCCGCTGCCATCCCATCTAGGAAGTGAGGAGCGCCTCTTCCTGGCCACCATCGCATCTAGGAAGTGAGGAGCGTCTCTGCCCCGCCGCCCATCATCTGAGATGTGGGGAGCGCCTCTGCCCTGCCGCCCCGTCTGGTATGTGAGGAGCCTCTAGCCAGCCGCGACCCTGTCTGGGAGGTGAGGAGCGTCTCTGCCCGGCCGCCCCATCTGAGAAGTGAGGAGCCCCTCCGCCCAGCAGCCGCCCCGTCTGAGAACTGAGGAGCCTCTCCGCCCGGCAGCCACCCCGTCTGGGAAGTGAGGAGCGTCTCCGCCCGGCAGCCACCCCGTCCGGGAGGGAGGGTGGGGGGTCAGCCCCCCGCCAGGCCAGCCGCCCCGTCCGGGAGGGAGGTGGGGGGGTCAGCCCACGGCCCGGCCAGCTGCCCCGTCCAGGAGGGAGGTGGGGGGGTCAGCCCCCCGCCCGGCCAGCCGCCCCATCTGGGAGGGAGGTGGTGGGTCAGCCCCCCGCCCGGCCAGCCGCCCCGTCCGGGAGTTGAGGGGAGCCTCTGCCCGGCCGCCCCTACTGGGAAGTGAGGAGCCCCTCTGCCCGGCCAGCCGCCCCGTCCAGGAGGGAGGTGGGGGGGTCAGCCCCCCGCCCGGCCAGCCGCCCCGTCCGGGAGGTGAGGGGCGCCTCTGCCTGGCTGCCCCTACTGGGAAGTGAGGAGCCCCTCTGCCCGGCCACCACCCCGTCTGGGAGGTGTGCCCAACAGCTCATTGAGAACGGGCCAGGATGACAATGGCGGCTTTGTGGAATAGAAAGGGGGGAAAGGTGGGGAAAAGATTGAGAAATCGGATGGTTGCCGTGTCTGTGTAGAAAGAAGTAGACATGGGAGACCTTTCATTTTGTTCTGTACTAAGAAAAATTCTTCTGCCTTGGGATCCTGTTGATCTGTGACCTTACCCCCAACCCTGTGCTCTCTGAAACGTGCTGTGTCCACTCAGGGTTAAATGGATCAAGGGCGGTACAAGATGTGCTTTGTTAAACAGATGCTTGAAGGCAGCATGCTCGTTAAGAGTCATCACCACTCCCTAATCTCAAGTACCCAGGGACACAAACACTGCGGAAGGCCGCAGGGTCCTCTGCCTAGGAAAACCAGAGACCTTTGTTCACTTGTTTATCTGCTGACCTTCCCTCCACTATTGTCCTATGACCCTGGCAAATCCCCCTCTGTGAGAAACACCCAAGAATGATCAATAAAAAATAAATAAAAAAAATTAAAAAAAATGCAACCAAGCCCTAGCCAGGACAACTAACACCTAAAACCCATTCAATGCTGAGGAGGGAGGGGAAGGGCCCATCCCTGAAGGCAGCGCCCTTCAAAGTCCCAGTAGATGACCGGGGCCAGGGGAGGGGGGCAGGGGGGCGGCGGATGTGCCACATCCCATCCCACCAACCATGACACTCACCAGTTACAGAGGATGAAACCCAGCAATCAGGATGGCTAGACACATGACTACATGACACACAAGACTAAAAGGCAACCAAAGTCACTGCTCTGACCTTGCAGGAGGTTTGGAAGGAGAGGCAAGAACTCCTGATACAAGAGATCGTGGCTACCTCCACCAATAGAGCGAAACAGCGCCCGTAGCAGCAAGAAGTAGTTGTAGGGTTCCTTGGCAGTCTGCGCGAGCTCCATAGAGCTGTTCACAATCTTGTGCAAGTGAGGCTGCGGGGTGGAGAAGACGCAGATTAGTGGCATCTAAATGAGGAGGGTCTATACCCTCCAGACTCTAAAGTGTCACTGTAATCCGACAGCAATGGAAGGCAATTCTGATGTGTTTACTCCAAAGGGAAAAAACCAAACAAGCATATTCCAATCTTTATTTAACTCAAAATAGTTTAACTTAAAGTATATGTTGGTATCTGTAACAAATGAAATGCAAAAATAACCTACAGGGGCCAGGCAAGGTGGCTCCGGCCTGTAATCCCAGCACTTTGGAGGCCAAGGCAGGCAGATTACCTCAGATTAGGAGTACAAGATCAGCCTGGCCAACATGGTGAAACCCCGTCTCTATTAAAAATACAAAATTAGCCAGCTGTGGTGGCGCACGCCGGTAATCCCAGCTATTAGGGAGGCTGAGGCAAGAGAATTGCTTGAGCCCAGGAGGCAGAGGTTGCAGTGAGCCGAGATGGCACCATCATCACACTCCAGCCTGGACAACAAGAGTGAAATTCTGTCTCAAAAAAAAGGTAACCTACAGGAACTGAAATTGTACTACCAATCAAATAAGATGTATGCAAAGTGTAAAAAAATCTCAAAAGACATTGAAGACTATAGCGTTTTGGAAGACTTAATTGGAAAATATTTTTGTATAAATCTTTCTTTTAAAAAACCACTCTACTAGATCATACTAGCTTTAATCAAAATTTTAAACCATATTAACTTTTTATTTTGTTTTGTCAAATCCTGGTTTTGACATGTCACATGCTAAGTTTAACATGAAAATTTTTTGCATGTGTATTTAAATAATTATAAATTCTTGGTATAGTCACTGATATGGTTCCAAATTTATTATGGTATATGGCAGAATATATTTATTTATTTTACAAAACTGTATGTATTATTCTGGACAAAAAGTTCTATCAAAATTGTTCCTTGAATACTTTTCTTAAACATTCCAACATTCTTTTTCTGTCTTTTTTTTTTTTTTTTTTTTTGAGACAGGGTCTCACTCTGTCTCCTAGGCTGGAGAATAGTCAGTGGCACAATCTTGGCTCACTGCGACCTCCGCCTCCCAGGTTCAAGCAATTCTCCTGTCTCAGCCTCCTGAGTAGCTGGGATTACAGGCATGAGCCACCATGCCCAGCCACATTCCAACATTTGATTTGTCCTGATAGGTTTTATTCTGGGCTTTTTTGCTGTTGTTCTGCATAGTCATATCTAATGCTGGCAAAAAAATGAATTATTTGAGGATAATGAATTATATGAGGACACAGATTATAATTATTTTATATCTTTAAATTTAAAAATAAGTATTTTCCCTTCTGTTTTGGAGACAGGATCTCACTCGGTCACCTAAGCTGAAGTGCACTGCAGCCTCAACTTCCTGGCTCATTCAAACGATCCTCTCTCTTCGGCTTCCTGAGTAGCTGGGACTATAGGTGCACACCACCACATCCAGCTAATTTTTTTTAAAATTAATTTTGTAGAGATAGGGTCTCACTATGCTGCCCAGGCTGGTCTTGAACTCTTGGGCTCAAGCAATCCTCCTGCCTCAGCCTCCGAAAGTGCTAGAATTATAAGATTATAGATGTAAGCTACCACGCCTGACTAGTACTCTCCTATATTAACACAAAAGTTAAGGTTGTTGATAAGTAATTACTATAGAACTGTGAAAAGAAAACAAGGAAAGCACAGGTTACTGGAGCTCTGTGTCACCATCTGTGCAATTACTCCAAATGCACAGATCTTATTTACATCTTCAGATTTTCCCAAGAAAGCATCTCTTTTGACATATTCAATTTTCTATAGAAATTAAGATATTTTGCCACAAGAGGGAGTGCATTTTTATAAGGTTTTTATTCTACCACCTGCTGCTTTTAGTAATATAACTATGGATGGGTTTTACCCATTTGCTAGACTCAAATAACAGATGAGATCCAATTACATAGGATTAGTCATCTATAAAAATGTATGATGGGACATCTTCTCTAAGATGTTCTTAATAAAGAAGCACAGACTGATCAGAATTTTTTATTTAAAGGGGAAAAAGAAATAGTCCTGAAATGTGTCATTTACATATTGCCAAGACTGTTAACACAGAGAAAACACAAAACCTGAGTGAAGGCCAGGTGCGGTGGCTCACACCTGTAATCCCAGCACTTTGAGAGGCCAAGGCAGGCGATCACCTGAGGTCAGGAGTTTGAGACCAGCTTGGCCAACATGGTGAAACCCCATCTCCACTAAAAATACAAAAATTAGCCAAACGTGATGGCATGCACCTATAATCCCAGTTACTGGCGAAGCTGAGGCAGGAGAATTGTTTGACCCGGGAGGCAGAGGTTGCAGTGAGCCAAGATCACTCCACTGCACTCCAGCCTGGGTGACAGACTCAAAAAAAAAAAACCCAAAAAAACAAAAAAAGCAAAAACAAAACCTGAGTGAAGTGGACAACTGTTGATGTAACTGTAACCGCAGAACCAGTTCAAACTGGTTCAGCTTCGTCTGAGTTGATTTCAGTTGCAACAGACCCCAAGACTGCAAGTAGCAAACATGCGCAGGTGAACAAGGCACACGGGATTAGTGACTCTGGGGCAGGCTGGAAGGAAAAGTTAACCACAGATGGAACCCAAGTACCTGGACCAAGCAAGGAGGACCAAATTAAGAACAAGGGAGCCCTGTTTTGTTGCAATAGGAACTTAAGAGCAAAAGACCCAGCACTGCCTCACTGCAGAGCTCAATCAAATCATGCCTCACTGCATTTTTCCGTCTCCCTCACAGTTACTCTTCCTATAAAACCCACAAGACTCCAGCTCTGGGAGAACGGAGTCTCCTGTCTCCTTGTCAAACAACCTTGCAATAAAGATGTTTTTTTTTCCTGAAAAGCTGGTACCACTGTATTGGCTTCAGTGTGCATCCAGGAGTGAGACCACTGCTTGGTAACATAATCGGCACTGTCACACCATATTTGAGAGGTAGGTGAAGACATTTTTTTCCTTCTAATAAGTTCGTTTGCATCACTGAAAATTTTAAAAATAGAACCATCTGCTCCTATTTGTGTAATCCAAAAAAAGAAAATAGGTTTAAAAAAGAAAATCAGTGGTGTCAATACTAATACCACCACACTTGCTTGCCGTAAGAGTTCTGGATTTTTCATTTTAAGTTACTAGATAGACAACTTAGTTACTGCTTAGACATACACGGAATGATTTTCACGCTTGGCCCTTATTTGTTGCAAATATTTACTATTTCAAAGAGTACTTTATAAATATAAAGAGTCACTATAGTTTGTTTAAAAGTGAAAATAAGAATTAAAAAAAAAAAGCCAGGCACACTCACAGTGGTGAGTGCCTGTAGTCCCAAAAACTGGGGAGATTAAGGCAGGTGGATTGCTTGAGTCCAGAAGGCTGACCAGCCTGGGCACCACCGTGAGGCCCTGTCTCTAACAACAATAAAAAACCCTGAACAGAAGCACTACTTAGATTAAATGGACTTTACCTTCAGCATTTGTTCATTTTCAGCTGCAAAGAGGGAGACAGAGCCAAAGACCAGCTTGAACAGCTTGAGGTACAGGTTGGAGAGCTCCACGTTGGAGCCCATTTCTGGAAGGCGATCAAGGAGATATTCCACCAGAATGGTAGCAAACAGAGCAGAGGTAGTAGGATTTGCCAAGAAGGAATTGGCAACAATCTGTCAATACAAGAAACACATGTGAAAAATTAATCCCTTCCTCAAAGCAGTTTTAAGACAAAGTAGTAAGCTTTCAAAAAACATAAAACCAAGCCTGTATCACACACTCCAAGAAATTTAATTATCCACCAAAGGAAAAAAATGAAACGGGTTTACTGAGCACTGAGCAGGGCAGTTCACTTCAATGATGTAATCTGTTATTTCATCCTCATCATCAAATACACTTAATGCATTTTTTTTTTTTTTTTGAGATTTTGAGATGGGGGTCTCGCTCTGTCACCCAGGCTGGAGTGCAGCGGTGCGATCTCAGCTCACTGCAGCCTCAACCTCCTGGGCTCAAACAATCCTCCTGCCTCAACCTCCCAAGTAACTAAGACTACAGGTGTGTGCCACCACACCCAGCTAATTTTTGTATTTTTTGTAGAGATGGGTTTCACCATTGTTGCCCAGGCTGATCTCAAACTCCTGGGCTCAAGCAATCCCCGGCCTCCTAAAGTGCTGGGATTACAGGCATGAGCCATTGCACCTGGCCCACATATTTATTTCTACTAACAAAAGGAACTGATCCAAAGCATTTGAATCTTCTAAGAATTGTTTCAAGACATTATGGCCTAATATTTCTTTAAATTTTGAGCTATAAGCACATCTTTGGCTACATTATTTTTAAAATCCTTGAAATAAATGAAAAAGTATTTAAGACATAAACAAAGAATTGTAATGTTCAAACAACATAAAAAAAGGAGTTTTATACCTGAAGAGCATAATTTTTTGAGATTCTCTCCACCATATAAGGGACCGTAGTTTGGAAGATTTCTTTGAACGTTAAGGGGTTCATCATTGTGAACACACCAGCGAAATGCTCCAATACCTCCTTCTCCTCTTTCATTCTCACAGTCTGGCAGTTGGCCACGCGGATGTATGTCTGTCCATTTCCTGCTATCTGGACCTAATACAGGGGAAAAAAGCCGCCCATGGGCATTAAAACTGAACCTCTCTGAATATGTTCCATTACGTAACCAGATCAGCTGCATACTTAAAATAGAGCACTTAAATTAGGTAACAAATGTCCCCCTCCAAAACCTTTTAAATTCTCCTTTCTCACCTTAATTTTGGCAAAGAATTAAAAAAAAAAAACCTCTAGGTGTTCAGACCATGAAAAAAATTATTAAACTTAAGTCTTACATTTTTATTGCATTCCGTTTACACTATCTGCCCCACAAAAATGCACATAGACTCTTATAAATAAGAATTCCCACATAAACGCAGTGCTATGTTGTGGAACAAAACACATCTGGGTATACAAATACTGTGGACCATCCAAATACTAACAGCTCTCACTGCCACCCCATCACTATCACCTCTAATACTAAGAGGTACTTTCCATATGTGAAAGCCTGGCTGGAGGGCACTTCCTTACCTGATAAATATCTAAAGCTTGCATTGCATATTTCACAAGTTTGATGTAAATCTGTGTCTCTTTGGGTTGTAACTGCTTGTTGGGAATGAACTGAGCTTCTGGAAAAGAGAAAGTATATTAAGTTAGCTTGAATAAAACTCACTTTATGAAAACTATTGTTTGTCTACATAACTGAAGAGCAGAATTACCACCAGGTGCTTTGCATGATGTTATGCCCCACGTGATTGTCTTGACACCACACACCAAGGTTTTGACCAAACTTCGACAGTCTGTGACTTGGAATGTCTGCTTGTCTTCCTTGTCCTTTTCTCCTTGCTTCTCGAAGGGAGGCACGGGGGCCGGGGTCACAGGGGTGGCAGGTGGGGGTGGGGGCGGGGGTGGAGGTGGGGCAGGGACAGGGGCTGGGGAGGGAGCAGGGCCAGGAGCTGCAGGGGCAGTGGGCACCCCAGGCAGAGCTGCTTCCACGGCTCCAAGTTCTGACTGAGGCTTACACTTCTTAAAAATGGCAGAGAGCTGGTACCGAGCAATTGTGTGGAATTTGAGAACGAAAACCTAACGGGAAGAGAAATTCAAGAGGGAAGACAGAATTATTCTTCTTCAACAGGCCAAATACTGCTCAGATCACAGTAAAATAAGATGGGACTGACACCAGCTGCTCAAGTCATGCTGCTTTTCTATGAGGTTGGTGTCAAAGGAATTGCAGTTTTTGCCATTACTTCTGATGAAACTGCAGTTACTTTCGCACCAACCCAACAAAACTGGTGGAAGGCTGGTAACATCTGGGCACCTCCTTTGTGCCACGTGTAAAGGAAAAGAAAGGTGCCGATTTACTCCCAATACCATATCTGTTTTGCATGTGCAGAGTCTGGCTCAGGAAGGCTGAGTGACTGGCCTGACAAGCAGGGCCTGGATTTCATCCAGGACTACAGGCCTCGTCCCACCAGGGCCCCGCCACCACCCCCGGGGCTCAGGAATCACATCCCTCACACTCTGGGTGTCTCCCCAGAGAGGTCCACAGCCAGTCTAGCACTTGGGTACTATGCCCCCAGAAAATAACTCTCCTAATTACTTGCCAGGAAGTGTGCTAAGAGCTTTCAAGCGCTGCCTGATTTAACTCCCACAGGGATCCTATGAGGCAGATATCATCACCCCAAGTGAAAAGATGAAAAAACTGGAGCACAGAAGTGAAGCATCTGGGGAGCCTGGGTCTGAACCTAGGTGGTCTAACTCCTGGGATCAAGCCTAGCAATCAAGCCGCCCCTACAGCACGGGTTCAAGTTTGGCCACAAGTCCGGCATGGTGGCTCACGCCTGTAATCCCAGCACTTTGGGAGGCTGAGGCAGGAGGATCACTTGAGGCCAGGAGTTCGAGACCAGCCTGGTCAACATGGGAAAACCCTGTCTCTACTAAAATACAAAATGTTAGTTGGGCATGATGGTGCATGCCTATAATCCCAGCTACCTGGGAGGCTGAGGCATGAGAATCACTTGAACCCAGGAGGCAGAGGTTGCAGTGAGCTGAGATCACGCCACTGCACTTCAGCCTAGGCAACAGAGCAAGGATCTGTCTCAAAAAAAAAAAAAAAAAGGTTTAGCCACAAACAGGATAGAGTGCAGGATGGATGATACTCTCAGAAGAGCTGGTACCTCCAGCATCCGCATCAGGACGTCTCTCCCATTGCCACTCTCCTGCTCGCTCTTGGAACGGATGCAGTCCACCAGGTTCAGCAGGAGCTTGCAGGACATGGTCTGGATGCTGCTGGGCAGGGACTCATCGTCGATGTTCTTGGCGAAGAGCTGGACGGCGAGGGAGAGGTCGCTGAGGGGCAGGTGCTGGCGGACATGGTGCACGAGGTCGGCCAGCGTGCTGTAGGCGAGGGGCCTGCGGGCAGAGACCTCCACTAGTGCTCATTCCCACGTGGCCATGCCTGCTGCAGCAGGCCACCAAGGATATCACCATCTGCCCCAGGAACACCACCCCTGGGTCGGCACAGTTACATGGCCCATTTTCACCACATTACTCTCTCCCAGATACATGACAGAAGAGGGCTCAAGTTTTGTACTGATACCTCCATCTTTACCTTCCAAGCTAAAAGGTTAACTTTGTGCACGTCATAAAGTTACTAATAGATGCTGGCACATACAGCTAAGCCGAGGAGGAATATTACCAGCTTGATCATGCACTGAATGGGTTTTGTTGCTCAAAAATAAATAGGATGGGTCAATCAATCTTTATATATGATGACCACTTTACAGAGACACAGTAAGAATTTTCAGGCTACTAGTTTTTTCCCTCACTAAACACAAGGACACCTGTCATGTGCCAGATCCTGGGCCTGCCAGGGACACCCCAGTGACCCAAGTAGAGCCCCAGTCCTCAGGAAGCTTACTTACAGCAGAGAACACACAAGTAAAGAAATAAGCTACACAAGTTAGTAAGTGCTGGGGGAGATGTGAAAAGGGCACATGAGAAAGATGAGTGGGGCGAGCTATTCTTAAACAGGGTTCCAGGGACAGTTCCTTTGAGGTGGCACTGAAGTTGAGATCTTAAGGACAAAAAGGGGCCATAAGGCAAAAATCCAGGGAAATTTCCAGATGGAAGAAACAGGAAAGATAAAGGCCCAGAGGTGGTAACTGCCTGAAGTAGCCAAGAAGCTATAGGGGCCAGTGTGGCTGCAGCACATCAGGGAGGGCAGCTGTAGGGGCCAGCATGGCTACAGCAGGTCAGAGAGGGAAGCTATAGGGGCCAGCATGGCTAAAGCAGGTCAGGGAGGGGGGCTGTAGGGGGCGGCGTGCTGCAGCAGATTGGAGAGGGGAGCTGCAGGGGCCAGTGTAGCTGCAGCAAGTCAGAGAGGAAGGACCAACACAAGATGTAGAACAGGTGGACAGAGCCAAATCACGCAGAGACTCAAATGCTATGGTCAAGAGTTTGGGTTTTCTCTAAGAACTACAGAAAGCCACTGGAGGGCTTCGAGCAGGAGTAACATAATCTAACGTCCAATTCTAGGCAGGTTCAACCCCAAGTTACAAAAAATGTCTTAATATTTTATAACATTGTCTATAGAAAACAGTGAGAAAACTGCATCATATTCAAAGGAACCTAAACATTTTTTAAAAGATCCATCATGCCTTCCTTATTGGAAGTAAAATATGACAAATATTGATTCATTTTATAATGTAAAGATGATTAAATGTTAATTTTCTGCTTTAGAAATAGTAACCATTATCACTACTTTTTTTTTTTTTTTGAGACAGAGTTTCACTCTTATTGCCCAGGCTAGATTGCAATGGCATGATCTCGGCTCACTGCAACCTCTACCTCCTGGGTTCAAGCAATTCCCCTGCCTCAGCCTCCCTACTAGTTGGGATTACAGGCACGCGCCACCACGCCTGGCTAATTTTGTATTTTTAGTAGAGATGGGGTTTCTTCATGTTGGTCAGGCTGGTCTCAAACTCCCGACCTCAGGTGCTGCCCGCCTCGGCCTCCCAAAGTGCTGGGATTATAGGCGTGAGCCACCGTGCCTGGCCACAACTACTTTTTTTTTTTTTTTAAGTGTAAGAAACAAGATTATACGGACATACATTAAGATATTAGCAACATTACTCCATCTCCCTGTGCAGGACAAAAAGGTTTTCTTCCCTTCTATCTTCCTGGTAGGTTATAAAAAAAAAAATTTCTTTTTAACAAAAAAAGATGCATTATACAAAATGCAAAAAACAGTAATAAAGTCAGATAAAGTTTTACCTAAAATTTAAATCAAGATGATTACTCTGATTTCTTCCTTTAAGCTAAAGCACAAAAAGTAATCTAAGGGCTTTCCAAAAATCCTGCAATTCTTGGCTGGGCACAGTGCCTCACGCCTGTAATCCCAGCAATGTGGGAGGCTGAGGCAGGCAGATCACCTGAGGTCAGGGGTTCAAGACCAGCCTGGCCAACATGGCGAAACCCCATCTCTACTAAAAATACAAAAATTAGCCAGGCATGGTGGTAGGCACCTGTAATCCCAGCTACTCGGGCAGCTGAGGCAGGGAGAATTGCTTGAACCCAGGAGGCAGAGTTGCAGTGAGCCAAGATTGCACTGCTATACTCCAGCCTGGGTGACAGAGTGAGACTCGGCCTCAAAATAAATAAATAAATAAATAAATAAATAAATAAAACAAAAACAAAAATCCTGCAATTGCTAACCTAACAGGTGTGTCAAGGCTCAACAGCCGGTGTTCATTGAAACACTTGTAACATGAAGTGCCAGTAACTGATGCTCCTGGCATTTAACCAACCAGATATCACTGGTTTAATCTCATACCTTAGAGTCTCTCTGGCAGTATATCCTGAGCCAATTAGTATGGATTCATCAAACAGCTTGTCCATGCAAGGAATGAACTCTAGAAGACAAACATCCATTGCACAGATCACTAACAAAACCAATTACACACATTAAATTACTTTACAGTGCTTTCGAAGTAGCCAGCCCACAGTCTGATATGCAATCCAGACCTGAAAAGGGACAGAGAGGAGACCAGAAAGGCACAAGTGCTATTTCAGTCTAACATAGCAGCTCTGCTGGGCCACACCAGCCACCTGCTGTCAAAGATGCAGTCAGGGTCACGTTCAGGGTCAGAGATCAAATTAAGAATAAATCAGCTTGGTGTCCCCTGGCAGAGATCCCACCTCTGATACTTAACTGTGGGCACATCCCACCATCCTTAAACATTGTCACCACCCTCCCAACCAGTTTGGACAAGGGAACAGGATCTCCTAAATGCCCCTTTACTACCCTGAAGCATATTGAGAAGACCTAAGGATGTTTCTCTATGTAAATTACAAAGGTCCAGGCGTTTTTACAATGTTCTCACAGGCATGAGTCCCAGGTTACGGTTCCGCATGCCCTGGATGATGCTCATCAGAATCCCCACCGGGGTTCCTCTCTTGCTCTATTCCTGCAGGTGGAACCACCCCTAAACTTACTCTCTGCGTCCTTGCAGGCCTGAACCTAACCAGGGTTCTATAGAAACAACCGGTCACCACTCAGGGACAATTCAGGCTTCTGATGATGTGCAGATGGGGCAGCGACAGCATGTCCACACTTCCCCTGGGGAGTTCTATTAATACAATCATCCCAAAGGATGTTCAGGTTCTGGAATAAGCCTGACATAAAGCCAGCTGCAGTAAGTCAAATAAAGTACATTTCCCACCAGCTCGTAGCTATTGAGGGTCAAAGGCATAAAAGAAATGCAGACACTGAAATGTGCAAGATGCACATCTCTAGGTAACTGCACAGCCAGGCAGCACACGGAGGAACAGCCAAATGGAAACAGCCACAAGCAGGCCCCTCTGAGGTCAGAGGATGCAACAGGCCAGGCAGGCTGCAGTGAAGTGGCCAAGATGAAGGAGGCACAGAGGGATGCAAAGGGCTCAGCCGTGACGTGGAGAACTGGCTGGGGAGGTGGGAACACCTCCAGCAGAGGGAGGAGTGATAGGAGATGAAATTGCATGACCACTACTTTCCAGATCCTTTCCATGACCCAGAACCAGAATCTCTAGGAAAATGCTGAACTTGTTAAAATGGCAGGTTTTCTCAAACCACTGGCTCTTCAGAATGAGTGAAAATGAGTTACCACTTGATAACGTTGCAGGTGCCAAAAAAGTAAGGTGAAGAGAAAATGTTGGTGGAAGTGGACGTTTTAACTGTAACACACAGTTAACATTTAACATGATTCTCTAAATGTTTCTTTCCACTAAAACTTTGAGATGTGATGCTAATGTCTATTTAAGTCTCAGGAACTACTAAAAGGCTTCAAAATAAACCATCCTATAATATCTTGTTAAAAAAAAAAAATCAAGCCAACTAGTAAACGGAGTTTTAAAAAAGGGAAGACTAAAAGCTGAACCCCGAAAGTCTAACGTGATCAACCCCTGCAGAGCAGCAGCTTGAGAAGCCAGCAATTCTGGCTAGCAGCTGTGAACACTGATTAAAACCAAGCTTTATGCCCTCAGAAGGGGCTAGCTTGTACAGTAACGGGAAGGAGGTGACCTGGTAAGCATGAAAAGGATTTTTTTTTTTTGAGACGGAGTCTTGCTCTGTCGCCCAGGTTGGAGTACAGTGGCGCCATCTTGGCTCACTGCAAACTCTGCCTTCCTGGGTTCACACCATTCTCCTGCCTCAGCCTCCCGAGCAGCTGGGACTACAGGCGCCCGCCACCACGCCTGGCTAATTTTTTGTATTTTTAGTAGAGACGGTGTTTCACCGTGTCAGCCAGGATGGTCTCGATCTCCTGACCTCGTGATCCGCTCGCCTCGGCCTCCCTAAGTGCTGGGATTACAGACGTGAGCCACCACACCCAGCCGAATCTGTTAGCAGATCTACAAGAATCCTTGTGCTACATAGGTCCCCAACACACCTCCAAAATTCTTACTCATGGCAGGAGTACTGGAAAGAGGTTGGGTGCAGTGGCTCACACCAGTAGTCCCAGCACTTTGGAAGGCTGAGGCAGGCACATCACTTGAGGTCAGGAGTTCGAGACCAGCCTGGCCAACATGGTGAAATCCCGTCTCTACTAAAAATAAAAAAATTAACCAGGCGTGGTGGTGGATGCCTGTAATTTCTGCTACTTGGGAGGCTGAGGCACGAGAACCGTGCCCAGCTAAGATCTGATGGTTTTAAAAAGGGGAGTTTCCCTGCACAAGCTCTCTCTTTGCGGGCCACCATCCACGTAAGATGTGACTTGCTCGTCCTTGCCTTCCGCCATGACTGTGAGGCCTCCCCAGCCATGTGGAACTGTAAGTCCATAAAACCTCTTTTTCTTGTAAATTGCCCAGTCTCGGGTATGTCTTTATCAGCAGCGTGAAAACAGACTAATACAGGGAGGCAGAAAGGGAGAGAAAAGAGGGGAAAGAATGAACCCAAGACAGCAATGAAGGAAGCAAGGATACATGGAAACCTCACAGCACAACTATGGAATGTCAGCCGAGTGCCCAAAGATGGCCACAGGACTAGCATCAGCATTCAAGACAAGACAGGCTGGACGTACGGTTTCTCAGCTCTGTGGTGAGGATGTGTTTGGCAGCAATCAGAAGCTCCTTTCTGAGGTGTGCAGTCTCTGCTGGACAATTTGAAAGTAACTGGAGCATTCCTTTCACCATCTGCTGAGAATACTTAGTCACCAACTCCTGTAAGAACAGAGTGAGATGACACAGTTACACGGATAGGAGAGTGTTAAGAAAAATTCAAATGTTATCAGCTTCTTAAAAATTCAGTAAGACCTTTGGGAGGCCGAGGTGGGTGGGTCACATGAGGTCAGGAGATCAAGACTAGCCTGGCCAACATGGCGAAACCCCAACTCTACTAAAAATACAAAAATTAGCTGGGTGTGATGGCACATGCCTTTAATCCCAGCTACTTGGGAGGCTGAGGCAGAAGAATCACTTGAACCTGGGAGGAGAAGGCTGCAGTGAGGCAAGATCAAGCCACTGCACTCCAGCATGAAAGAGTGAGACTCTTGTCTCCAAAAAAAAAATCGTTAAGACTAAGCTTGACTCAAGTGACCCTCGACTTCCTGGGCTCACGCCATCCTCCCACCTCAGAAGCTGGGACTAAGGGTGCATACCACCATGCCTGACTAATTTTCTTTCTTTTTTTTTTTTTTTTTTAGAAATGGGGGTCTTGCTATGTTACCCGAGCTGGCCTCCAACTCCTGGGCTCAAGCAATCCTCCCACCTGCTGGGATTATAGGCATGAGCCACCATGCCAGGCTTCTAAGATTTTTTTTAAGGTAATTACTTGTTTACTTAGTCATCCCATTAATGTAAGTTGTGAACAACAGTGGAGTCAACTTGAGCCAACTCAGAACAGGCCCTAATCACAATCTTCTTTTGCGGTGTCAGCAGAAGGCCACTCACCAAGATAACGCAAGCTGACTAAAATGTCAAGGGGTACCTAATTTGACTTTTGACACCAAATGTTCCATTTTCTTCATGTAAGCTATCATTATCTAATCGTATGCATTAAAATTAAGGGGGAAAAGATTACAAATGCTTTCAAAAGTAGTTTTTATTCTAAACAATTCAGCTCTTTAATTTTTATTTTTCTGAAATAAAAGCCATACAAAAAGCATAAATTATAATCCAATTCCATTGATATAGATCAGTACTGAATTTATTCCATACTATAGAACAATCATATAAGAATTCTTTTCAAAAACACTAAAAGGAGATAAGGTATTTTTTCCTTCAAGTTCTCATGATTTAAATAAGAACACAACTATGCATGAAAAAATGAAACAAAAATCCACCATACAGTCTCCTCAGAAAAGCACCCAGAAATTCATCAGTTTTACTGATAATGCCTTTTAAATCCCAATCTCTCTCACACCTAGCTGCCACAACACACAACTTCTAACAGCAGCAAAAGTCAATGAACCAAATATGTCCATACAAAAATCTGCATGTAAATGTGTATAGTTGCTTTATTAATAATGGCCAAAAATGAAACAGGCAAATCCGTAAAGACAGAAAGTACAATCGTGGTTGCCAAGAGCACGTAGTCAAGGAAGGCTGCTGATGGGACAGGATTTCTTTTTGGGATGATGACATTATTCTAAAATTGGATGGTGGTAATGGTACAAATCTGTGGCTAAACTAAAAACCACTTAATTGTACACTTAAAGAGGGGGAACTTTATGATACATAAACTATATCTCAATAACGCTGTTTTTAGGCCTGGCTCATGCCTGTAATCCCAGCACCGTGGGAGGCTGAGGTGGGCAGATCACTTGAGGCCAGGGGTTCAAGACCAGGCTGGGCAACATGGCCAAACCTCACCTCTACAAAAAATACAAATATTAGCCAGGCATGGTAGTGCATGCCTGTAATCCTAGCTACTCGAGTGGCTGAGGCACAAGAATAGCTTGAACCAGTGAGGCAGAGGCTACAGTGAGTTGAGATTGTGCCACTGCACTCCACCCTGGGCAACAGAGTGAGATTCTATCTCAAAAAATAGTAAGTAAATAATAAAGCTGTTTTCAAAAACATTAGAAATAATCTGAATACTCATCAACTGGTGAATGGATAAACACACACCATGATACATCCACACAATGGGATTCTACTGCTGTGGATTGAGCTGCATCCCCTTAAAATTCCCATGTGAAAGCCCCAACTCCAAATGTGACTGTATCTGGACACAGAGTCTTCAGGAGGGGATGAAAGTTCAGTGAGGTCATAGGGCTGCAGCCGTTATCTGGCAGGACTGTGGTCGTGTAAGAGGAGAGAACTCTCCCTCTCTGTTCGCCATTGTGAGGACACAGCAGAAGGCAGCTGTCTGCAAGGCAGGAAGAAAGCCCTCAGCAGAAACCAGAACCTTGATCTCAGACTTCCAGCCTCCAGAACTGTGAGACAATTGCTACCGTGTAAGCAACCTAGGCTATGGGATTTTTGTTAAGGCTGCCAAGCAAAGACAACTACACAGCAATAAAAAGTAATCAGTAAAACAAGGTCCTATCTCCACATTACTGCTAAGTGAAAGAAGCCAGACTCAAAAGGTTGCAGAGCTAGACACTGGACATTTCCATTTAGATGACATTCTAGAAAGGACAAAACTATGTGGACCAAATAAATCGGTGTGTATGCCAAGGAATGGAGGTGGTGGGAAGAAACTGACAACAAATATATAACAATGGAATTTTGGAGGTTGATGGAAATGTACCGTATTTTGATGTGTTAGTAATGATTACCAATATTTGTCAATTCCTAGAACTGTATACCCACAAAAGGTGAATTTTATTGTATGTAAACTATCTCAATAAACCTGACATAAAAGTCAATGACCTTACCTGGTAAATCCTGATAATGTAAGCTAAAAATGACAATGTTTTAATCTGAGCAGCAATGAAGTCAGCATACAACTCCTTGTTGTAAAGCTTATGTTGCCTGAATAAGAAGAGAACAAAAATATTACCTCTCAATTATGAGTGATGTTAGTATTAATTAAAAGCCTGTAACCATTATTAAACCCAAAAGATTGATTTCCACACAGACCCAAACAACACAGCAACAATAGCAAAGGTGTCTACACTTTTCGTGCAATTCCAAATAACATAAAAGTTTTAAGGAAACACACCAACCAGTTCTCCAGCCCATTCCATAGCAGTTACAATGTGAATCCCACAAAGCCAGTGCCAGGCCGTTCTACTCAATCCGCAGAAAGAATTCGTGTAACATCTGCTCAGTGCAAGACCCCGACTAGGGCCGTGGCGATGGCCAAAGAAGATTCCTCCTCAGATGCTGCCCTCAAATGACACAGCCAGACAGGCTCCAAGTCAGAGGGTGCATGAAGACAGTCTCAGGAGGAACGTCCTTAGGTTTGAGAAAAGGCTTCACCGAGAGGCTTCAAAGGATGAACACAGCCTATCTGGAGATGAAGGCTGATGGGGAACTGAGGGTGTAAAGAACATTCTAGCACTCAAGCTGAACAATCAGCAAGAACAAAGTCTTGAAGGTGAGCAAGGCTTGGACATGCCATAGCTGTCATTGAGCACGGTAATGCCTGACGACATTTTTAATTTACAACACACCAGAATACGAGCTATTATCTCATCTTTCCAAATTAAGAACGAAAATAGCTACAACTGTCATCCCTGAAACACAGGTGCAGAAAGTCAACAGTGCATATAATTTTACCAAAATTTGATCACTCATAATTTTCATGTCTTAAGAATGACAACAGCAAGTGTATTTTTACTTGGAATCCAGGCACTGTGGCAGCCGGCTACAGTGACGCCTCACCTCGCTTGTGCAGACACCTGAATGGCAATGGTGTTCATGATCAAGGGCACAAACTCAGCAACAACATTGTGGATGTTCAGTTTGTAGAGCTAAAAGCAAACATACCAGATTTTCATACATTGACACTCTGCTGTGGCGACAAAATTTGGCATACCAAAGAATCATCACATTATTTAGCATGTGTGTATTATACACATCTTTTTGCCCCAGATGCCAATTTTCTTATAAGAAGCCCAAAACCCAAGAGACTAATGAGCAATACACATACCTGATACATTAAAACAACAATAATGGGCAATTCTGCCAACACTTTCAGAGAAAGTGATCCCCTCGGAATGATGGAATGCTGGAAGACAGAAATGGGTAGGACCTGGGTTACCATTGTGGCATTTAAAATAGCCCCCACCAGTGCCCACTGAGCATCACCCACTGAAAGAGAGAGAACGGAAAACAGTGACACCTCTTTGTAAATATTTGTGATGAAAGATCCAAACTGATGAAAGATCCAAACTATGTTGAAAACAAAGTATGCAGAACTATCATTTAATACAATTCAATATGAAGGTTTTCTTTTTTTTTTTTTTTTTGAGATGGAGTCTTGCTCTTGTCACCAGGCTGGAATGCAGTGGTGCGATCTTGGCTCACTACAGCCTCCGCCTCCTGGGTTCAAGCCATTCTCCTGCCTCAGCCTCCTGAGTAGCTGGGATTACAGGCATGAACCACCACGCCCAGCTAATTTTTGTGTTTTTTAGTAGAGATGCGGTTTTGCCATGTTGGCCAGGCTGGTCTCAAACTCCTGACCTCAGGTGATCTGCCCACCTCGGTCTCCCGAAGTGCTGGGATTACAGGTGTGTGCTACCGTGCCCGGCCTAAAGGTTTGCATATTTTTCTACATAATCATTTGTAAAAAGTTCAGGAAACTATGTCCAAACTTGGAGATTCAAATCATCTGAGAAATTTTTAAAATGAATGCCTATGACTTCACTTATTTAAAAGAACAGCACAAAGTACAATTTACTCAGCAGTTTTATTCAAAGATATTTATAAACAGAAAATGCTTACAATATAGAAAAGTTCAACAGTCCTAATATATAAGGACTCATGAAACAAGGAAAATGTCAGGCTCAAAATACAGATGGGCAATGGATATGAACAGACAAGGAAAAAAGAAAATACAAAGGAATGATACTCAGAAAACAAATTTCTAACTAAGAACAACAAAAGGAGGAAAGCGTTACTCAAAGTTTCTTGTTCATCCTAGCACAACTGAAACACTCTGCACAACCATTTCAGAAAAACAAACATGGATAATAATTCAATCACAAAAATTGTCATAGTAAGTGCTCAAAACATGTTACCTATGTGGCAGACACCACAAATATATGATACATTACCTGCGGACCATGCCAGCATTACCTTCACAAAGTCCGTGAGACAGGTTTTTCAGATAATGAGAGGAAAAATAAGGTCAGAACGCAGGTTCATTAACTTTCTTGGAGTCAGAAAACCCCAGTGGGGCCAGGACATTGTACTGGAGCTCTCTGTCCTAGAGCCCACACTCTCAGTCACTGAGCTATATGCTTTTATCTATAGTTTAAGGGACTTTATTAATGTCAAAAGACTCAAAGCTAAGGGACAGAACAGACATCCCACACCTGGTCTGCTGCTCTTCCCAGCAGGGTGATTCTGGGTTTCAACAACAACCTTATCTTTCTAGCCGGGCATCAATGACACCCAACAGGTCACTTTCACCCCTCCCAGGCTGCAGAGAAGGACCAGTGATGCTTTGCCAGGCACACACGTTTGTCTTAAATGCCTCCAAGTATTTAAGAGAAAAAAAAAGAAAAAAAAATGGTTTAACAGGCCAGTATCCGAAACTACAGGAGCCACGGGTAGAAATAACTCAGCAAAACACTCACTGTTCGAGTCTCACTGTCTTCACGCTCCGGGTTGACTTTCACAGCAATCGTTGTTATCATACCAACCATTTCTGGGGGAGGCACTGTGTTCTCGGGGATCACTTGAGGGTTCTCAAAGTAGCGGTTCTACATAAAAGTCATAAAAATATTTTTTCCTAAAGTCAAACCCAATATTCATTCAAAAAAAAAAAAAAAGACGCTTGACTCTTTGGTGGAAAAAAACAGCATGTTCTACATTTTTATGCTGCACCAACTCCACAGTATTTAGGCTCAGCCATTCATTTTCCAATGCCCCTTAAAGCCTAAACCAACACACACTAGACGTTTACTCTTCCCACAGGACCATAAAAATAACACGACAGGGACCATGTTCTCCATCTTCAACAACAGAAGACAAAGCTTGCCTAAAAGTATTTTCTACTCTTTTTGCCCTGGCTAATAAATGATTAAATACAAACCGTATTACATTCCTACCACAGTAAGGCAGGAAAGAAAGCACTCCATCCCTCCTGGGAAGAAACTATGAGCTGGCAGTCCCCACTGATTAATTTTTCACTCTCTAAACAGACATCAAAGAGGGAACAAGCAAAACACAGGACATTTTTTCTTCTTTCTTGAGACAGAGTCTCGCTCTGTTGCCCAGGCTGGAGTGCAGTGGTATGATCTTGGCTCACTGCAACTTCCACCTCCTAGGTTCAAGTGATTCTCCCGCCTCAGCCTCCCAAGTAGCTGAGATTACTGGCGCGCACCACCATGCTTGGCTAATTTTTGTATTTTTAGTAGAGACGGGGTTTCACCATGTTGGCCAAGCTGGTCTCGAACTCCCAGCATCAGGTGATCCACCCACCTGGGCCTCCCAAAGTACTGGGATTGCAGGGGTGAGCCACTGCCCCTGGCCAAAACACAGGACATTTTTAAAAGCCAGGACCTCACTGCCAACCTTCGCTCTCAGTGGATTTGGGGTTTCACGTTCAACAAGGCAGCTGCCTATGAAAAGCAGCGCTCGGGCTTTGACAGGAGGGCAGGTAGCAGGACTTGACAACTCAAAGTCACTAATTTTAAGTTTTATACATTCTCCCCAGACTGAAATCCTTTAAATGCCAAAAAAGAGTCAATTTTATCTTATATCAATTTAAAAACTTTTTAAAGATTAAAAAAGAAATCTTTAGGCTGGGTGCAGTGGCTCACGTCTGTAATCCCAGCACTCTGGGAGGCTGAGGTGGGTGGATCACCTGAGGTCAGGAGTTCAAGACCAGCCTCTACTAAAAATACAAAATTAGCTGGGTGGGTGCCGCACGCCTGTAATCCCAGCTACTTGGGAGGCTGAGGCAGGAGAACTGCTTGAACTCAGAAGGGGGAGGCTGTGGTGAGCAGAGATCACGCCACTATACTCCAGCCTGGGCAGACAGAGACCCCGTACCCCCGCACCCCCAGCCAAAAAAAAAAAAAAAGAATTATGATTCCCAGAAGAAGAGTCTGGAAGAAGCTATTCCAAACTGGCAAGAGTGTTTACTTCTAATAAGCAGGAAGGAGATGAGGAGATTTTCCTCCTCTACTCCACAAACCTGTATATTGTGGCACTGCTTATAAAGAGTTCTTAATGAGATAAAAAAAAAAGTTAGTAAAATTTAAAAAAAAAACTGAAAATATACACCACCTCCCCAAAAAGTCTTCGAGCCTGTAAACTCAACTGTCTTTAAAATGCACAAAGTGAAAACCAAAAGCAAAACCTCCATGTCAATGGTTGCTTACCAGTAAATGAATTATGACAATTATTTTTCCAAAATTTCTACAATAAAAACATATTGCCTTTATGTACAAAAAAAGTACTTAAGTGAAACAGAAAAACTAAAAAAGCTACTTTTTTGAATGGCTGACTTATCAACCCAGTTTCTAACCATTGCTAAACATTCCCCATTCTAAAATAGTAACCCCTCCCCACACACTATTTCTGCAACCCAACTGTTCTAAAGTCTTTTTGGAATAAGGAAGTATAAACAAATATAACTAATTAAAACCAAAGTAAAAACATACCACTACTTTTGGAAGCTCCTTGTAAATCTGTTTCACAAAATCCAGAAAATGATGAATCTAAAAAAAGCAGACACTTTCGTTATAGGAAGATATTCATAAACAGAAAATACCCATAATAAATAAGAAAAGTTGTAATTGTCTTACTACATAAGAACTCATAAGAGAGGTAAGGAAAATGGTGGGCTCAAGATACAAATAGGCAATGGATGTAAACAAACAAACAAAATAAGTAAATATAAAGGACTGATAAACAGAAAACAAGTTTCTGATTCAGGAAGAGCAAAGAGTTGAAATTTAAAATAAATGCCAGTTTTTGCCTTTCACAAAATAGTAATACACAATGCCTGATAGGATGGAATGAGAGAAAGACTCTCATATACTGTGGGGCCGTAAACCACTGAAACCTTCCTAGAAATCAGCTTAACACAGGAGCATTAACACTTCAATGCCTTTGCCTTGGTAATTCTCCTACAAAGCTAGTCTATGAAATAATTTGAACAGTAAACAAAGGTATTCCATAATAACCATTAAAATAAGAAATTTGAAATACCTTCAATACCCAGAAATAAGGACACCCATAAGAAAGAATACTATGTACCCATTAAAAAATAATTGTGGATGGGCACAGTGGCTCATGCCTACAATCCTGACACTTTGGGAGGCCGAGACTAGAGGATCACTTGAGGTCAGGAGTTTGAGACCAGCCTGGGCAACATAGACAGACTCTGTCTCTACAAAAATTTTTTTAAAAATTGTATATAGAATTTTTTATGACTGTGAAAATGCTTACACTTAACATGATCAAGCTATAAGATGTTATATACAGTATTACCACAATTATGTAGAAAATATACAAAAACATTAAGGTGAGAAAAAGGAAAGAAAAGGCCGGGCATGGCGGTTCATGCCTGTAATCCCAGCACTTTGGGAGGCTGAGGCAGGCGGATCACATGAGGTCAGGAGTTACAGACCAGCTTGGCAACATGGTGAAACCCCATCTCTACTAAAAATACAAAGAAAAAAAAAAAAAAACCATTAGCTGGGTGTGCTGGCATAAGCCTGTAGTCCCAGCTACTTGGGGAGGCTGAGACAGGAGAATTGCTTGAATCCGGGAAGCGGAGGTTGCAGTGAGCCAAGATTGCGCCACTGCACTCCAGCCTGAGCAACAGAGGAAGACTCATCTAAAAAAAAACAACAAAAGAAAAGAGAAAGGAAAGGAAAGAAAATCACCAAGACATAAAATCCTGTTTTTGAGATGGTAGGAATCCTATTTCATCTTTATGCTTTTAATTTCTATTTTAAGTTATTTAATTCAATAAATAATTTTTAATTTTAATAAATAATTTCTACCTTAAATCGTCTATAACAGGCACTTATTTAGGTTATCATCAGAGAAGACATAATTATGGTAAATGCATACTTGCTGCTTACTGTATAGGTAGATGCCAATCACTGTGCTAAGAACTTTAAACTTTATGTCTAATTCCTCAAATGACATTTTAAGGACATACTATGATTACTGTCACTTTACAGAAAAATCTCCAAAAGGTTACAAACTTAACCAATGTCACACAGCTACTGAATTGCAGAGGTGAGATTCAAACCCGGCTCTGGCTTCAGAGCCCACATCTTAATCCCTGTACAACATACAATGACTTGTACATCATACGCATAAATACCAGAACAGCCCAAATAACCTGTCAGTTTGGTCATTTAATACATTTCAACTACTGAACCAATTTAGCAAAGTATTGATAATAACATTTTTTTAAGTCACTGTTAAACTCATAAAGAATTGCCCCAAACTTAGGCTGTATTTCTACACTTGAAAACAGTATGTGTTCAGCCAACTTTGAGAGAGCAAAAAATTTCACAGAAGGAACATGTTGACACACTTTATAAATGCTATAAGGATTTTAAACAACTTACTTCTTGTGTGATCGGTGGCCTGAACTGTTTGTGTAGCTCAATAATTATTCTTAGACAAATAAGAACATTTTCTTCATTTTCTGTCTAAAAAAAAGCATTTAAAGAAAGTTATACTTCTGAAGACTCACTTTAAAGGCTAATTTTCTCAGCAGTTTCTGCACACACACTTTCCATCAACCAACTATTGGATTTGCTGAAAATTCATCAGCTCACAGAACACAGCTGTCCCAGACAGAAAGCTTCGGTGCACCACCAGAAGGGAATCCCACCAGCCAGCTCTGCATGAGTAACCTGGACAGGGGCTTCACTGGCCTTCGTGGAAAGTGGCACCAGGAGCTAAGGACTTCATGGCCCAAATGACACTTTCCATTGTTGGACAATATTGTGAAAAGACCAGGAAAGAATTATTGGGCAAGTGCCAAGGACTGGACCCTGTGCTAAGCACCTTACAAATGCTCTGTGAGGATGGGGTTCCATCTACATTTGACCTGTGAGGGCGTGGAATCTCAGGGGTTAAGCACTGTGGCTGACATGACACAGCAACAAAGCGCCCCAGCCAAGACAGAATCCAAGCTCATCTTTCCAAGGGGCCCAGAAACACGACTGAAATCTAATTGCATCAAGATTAAGAGGGCTGGGCGAGGTGGCTCAAGCCTGTAATCCGAACACTTTGGGGGCCAAAGCGGGTGGATCACAAGGTCAGGAGTTCAAGACAAGCCTGACCAACATGGCGAAACCCCATCTCTACTAAAAATACAAAAATCCGCTAGGCATGGTGGCACGGGCCTGTAATCCCAGCTACTCGGGAGGTTGAGGCAGGACAATCACCTGAACCCAGGAGGTGGAGGATGCAGTGAACCAAGATCACACCACTGCACTCCAGCCTGGGCCAAGACTTCATCTCAAAAAAGAAAAAAAAAAGAAAGACTAAGAGAAGCAAGAAAACAATTTGGAGGTACCAGATGGATTCACCCCAAGGATGTGAGATACTCTTTATGAGCATGTACTAGGTATGATGCGCCACACTGGAGATACACACGGAAAGAACAATACAAGTGAGCCACTCACTGGGCGTCTGTGGGCCCGCACCCGGCTCACCATCCGCAACCGTTTCAAAGTACCTACTATGTCTGGCCAATTCCTCAGTAACTCAAACAATGATTTTCAATTAAGTAATCTTTCTGAGTGGAGGAAATGGGGGAAAAGGGACATTAAGAAAAATTTTTACTCATGTGACTTGGAATTTGGGAGAAAGATAAAACAGTTGTATAATGCTGAAATTTACCATAAGAAAAATCAGTGAAAGTTTTACATACGGCTATATGACAAGAATTAATTCTCAAAACTTACCTCTAAAAAGCGAAACATCACAGACAAAACATTTTTTGTGTGAGGACGAAGATGTTCGTTGGTTGGTATTCTATGAATTATTTCAAGTACGAGCTTCCGCAGTTGCTGGCAAGAAAAAATAAATAAATGTAAGGATAAAAATACTTCCAAGGGTTCCAAATTAATTATCTCACACTCTGCAAGTGTCACACAGCTGTTTACACCCAGCACTAGGAATGAACCACCATCCTACAAAATGGACCCAGTTTTTGAAGCAGTCCTAGAAACTACTTAAATGTAACCCAAAGTAAGTACTGCAGATGATCATTTTCAGTATTTCTACAACTCTGTACCAAATCGACTAAGCCAATTTCTCCCCTTCCACGGCTTATCAGTAAGTCCAACGGACATTGGTGTACGAACATGGAGTTCATTGAAGATAAAAGAGCAAAACACAAACTGAACATAGTTTGGGATCTCCCCTTACCATCTCGCATTAGCTCCCATAATGCTATCGCCAACTACCTTGGGCCCAAGGACTAGTTACATCATGAGCTGTACTAAGCTTCTGTGATTCTGTCTGTGGAGCTGACAACTAAAACGTCAAATATGTAAGGTCTTGCACTGGCATGATATAAAAATACTTTATTTACTAATAAGCGGGTATTATGGGAATGTTTTTTAAAAGTTATTTTTAAGAGCTACATGCTGGGCCGGGCGCGGTGGCTCATGCCTGTAATCCCAGCACTTTGGGAGGACGAGGTGGGCAGATCACGAGGTCAGGAGATCGAGACCATCCTGGCTAACATGGTGAAACCCTGTCTCTACAAAAAAAAATACAAAAAATTAGCTGGGCGTGGTGGCAGGCGCCTGTAGTCCCAGCTACTCGGGAGGCTGAGGCAGGAGAATGGTGTGAACCCGGGAGGTGGAGCTCGCAGTGAGCTGAGATTGCGCCACTGCACTTCAGCCTGGGCAACAGAGCGAGACTCCATCTCAAAAAAAAAAAAAAAAAAGAGCTACATGCTGAAATATTTATAGAAAAAGTGGTAAGCCGGGCGCAGTGGCTCACGCCTGTAGTCTCAGCACTTTGGGAGGCCGAGGTGGGCGGATCACCTGAGGTCAGGAGTTCACGACCAGCCTGGCCAACATGGTCTCTACTAAAATACAAAAACTAGCCGGGCATGGTGGCATGCACCTGTAATCCCAGCTGCTTGGGAGGCTGAGGCAGGAGAATTGTTTGAACCTGGGAGGCAGAGATTGCAGTGAGCTGAGTTCGTGCCACTGCACTCCAGCCTGGGTGACAGAGCGAGACTCCGTCTCCCAAAAAAAAAAAAAAATATATATATATATATATGGACTATTTCTAAATGATCAAGGTAGGGAGGTATGAACAGTGTGTTGGGGGCGTGTCGATAAAACAAAATTGACCATGAGCTATAAGAACTGACACTAGGCTAGGCGTAGTGGCTCACACCTGTAATACCAGAATTTTGGGAGGCTGAGGAAGGAGGATCTATTGAGCTCAGGAGTTCAAGACCAGCCTGGGCAACATAGCAAGACCCCCATTCTCTACAGAAAATTTTTTAAAAATTAGCCAGGCATTGTGGCGCACACCAGTAGTCCCAGCTACTGGGGAGACTGAGGTGGGATGATCACCTGATCCCAAGAAGTCAAGGCTGCAGTGAGCTATGATGGCACCACTGCACTCCAGACTGGGTGACAGAGTGAGACCTTATCTTTAAAAAAAAAAAAAAAAAAAAAAAAAAGAACTGACATTAATAAGACAGTAAGATTGTAAGATTGGAGCTAAGCAATAGGTATGGGGGGTGGTCATTCCTTCTTCTGTATACATTTGCACTGGTCTATAGTAAACAGTGTACACACATGTCATCAGTTGGCAAATGTGAATAATTTAAATTGTAAAAGAGACGTCCTAGACAAAAATCAAACCAAGACATGTAACTGAGGAGGCAGCGGTCTTGAACAAAGTTATCCTTATGTGACAAAACCTCTTTCGTTTTTAAGTGGAACCGTAAGTTTTCTGAGTTAATTCGTAACTGGTCACAATCCCACAGCACCCTTGTCTTCTCATGTTATTTTTTTACATTACCTGTGCTGGTTTCTCCTGAAGAAACTGAACTTCTCCATCTTGGAGAAATGTAAGGAATCGAGGGATGATATGTTCTAGGAATGTAGAATACTGAGGAGATGACGTGACATTCTAATTGTGCAAAAATAAAAGACCCCATTCAGTTATGTGTATGTATTTTCATTTCAAATTTACACATTATAATAACTGCAAAGGAATATAAAACATTTTAGCCAAAAGCAAATTTGTGCTACTTGTATTATTTAGTAATAACATAATTTTAAATTAGGATGATTGTATTTCTGAAATCCAGTTCAGGAAAACTAAATGCTAACTTTTCCTATTAAAATTAGAAATACCAATCCTTTGGGAAATGCTGAACCTGGAACCTGTACTAGCTTGTCTCTGCCACGATCTAAGTATGAAACCTCTATGAAATTATTTAGCTTCTAGGTCTCAGTTTCTTGATCTGGAAAACGAAGAGCCTGAGCAAACCAATGTATTAGTTAGATGTATATTCATTATGTGCTAATTAGATGTATACTAATTATATTATAATCTAATCTAATCCATTATTGATCCTAGTACTGATTTTAAAAGTAGAATAGGAAGGGCTGGGCACTGTAGCTCATGCCGGTAATCCCACCACTTTGGGAGGCCGAGGCAGGAGGATCCCTTGAGCCCAGAAGTTCAAGATCAGCCTGGGCAACAGAGCAAGACTCCATCTCTACAAAAAATGTTTTTTAAAAAGCAGGGCATTGTGGCACGTGCCTGTGCTGTGGTCTTAGCTACTCAGAGGGCTGAAGTAAAAGGATCACTTCAGACCGGGAGTTCAAGGCAGCAGTGAGCTATGATGATGCCACTGCACACCAGCCTAGGCAACAGCATGAGATTCTGTCTCTATTTTTTTTTTTAAAAAAAAAAAAAAGGGGAATAGGAAATAAAACTACAGCATGAAGATACTAGGGCAGTTTCTGGGTCCCACTTAGGAAGTAGAAACTTTGGACAGTTACCTAAACTCTGGGGATATTATTTCCCGCCTTCCTTATAGGACTATTGTGAAGACTGCATGAGTTAATATATGCAAAGTTTATGAAGTTTCTAACACTGCCTACAGGAAATGCTCGGAAGTGTTGTGCTGTTATTTACAGAGCACTTACATGTCAAATACTGTGCTGTGTACCTTTTAGTCTTTCTCATTTAGTCTGAGATGGGTATTATCTCTAAGATAGGTATTATCTCCATTTCACAGATAAGGAAAGAGGATCTAAGAGGTTAAGTTTTGAAAATGGGCACACTAGCTGGTCTGTAGTCCCAGCTACTCAGGAGGCTGAAGTGGGAGGATCACTGGAGCCCAGGAATTCGAGGCCAGCCTGGGCAATATAGCAAGACCTCATATCGAAAAAAAAAAAAAAAAAAAAAAAAGTAAAGTTTTGGAAGTGGATTCAAATCAAGTATATCTAATACCCAAATCCTTTTTCTTGTTTAATGCTTCACTTATTCATTCAACAAATATTTACTAAACTCCTATCATGTGCTCAAAAGGGATAAAATAATGAACAGAACACATAATATTCATGCCCTCAGAGATGGGGGAGGCAGCAGCAGAAGAAAGACAGATATCAAACAAAAAGACTAAGGATACAGAACCATGAAGGGGGATATGCCAACAACTAAGGGAACATATAACTGTGAGACATCATTTACTAAATGTAACCAAGGGCGGAGGACACCTTCCTGAAGAAGTGACATTTACACTAAAACTTGAAAGGCAAGTAGGAGCTACCCATGAAAAGGTAGAAAAGAAGATTCTAAGAAAAGCACATGCAAAGGCACAAAATCAAGAGAAAGCACGAGTGTAAAAGGCATATCAACAGAGTTCAGCATGATGGAGAAGGAAGCATAAGAGAAAGGAGTTCAACTTTTAAGTTTTTTTTGAGACGGAGTCTCACTCTGTCGCCCAGGCTGGAGTGCAATGGCGTGATCTTGGCTCACTGCAAACTCTGCCTCCAGGATCCAAGTGATTCTCCTGCCTCAGCCTCTCGAGTAGCTGGGACTACAGGCATAAGCCACCACGCCTGGCTAACTTTTTTTTTTTAAGTGGAGATAGGGTTTCACCATATTGGTCAGGCTGGTCTTGAATTCCTGATCTCAGGTGATCCACCTGCTTTGGCCTCCCAAAGTGCTGGAATTACAGGCATGAGCCGCCACATCTGGACTGGAGTTCAACTTTTTTTTTTTTTTTTGAGATGGAGTCTCTCTCTGTCACCCAGGCTGGAGTGCAGTGGCGTGATCTCGGCTCACTGCAAGCTCTGCCTCCTAGGTTCACGCCATTCTCCTGCCTCAGCCTCCCAAGTAGCTGGGACTACAGGCGTCCGCCACCAGGCCCGGCTAATTTTTTGTATTTTTGGTAGAGACGGGGTTTCACCGTGTTAGCCAAGATGGTCTCGATCTCCTGACCTCGTGATCCGCCGCCTCAGCCTCCCAAAGTGTTGGGATTACAGGCGGGAGCCACCGCACCTGTCCTGGAGTTCAACTTTTACTATCAGGAGTCTGACAAGCTGGTGAGACCAGACACCTGGGCAGTTAAATGTGGGGCTAAAGAGAAAGATCTGGAGTTGTCTATAACATAATGTAACTTCAGAAGAGGGGTCTATAAAGGAAGGACAGTGAAAGTCAAAAATCAGAAAGCAGTATGGAGCAAGGAAAGAAAACCATTGCAGTTTTTTTTTTTTTTTTTGAGACGGAGTTTCACTCTTGTCACCAGGCTGGAGTGCAATGGCACAATCTCGGCTCACTGCAACCTCCACCTCCAGGTTCAAGTGATTCTCCTGCCTCAGCCTCCAGAGTAGCTGGGATTACAGAGCCCACCACCACGCCCAGCTAACACACCTGAGCACCTGTCTCCTGGGCCAACTCAGTGCAGATTTCTGGGGCCTCCACTCACACAGAACACTGTATGGGAGGCGGCCCCAGGAGCTGTGCAGGAATCAAATAGCTTCTCTCCAAGAAGACAGTGCATTTGTCGGGCAGAAGAACTGTGTTTGGCACCTTTTACCCTTAAAGGTTAAGACTTTTTATGAAACACCCACAACCAAGGATTCAAGGAAAAGAGGGAGACGATTCTTGCTGGAACACTGAACTAACTGCCAGGTTATCAAGAAGTCAAACATATTTGCATGTAAGTCCATATTAACTACTGATTATACAGCTTTCAAATATCTGCATTTCAAATGTCTCTAGTAGGGCTGGGCACAGTGACTCACACCTGTAATCCTAGCACTTTATTTAGGAAGACAAGGTGGGACTATTGTTTGGGCCGAGGAGTTCAAGACCAGCTGGGGCAACATAACAAGAACATGTCTAAAAAAAAAGAGAATTTCTCCAGTTAAAAAGATTCACTCAAGCTGAGCATGGTGGTGCATGCCTGTAGTCCCTGCTACTTGGGGGCTGAAGCAGGAAGATCATTTGAGCCCAGGAGTTCAATGCTGTGGTGTGCTATGATGGCGCCTGTGAATAGGTACTATACTCCATAGCAAGACGTTGTCTCTAAAAAAATTTTTTATAATTAAAAAAAGATTCATTCAACAAGCTGCCTGGTTATTCTGCAAGTATCTCAACTCAGCCACCAGTTTTTTGATCCAGATAAATTGTTCATGTGATTCCTAACCTGAGGGTTTATTTTGTCTTGAAAGATGGCCCATTTAATAATGAATCTGTAAGACTCCTGAAATCACTGGGAGTTTTTAAATTTCACTCACTTCATTTAAACATTTTTCTGGGTGGTAGTAACTTAAGAGAACTGCTTCTTGATGGTCATTCTAGTATTTAATTCTTTGAAGAATTCAGTCATCTGAATTTCATTTAAGGTAAATGTTGATACACAGATTGCAAAAGTCATTACTTGGAAAAGCCCTAACTATACTGCCTCGCATAGAGATAGATATAGATATTGATAGAGATAGATATCGATATCTATCTAGATCTGGATAGATATCGATATCTATCCAGATCTAGATAGATATCGATATCTATCTAGATATGGATAGATATAGAAATCTATCTAGATCTGGATAGATATCGATATCTATCCAGATCTGGATAGATATCGATATCTATCCAGATCTGGATAGATATCGATATCTATCTAGATCTGGATAGATATCGATATCTATCTAGATCTGGATAGATATCGATATCTATCTAGATCTGGATAGATATCGATATCTATCTAGATCTGGATAGATATCGATATCTATCTCGATAGATATCGATATCTATCTCTATCTATCTAGATAGCTATATCTATCTAGATATCTATATCTATCTATATCTATCTATCTTGATAGATATCGATATATATATATTGTTGCCCAGGCTGGAGTGCAATGGCATGATCTCGGCTCACTGCAACCTCTATCTCCCAGGTTCAAGTGATTCTCTGCCTCAGCCTTCCCAGTAGCTGGGACTACAGGCCAGGCATATGCCACCATGCTCGGCTAGATTTTTGTATTTGGAGTAGAGACAGTGTTTCACCATGTTGGCCAGGTTGGTCTCGAACTCCTGGCCTCAAGTGATCCACCCGCCTCGGCCTCCCAAAGTTCTGGGATTACAGGCGTCAGCCACCACACCCAGACTTGCCCCACTAACTTTTAGTTGCTAATCAATGCATCTGAGACCAAAAGCCAGGAAGGAGGTAACCTGCTAATTGCAAATACTAAAAAGGAGAATAAAGTCTCAAAACCTCAAAAGGGTCAGATATTTACAGATATTTAATCCAGATAGCCGTATGTCCACACTTGGTGCCCTGACTCACTGGCTTGTTCCTGCAGGTTCACAGACTGCCTATGATTTCAGCCTCTCCAACAAACCTGCCAGGACTATGGTTCTCTCAGATCAGTTCTTCCAATAAAATGCAGAATGCAGGGTATCCTCTTCTGCCTCTCACCTCTTCATATATATATATATTTTAAACAGCTTGTTTTAGCAGCTTGGGCAGAAGAGAAAGCTCTTTAGCTAGATCTCTAAATATCTCAAGTTTTTTTTCTAGCTCAGCTCAAGGCAACAAGTCCTTGAAAATGTCTATTAAAAAAAAGCTAAAATACTATCCATTACTACAGATAGTAGGGTATTTGATTCAACCCCACTAACATGTATTTAATGTTTATTAATACAAAAGACCTTACGGAAGCTAGGGAGTATTTTCTCTATTGTTCTTAGACTATTATCCTCATATTAAAAAAAAGAAATGTTGGCTGGGCACAGCGGGTTACACCTGTAATACCAGCACCTTGGGAAGCCAAAGCAGGAGGATCGCTTGAGCCCAGAGTTCAACCAGACTGGGTAACAGCGAGACCCTGTCTCTAAAAAAAAAAAAAAAAAAAAAAAAATTAGCCAAGCATAGTGTCTTGCATCTGTAGTCCCAGCTACTCAGGAGGACCACTTGAGCCCAGGAGTTCAAGGCTGCAGTGAGCTGTGACTGCACCACTGTACAGCAAGACCCTGTCTCTTAAAATTTTTTTTAATCAAATAATAAAAATGGAAACGTGATCCTTTTGTAGTTTGTAAGTGTGATGATTGGGGTTTCATGCTCATGTGTGAGACGTGCCTCCCTCAAATGTGCTGGGTATGTCAGCACATTACCCATCTGATGTGAAAAAAATAAGTAACAAACGTGACTTTCTCATCTGTCTATGAGACTAACTGGTACCCAGGTAAACCAAAAAGTTGTGCAAAATACGAGATAACTTTTTTCAGGTGTTGGATTAGGGCCAGTACCGGAGCATGACTCCCAGGAGAAGGGAAATTTACATGCTTAGTCCCATGACCACCATGGCTCTCTGCCTAGGTACAATTTTCCAACTGGGGTTCAGCAAGTTGGGTCCAAGCAGGGGTCAGGGCCTGCTGAGCTGAGGAGTAAAATCCTCAGTGTTCAGGAGAGCTAAAGTGGCTGGAATCTGCAGGGCACAGCACCAGAGAAAAGCAAACCACAGAGCAAGGGAATGGGGAGTGTCTCCAGTGAGGACAGCTGAGGGCTGGACTGCACACACACAGGGTGACACTGCCTGAAGCTCACCACAATGTACCTGCTTTAAGACTGAGAGATGCGGCCGGGCGTGGTGGCTCACGTTTGTAATCCTAGCACTTTGGGAGGCTGAGGTGGGTGGATCGCTTAAGGTCAGGAGTTTGTGACCAGCCTGGGCAACAAGGCGAAACCCCATCTCTACTAAAAATACAAAAATTAGTGGGGCATGGTGGTGCACACCTGTGGTCCCAGCTACTCCAGAGGCTGAGGTGGGCCCAGGAAGTTGAGACTGCAATGAGCTGTGACCACACCACTGTACTCCAGCCTGGGTGACAGAGGGAGACCCTATCTTAAAAACAAAAACAAACAAAAAAAAGATTGCAAGATGAATGAAGATACCATACATCTAGCAATGTTAGAGGATGCTGGATTTCAAGCCTAGCCTGAGTGCAAAGACCTACTTAACATCTTAATAACCTCCCAGACCTCACACATCCAGCTAGACCATGTCCTAGAATAAGGCCTATTCTAGACCAACCGCAACAAAGCCTAAAATCAACCTCTGATGAGATCCACAGGCAGAATTTGAGGTTGAATCCCACCAAGTTAGAGACCTGGGAAAGACCCTGGGCTATCCACAGATCCTCCCCAAAGCATAAAACCAAGCCTACGCAAATTCAGTGGCATCAACTGGTAACTGAACTGCCTACTACGACAAAATGTCAACATTCTTCCGAGGGAGATAACACATCTAGAGTCCCTATGATGTCTCACAAGTAATGTCCACTGTACAGTAAAAAAATTACTAGACGGTTGGGCACAGTGGCTCACATCCATAATCCCAGCACTTTGGGAGGCCGAGGTGGGTGGATCGTTTGAGTCCAGGAGTTTGAGACCAGCCTGGGCAACATGGTGAAACTGCATCTCTACAAAATATACAAAAATTAGCCAGGCGTGGTAGTGCATGCCTGTAGTCCCAGCTACTTAAGAGGCTGAGTGGGAGGCTCACCTGAGCCCAAGAGGTTGAGGATGCTGTGAGCTGAAATTGTACCACTGCACTCCAGCCTGGATGACAGTAAGACCTTGTCTCCAGATATATAAATTACTAGACAAAGAAACAGGATAACATGGCCCACAGCCAATAGAAATTGACCTTCATATAGCCCAAATGTTGGCTTTAATACTTGAAGACTTGAAAGCAGCCCTCATACAGTAAATATGTTCAAAACATAAGAATATGGTCTTAATAAACAAAGATGGGGAATCTGCAGATAAATGAAATGTATGAAGAACCAAATGGAAATTCTAGAACTGAAACCACAATAACTAAAATTTTAAAAAATAAAAAAAATAAACTGAAATTCTAAGAAAAACCCAGCAAGTTGCAGATAACAAAAAAATTCTCAGAAGATCAGAAATTATCCAATCTAAAGGACAAAAAGAAAAAAGACTGAAGAAAAACGAAAAGTGTCTGAGGGACATGCAGGACAATATACAATTGTAGGATGTGAGGTCCACAAGAGAGAAAGTTCTTTCTTGATCAAGGTCACAGATGTTCTAATTAGCAGAACCAGAAATGACATCCAGATCTCATTGCATAAGAATACACCATCAAATTACCTGAACATAACAAATTCACAACATAAATCTGAGTGCATCTCGGCCGGGCACAGTGGCCCATGCCTGTAATCCCAGCACTATGGGAGGCCAAGGCAGGAGGATCACCTGAGGTAAGGAGTTCAAGGCCAGCCTGGCCAACATGGTGAAACCCGGTCTCTACTAAAAATGCAAAAATCAGCCGGGTGTGGTGCACACCTGTAATCCCAACTACTTGGGAGGCTAAGGCAGGAGAATCGCTTGAATCCGGGAGGCGGAGGTTGCAGTGAGCCAAGATCACGCCACTGCACTCCAGCCTGGGCGACACAGCCAGATTCTGCCTCAAAAAAGACAATAAACACGCCAGGTGAGGTGGCTCACGCCTGTAATGCTATCACCTTGAGAGGCTGAGGCAGGTAGATCACCTGAGGTCAGGAGTTCAAGGCCAGCCTGAGCAACATGGTGAAACCCCGTCTCTACTAAAAATACAAAAATTACCCAGGCATGGTAGCAGGCACCTATAGTCTCAGCTACTCTGAAGGCTGAGTCAGGAGAACTGCTTGAACCCGGAAGGCAGAGGTTGCAGTGAGCCAAGATGACGCCACTGCACCCCAGCCTGGGCGACAAGAGCGAAACTCCATCTCAAAAAAAAAAAAAAAAAAAGAAAAGAAAGAAAGAAAAATACAAGAATAAATCTGAGTGCATCCCAACAGGCATGGTAGCCTAAAAGAGCTACCATATTTTAAAATGAAAAAATGTTTTTAAACCAACCAAAACAAAACTGACAATCCTCAACATGGTATGGGGTTCGCTATCACCAGCGTGAAGACGGAAAACACTGTGTACAAAGTTTCAGATTTCAGTTTCGAAATATACTAAATTACTTGAACAAAGACAATGATCTTTGAGTTGCTAGTAAAAAGACTGACAAAGCAGGACAGGAAAGTGCATAAGAATATTTACCTCAAAATGAAAAATAGAAAATATAATGCTCATACCTCAAAATTTTCACTAACTTCTTGCATCATTTTCAACTTTGTTTCATCAGCTGTGAACAGCAAAACAAGCATCAGGTAATTGAAATTATGTTAAGGAAATTATGTTAATGCAAAACTTGGATTTAGTAATTTAAGAGAAGCAATCAGATCTTATCAGTTTGACTGTCATGGCCTAATAGAAGGCACATAGCTAGTTCCCTACAACCAGTCGCACACATTTGTACTCCCAGACACACACGTGCATGCACTGACAAGCATATACACACACACACAAACACACACACGTGCCTCTTTGGGGCTCCAGCCAGTATTACTCATCACTTTGCTTCTCTACAAGGTAGAGAAAAGGAAAATGAGAATAAAAGTTACTGCTACGATTAATCTCAAAGTACACAACATCTGAGCTGAGATAAATGTGTCATATTTATGCATTTCTCTTTTTTTTTTTTTTTTTTTTTTTGAGAGGGAGTCTCGCTCTGTCACCCAGGCTGGAGTGCAGTGGTGCGATCTCAGCTCACTGCAACCTCTGCCTCCCGGGTTCAAGCGATCCTCCTGCCTCAGCCTCCCAAGTAGCTGGGACTACAGGCGTGAGCCACCACACCTGGCTAATTTTTGTATTTTAGTAGAGACGTGGTTTCACCATGTTGGCCAGGCTAGTCCCAAACTCCTGACATCAGGTGATCCACCCGCCTCGGCCTCCCAAAATGCTGGGATTACAGACGTGAGCCACCACATCTGGCCTTATTTATGCATTTCTTAATGACAAAAAGGATCAACTCACGTGTATTCACATCTGTGAGAGCTGCCACAAACTGAAGGTACTTTTTCATCAAAGTGGTCTGGTCAACCACCGTGGCCCCCTGCGTTGCAACAAACGCCATTTTTCTTTTGGGCTGGTTTGCTTCTCAAGAGAAAAGTATCAGGTCCATGAGTTCAACCAGCCTATGAAAAGAAGCATAGAGTTAGTCAATTTACGGAGGGCACAGGATCACAATCTCTGTGAAAATCTTACCTAAAGGCCTACATAATCGATACGCTTTCATCTTAATCCAGAATCTAACACTATTCCTTCTGGTTTTTTTAATATGAAGTTTACCCAACTCCATTTTGTCTATTAATTTTGAAACACGATTTTTGTATGCAGATACTGTTCCTTCCTACGGTATTTTCTCTTTCTCTGAGTCAGGGGTTGGCAAACATTTTCTGTAAAGAGCCACATAGTAGATATTTTAATCTTTGTGGCCACGCAGTCTGTCACAACTACTCAGCTCTGCTATAACCAGAAAGCAGTCACAGACAGACAACATGTAAATAAATGAGTGAGGCTGTGTTCCAATAAAACTTTATTTATGGACACTGAAATCTGAATTTCATATAACTCTCATTTACCATGAAATATCCTTCCTCTTTTCCCCAGCCATTTAAAAATATAAAACCATTCTTAGCTCATGGGCGGTATAAAATCATGCAGCAGGCCAGGCGCAGTGGCTCACACCTGGAATCCCAGCACTTTGGAAGGCGAAGGCAGGGAGATCACGAGGTCAGGAGTTCCAGACCAGCGTAGCCAACATGATGAAACCCCATCTCTACTAAAAATACAAAAATTAGCCAGGCGTGGTAGCGGGCACCTGTAATCCCAGCTACTCAGGAAGCTGAAGCAGGAGAATCACTTGAACCCAGGAGCTGGAGATTGCAGTGAGCCAAGATTGTGCCACTGCACTCCATCCTGGGCAATAGAGCAAGGTTCAGTCTCGGAAAAAAAACAACAACAACAACAAAAAAAAAACGCAGGCAGCAGGCTGGATTGGGGCAACCTTGGTCGTACGTGTGACTGGTTTCCAAACTTCAGCGGACATCAAAATCCCCAAGTGCCAAAGGTGGGCTCCCAAGCAGCACCCCTCCAGACTGTGGTTACGTGACGGGCACGGGAAACTATAAATTCTGTTTGTAGCTGCCAGGCAGTAGGCACTCAGTGGCTGCTCCCAGCTGACACACAGATGGAGACTTGGTTTCTATTTTAACAGGTGTCACAAAGTATCCCGAGAAGCTGGTGAAATAAGTTGCTTTCACCCCTCCTCCTTGCATAATCCCGCTCTGCACTAACAGGTGGTTTCATGGCTTCGTTTTCTTTCAACAGACACACCAGGACCTCCTTTGCAGGCCTACCGGATACACTGCTTTGCAGCTGACACAGGTGACACTAGAGAGCTCCTTCCGGCCACTCTCTCCTAGACACCAAAAACCCTTCTTCCATGCAGAGAGCATGCCCACAGGTGTCCCACAACAAGCCCACCAGAAGCCCCAGCCCTCTGGCTCCGGGTAGGAAAAGCCACGAAGGAAACCAAGGCGGGGGAGTCTGTCAAGCCCTGCTAGGGAACCTGGCAACTGCCTGTTTCAGGTGACACCCCCTTCCCCATCTCCATCGGCCCAAGGCATGGGGGTCACGGACTCTCCCTGCCCATCCCCATCCGAGGGGACCCAGGACTCGGGATCACGGTCTCTCCCTATCCATCCCCATCCGAGGGGACCCAAGACTCGGGGTTACGGTCTCTCCTTGCCCATCCCCATCCCAGGGTACCCAAGACTCGGAAGTCACGGCCTCTCCCTGCCCATCCCCATCCCAGGGGACCCAAGACTCGGGGTCACGGCCTCTCCCTGCCTAAGAACCTCCCTAGTCCTGTCCAAACTTCCCCCTTCCCACGGAAGTCGTCAACTCTTCCATTTCCCGGGGTCCCGCGGAGCCTGGGGGCCCTGGCCGGGGGGAAACGCCCCCATTCTGCGTGTCTGAGGGAAAGCAACTTCACCACCCCGGACGCCGAAGGCCCAGGCCGGGCTGGCGCCGCGCCTGCTCCTACTCCTGGGGACAAACTGCCCCGCCGCCCCCAGACCCCGCCAAGCCCTGCCTGAGGCGGCGCCGCCGGGCCAGAGGGGGCGCTGTGGTCGCCGCTACCTTCGCTCCCCGCGCTGGGCCTAACGAGTCCAGTGCCGGCGCAGAGGCCCGGAGGTGCCAGGTTGGCCGGGGGGCGCCTCCGGAGGGACAGGCCCCCAACGTCCCACCCGACCTCTCAGCTCACAAACGGCCCTCCGGTTCCCTCCTTTGGTCGCCGTCCCGGGCGCTCCGCGACCGCGTCCCAGGCCGAGCTACGGCGAGCGCCGAGCGCCAATTCCCGCGCCCGCGAGCGCTGCGCCTCCCACAGCTTCCTCTCAGCTCGGCCGCAAACGCCGTCGGCCCCGCAGCCCCGGGTGGGCTCTGGCTGGGGCCTAGGGGATCCCGGGGCGCTCGGAGCCCCCAGCTCCATCCCTCCGCGGAGCCGCCGCGCCGCAGAGGCCTCCTCGCGCCTGAGGGCCGCGCGCACCTCCCGGGGCCGTTCGGACGCCCGCCCGCCAACTTACCCCGACCTCGGCGGCCCGGCTCCTGCAGGCCCGGCCCGCGACCCCGGCGACCCCCAGCCGAGCCCTCGTCGCAACCGCTCGGCCGCGCGCAGTCCCGCCCCCGCTTAAAGCGGCAGCACCCGCCGACCGAGCACCAGGCCCCGGCGCGCCGCCCCCAAGTGGGTGCGGCCTGCGCGGGCACGGGGAGGGGCGTCCGCCGTCCGGGTGGGTCCCGGCCCTTTAAATCCCCGACAGCCATGACGGGGCCGGGCCGGCGCCCAGGTTCTAGGGGCTCCTTTTTCCCTGAGTCTCCTCCCAGAAGCCAGGCCTCGGGGAATGCCCGGGGACCCTGGGGGCGGTGGGCACCTGGGGGGGGGGGTGCGGGGGCGGCTTCCCGACTTGGCAGCGATGGGGTCCAGGTATTGTCCACCACTGGACTGAAGGTGGCAGGCAGGGTAGGGTTTGCCACCCCCACTCCTCGCTCCCGGTCCCCGCTGCTCTCCTGGGGTTCTTCTCGGCCCGCAGAATGGAGAGGAGGCCAGGAGGGTCTTTGGGAAGGTGATGGCTGGAGATGGACCGAGACCCTGTTAGTAAAAGAAAGTCCGGGTGGGCTTTCTGGAAGTGGCCGCCCAGGTGCAGAAAGGCCCCATTGATTCTGCAGCTGCTTTACCTCCGAGGCTGGATCCACATGGCAGACAGAGCTACCTCCATCAAAACTGGATGGAGAGAGGCCTCAGGCCAGGCCAGAGCAATGAAGGGATAGAGTGGGATGGAGCCAGGGGAGGTGGCATGGGCCGGACCAAAAGGTGTCTCCAAGGGAAAGGTACAGTCAGGCGCCATGGTTACCATGTTACAGGGACAGAGTGTGGAAGCATGACATGAACTTGGCCACCTCCAGGCCCTGGTTCCACCTCCTACACCTTCCTTCACCTACTCCCCACCCTCACCCCATTTATCACTAACCCACCAAGATCATTATGTTCCCTTCCTAGACACATTTCACACCCTGCAATAAATAAATGTTTCAGTGCCCGTGAGTACCCTGGAGGGGAGGTGCTCTTTTCTGAAACAAGCTCCTTGCTCGTTTAATGTTGCCACTCGAGAACAAGGCCACAGCTGAAATGCTGGGATTGTGAATGGATGTTCTTAGTACCAGTTAATTCTGCCCCAGGAGAAACAAAATGGCTCAGAATAGCCCTTCCATCACGGAAGAGGTTGCCTGTTTGCAAGCAAAATCTGCTATTGTCTTACCTCCACTGCCCCCAAAAAAGTGGGAGGTCCAAGCCGGCTGTGATGGCTCATGCCTGTAATCCCAGCATTTCAGGAGGCCAAGGTGGGAGGACTGTTTGAGTTCAGGAGTTCATGACCAGCCTGGGCAACATAGCGAGACCTCGTCTTAGCAAAAAATAAAAAATTAGTCGGGCTTAGTGGCAGGCATCTGTGGTCCCAGCTACTCGGGAGGCTGAGGTGGGAGCGAGACTTTGTCACAGAAGATAAAAAAAAATAAGAGGTCCAAAGTTGAAGACTGAAATATTTGAGGGCTGAAATTAGTGTGCTAAACGATTGTTTAATATTGTTTTTTGAGGGGAGTTAGGAAAACAGCTGTAGACGCTTTTTTAAAATAAGTTTTGGCTCAATTGCATATGATAAAGACCTACAGTCAAGCCTGGCCCTAACATTGGCAAAATCCCTGCACTTTCAGGTGGCCTAAGCGTCTTATCAAATTAGTCATCACACTTTGATGATTTTTGCCTGTTTTCTCATCTGTCTCCTGAATTAGAGGTGAGGGACAGTGTCAACTTCATCCTGATCAGGTAAATTAGATCACATTCACTCCTCTGCTTAAAATCCTTCAGGATTTTTGGAGATTTTTTCGGAATCCCAGCTATTCAGGAGGCTGAGGTGGGAGGATTGCTTCAGGCCAGGAATTCGAGACCAGCTTGGGCAACACAGCGAGACCCCATCTCTAAAAAATATTTTTAAAATTAGCAGGGCATGGTGGCATGCACCTGAAGTCCCAGCTACTCGGGAGGCTAAGGCAGGAGGATCGCTTAAGCCCAGGAGTTCTACTCTGCAGTGAGCTATGATCATGCCACTGCACTCCAGCCTAGGCGACAGGGAGAGGCCCTATCTCTAAAAAACAAAGGAATAGGCCGGGCGCGGTGGCTCACACCTGTAATCCCAACACTTTGGGAGGCTGAGGCGGGCAGATCACTTGAGGCCAGGAGTTTGAGACCAGCCTAGCCAACATGGTGAAACCCTATCTCTACTAAAAATGCAAAAATTAGCCAGGCGTGGTGGTGGGTACCTGTAATCCGAGCTATTTGGGAGGCTGAGGCAGGAGAATCGCTTGAACCCAGGAGGTGGAGGTTGCAGTGAGCCAAGATGGCACCACTGCACTCCAGCCTGGACGACAGAGCAAGACTCTATCTCAAAAAAAAAAAAAAAAAAAGGATATCCCTGAACTCATTTTGCTCCCTCCAAGCTACTCCAGGATTTAGCCCCAAATGCATCTCCCAGGAGCTGATTCCGAGTCATTGTTACCTGCCCAGCGGCCCCCCACCTCCCATAGTTAATTTCCTATGCAGGACAACGAGGATGTGTGGTAGGGATACGGACCCTAGGGCGGCTGCCCTCGAATGACCAAAGATTTGATTATACCACCTTGCTAGGGCCAACAGACCAACTAACACTAACTTGCTTTAGAAAGAGTTTCATCAACAAGAATTGACACCAAAGAAGTGTGAACTTTTCATTACCCAGAAAAATTTAATTAACCAAAACAGGCCACCGTCCCTCCCCCACCGCTCCCCCCAGAGCCAGGCGAATGAGGTCTGACTGTTCACAACATCTGATCTGTCCCCAGGTCCCAGACCCTTACCTGTGGCTACTGTTCTGGACGTTTGGCCCCAGGCATTGCCTGTTAAGGCTGCCCTCAGTGTCTGTTCTGACCGATGCTCACCTCGCCAGGGGAGAGAATGTCCCCTCTGTGCTGCCTTGTGATCATATGAGATGGTGTCTGTGAAAGCAGTCCAAGGTCAGTCCAGAGAAGGCACCGACAAATGGTTTCCAACACCGAGTCATGTTCAAGGCTTTGGGGGCGTTATCAAGGGGAGGCCTCATCTTATTCTTTCAGCCATTCCACAAGCATCTACTTTGCACCAAACTACATGCTAACTACCAGACACGCAGACACATGGCATAGGCGAGGATGCTGGGAGGAGGGTCAAAGTCACCCCGGTAAGAGGTATTTGTGGCCCCTATAGGCTAGACTGGGAGAATCTGTGGGAAAAAAAAATGACTCTTGAGGCCGAACACAGTGGCTTATGCCTGTAATCCCAGTACTTTGGGAGGCTGAGGCAGGAGGATCACTTGAGACTAGGAGCTCAAGACCAGCCTGGGCAACATAGTGAGACCCCCATCTCTACCAAAAATCTAAAAAATTAGCTGAGCTACTTGGGAGGCTGAGGTGGGAGGATCACTTGACCCTAAGAGTTAGAGGGTGCAGTGACCTGTGAGTCACAATTGTGTCACTGCACTTCACACTGGGCAACAGGGGGAGAACCTGTCTCAAAAAAAAAAAGGAGGATGACCAGGAAGACTCTTGGGATGGTCAGACGCATTTGTACCCAGGCAGCTGAGTGCTGTGCTTTCCACTTCAGTAGCCACTAGCCCCATGTGCAGTGTGGCCCATCTGAATGGAGATGAAATCTCAGCATAAAATGCACACGAGATGGTGAACCCTTACAACAACAACAACAACAAAAAGGCTAGAGTGCAGTGGCACGATCTTGGCTCACTGCAACCTATGCCCCTCAGGTTGAAGAGATTCCTGTACCTCAGCCTCCAGAGTAGCTGGGATTACAGCACCTGCCACTGGGGTTCCCCGTGTTGGCCAGGCTGGTCTCAAACTCTTGGCCTCCCCTGCCTCGGCCTCCCACAGTGTTGAGATTATAGGCGTGAGCCACTGCTCCCGGGTTATTGATCATTTTTACGTTGATTATATGTTGAGATGATATTTTGAATATGTTGAGTTTTGTAACAGCATTAAAATTGATTTCACTTATTTCTTTTTCTTTTTTGAATTGTGGCTACTTGAAAATTTAAAATTACATACATGGCTCCAATTCTGTTTCTAGCCAAGAACATTAATTTAGGAAAGCCAAGCTGCACTTGGTGGTGCACACCTGTAATCCTTGCTACTCTGGAGGCCGAGGTGGGAGGATTGCTTGTGGTCAGGAGTCTGAGACTAACCTGGGCAACATAAAGAGACCCCTCTCTGAAAGAAAAGAAAAGAAAAAAGAAAAGCTAGCTCTATGGACTGGGCACAGTGGCTCACGCCTGTAATCCTAGCACTTTGGGAGGCAGAGGTGGCAGATCAGTTGAGGCCGGGAGTTCGAGGCCAGCCTGGCCAACATGGTGAAACCCCATCTCTACTAAGAAATACCAAAATTAGCTGGGCATGGTGGTGCATGCCTGTAATCCCAGCTACTCAGGAGGCTGAGGCAGGAGAGTCGCTTGAATCCAGGAGGCAGAGGTTGCAGTGAGCCAAGATCGTGCCACTGCACTCCAGCCTAGGCAACATTTTTGAGACTCCATCTCAAAAAATAAAAGGAAAAGAAAAAAATGAAAAGGAAACCTAGCCTTCTGAGAGGATTTCCTGCCCCTCCCTTATCGGATACTCCCTGGAAGAGTGAAGCTTCCCAGTCTGCTATGGGATGGAGCAGAGATGGGTACTGTGAGGGTGGTGGTGGTGGTGATGGGATAAGAGTAACGCCTATGGAAAATCCTGGCCGGGCGCGGTGGCTTATGCCTGTAATCCCAGCACTTTGAGAGGCTGAAGCGGGTGGGTCACCTGAGGTCTAGCGTTCGAGACCAGCTTGGCCAACGTGGCGAAACCCCATCTCTACTAAAAAAAAAAAAAAAAAAAAATACAAAAAATTAGCCAGGCGTGGTGGCGGGTGTGTGCAATCCCAGCTGCTTGGGAGTCTGAGGCAGAAGAATTGCTTGAACCTGGGAGCCAGAGGTTGCAGTGAGCTGAGATCACACCACTGCGCTCTAGCCTGGGTGACAGAGCAAGACTCCGTCAAAAAAAAAGAAAAGAAAAGAAAAGAAAATCCTGGGTGGCAAACAGGAATTAGCCAAAGGGCTGGCCGGGCGCGGTGGCTCACGCCTGTAATCCCAGCACTTTGGGAGGCAGAGGCGGGCGGATCACGAGGTCAGCAGATCGAGACCATCCTGGCTAACATGGTGAAACCCCGTTTCTACTAAAAATACAAAAAAATTAGCCGGGCGTGGTGGCAGGCGCCTGTAGTCCCAGCTACTTGGGAGGCTGAGGCAGGAGAATGTCGTGAACCCAGGAGGCGGAGCTTGCAGTGAGCCGAGATCGCACCACTGCACTCCAGCCTGGGTGACAGAGCGAGACTCCATCTCAAAAAAAAAAAAAAAAAAAAAAAGGAATTAGCCAAAGGGTGGCATCAGCATCAATTTCAGGGTGGCCTTGAAGGTGGCTTCTGTAACACTGTGGATACTGTAAAATTATTACTCAGTGAAATAAAGTTACACATTTTAGAAACAATACATCTTATGCTATTTGATACATTTTAAAAAAGCAGGAACAACCTGGCCTTCCAATTATGTTAAACCGTCTTAAAGATTTGCAACTCTGCAAGCTTGACTATTTTCTTCTCAAGTGCTTCAAAGTCCTGCTGAATGAGCCAATTCCTCCCAAGTCCTTCAGCAATTCCCATTTGACACCCAACACTGATTGAACCCTTTACTATGTCCTAAGCTGTGTTCTACGTGTTAATTCCTTTTATCCTTATAATAGTCTCATGGTGTTGGGACTATTATTATGCCCATTTTAAAGAAAAAGGGGGCCTGACATGGTGGCTCATGCCTGTAGTCCCAGCTACTCTGGAGGCTGAAGCAGGAGGATCGCTTGAGCTCAGGAGTTTGAGACCAGCCTGAGCAACCTAGCAAGATCCCATCTCTGTAAAAAATAATTTTTAAAACATTAGCAGAGAGAAAAGTGACTTCTCCAAGGTCATGTAACTCTCAGGGAGAACCCAAAGTCCCCATGTTCCTAGGCCTGGTATTTATCACCACCGTGACAGTTGATGCCACTAGGGGGTGACATCTGTCTAGCACTTTTTTTTTTTTTTTTTTTTTGAGATGGAGTCTCGTTCTGTTTCCCAGGCTGGAGTGCAGTGGTGCGATCTCAGCTCACTCAAGCTCTGCCTCCTGGGTTCACACCATACTCCTGCCTCAGCCTCCCGAGTAGCTGGGACTACACGCCCGGCTAATTTTTTGTATTTAAGTAGAGACGGGGTTTCACCATGTTAGCCAGGATGGTCTCGATCTCCTGACCTCATGATCTGCCCGCTTTGGCCTCCCAAAGTGCTGGGATTACAGGCGTGAGCCACCGCAACCGACCCCCCCAACTTTTTTTTTTTTTTTGAGACGGAGTCTTGCTCTTAGTCCAGGCTGGAGTACAGTGGTGCAATCTTGGCTCACTGCAAACTCCGCCTCCAGGTTCAAGCGATTCTCCTTCCTCAGGCTCCCAAGTAGCTGGGATTACAGGCGCCTGCCACCGGGTCTGGCTAATTTGTGTATTTTTAGTAGAGACGGGGTTTCACCATCTTGGTTAGGCTGGTCTTGAACTCCTGACCTCGTGATCCACCCGCCTCGGCCTCCCAAAGTGCTGGGATTACAGGTGTGAGTCACCATGCCCTGCCCTGTCTAGCCTTTTAACTTTTCATAGGGGCTCACTCAAATCTATTCTCCCTCCATTCCCTGAACATAGCAGTGGGGCCAGTGGGGCCCATTCTTAGGGAAGCTCACAGCTGTCCCAGAGCCAGGGGCCCTTTAGACCAGTAGTCCCCAACCTTTTTGGCACCAAAGACAATGTTTCCACGAATGAGGGGTTGGAGGGATGGTTTCGGGATGATTCAAGCGCATTACTTTATTGTATACTTTATTTCTATTATGATTACATACTCACCATCATGTAGAATCAGTGGGAGCCCTGAGCTTGCTTTCTTGCAACTAGATGGTCCCATCTGGGGATGATGGGAAACAGTGACAGAACATCAGGCATTAGATTCTCACAAGGAGCACGCAACCTTGATCCCTCACGTGAGCAGTTCACAGTAGGGTTTGCGCTCCTATGAGAATCTAATGCCCTGCTGATCTGCCAGGAGGTGGAGCTCAGCGTGGCTCACAGGCCCTGCTCACCTCCTGCTGTGCAGCCAGTTCCTAACAGGCTATGGACTGGTACTGGCGGCCAGTGGCTTGGAGACCCGTGCTTTAGACGCCTTGATGTCAATGCACTGGGTGGTGCAGTGATGGTCCATCCGTGCTCCACGGGCCAGAGAGGAGGTCAAAGGCCCTCACTGTGTGGGAGGATCCCTCGCCCAGGTACCCGTAGCAAAGCAGAAGCATAGCTGGGACCAGAACCCACCGGGCTTCCAGCGTTTAAGGCCAGCCAGGCCCCTCCAGCTTCTAGGAGAGCCCAGCCCTGCTCCTCTAAGGCAAATGGCAGTAACTGTGTAGGCTGGTCACCCCTCACCGCAGTAGCCTGACTCCCACAAGGCCCTCAGTGACAAAGAAGTGGCCCTGGCCCCAGATACGAGCAGGAGCCCCATCTTACAGCAGCTGTGAGAGGGTAAACCGGGGGATGACATCAAGCCCAGTGCAGAGGCCGGGTGCTCAGGCCCCTCTATCAAGAAGGGGCAAGAGGCTGGGCACAGTGGCTTACACCTGTAATCCCAACATTTTGGGAGGCTGAGGCGAGAGGATCACTTGAGGCCAGGAGTTTGAGACCAACCTGGCCAACATGGCGAAACCCCGTCTCTACTAAAAATACAAAAATTAGCCAGGCCTGGTGGCGGGCACCTGTAATCCCATCTTACTCGGGAGGCTGAGGCAGGAGAATCGCTTGAACCCGGGAGGCGGAGGTTGCAGTGAGCCGAGATCGCGCCATTCTGGGACAGAGCGAGACTCTGTCTCAAGATTTAAAAAAAAGAAAAAAAAAAAAAAGAAAAGAGGAAGCAGCAGCAGCAGCAAGAGGAATTTCGAGGCCTTTCGCCCAGCGCCTGGCGCACCTTAAGCTCTCAACAGTTCTTGAATGAGGAGTAGCATCTCGGAGCCACGAGCGTGCAGAGAGAAGGCACCTGGAGGAGAGCCCCAAGGAACCTGCAGGCGGCTTGCAGCGCAGCGCACGCCCCTGGGGACGCTGAGTCAGAGCCGGCGGCATCGGATCCAGGGCGGGGAGGGGCTCGGGGGAAGGGAAAAATGTGGGTGCGGGGGGCGTGGTTTCGGGTAGTGGAGGGGAAGGATGCGGCCGGGGGTGGATTTGGGGTGGGGAGGGATGCGGGGAGGAGCCAGGGCGCAGGAAGGGAGCTCTGGAACCCCTAGAGGGGAGGCAAGCTGGGAGGGGCGATCGTGGACTCCAGGAGGGCAGGGGGCGCGGCCGTGGGAAGAGACCCGGGGAGGGAGGACGCGGCCGTGGAGAGGGACGCGGGAGCACGGGACGGCGGGAGGAGGAGGAGGGCGCGCGGCGCGGCTGACGTGGGCCGGGGTCGCGCAGCGGGCTGTGGGCGGCGGCGGCGCGCAGCGACAGAGCGTCCCCCGGCGAGGACGAGCGAGCACGGCGCCCGCACCTCCCGCGCTGCGCGCCCGGAGGAGCGACCGCCGCCGTTCTCGAGCTCCAGCTGCATTCCCTCCGCGTCCGCCCCACGCTTCTCCCGCTCCGGGCCCCGCAATGGCCCAGGCAGTGTGGTCGCGCCTCGGCCGCATCCTCTGGCTTGCCTGCCTCCTGCCCTGGGCCCCGGCAGGGGTGGCCGCAGGTAAGGCGCTGGGCAATTCGGCCTCCCTGCAGCCGCAGCCCGCCCGGGGCCTGGAACCGTCTCAGCGGGCGAGTGGGCCCGGGAGCGGGGATTGCGGAGGTGGCACCGTGCGCCCTGCGCGCATCTCCCTCCTCGGCTGAGGCCACTGCAGCGCCCTTTCCCCTCTCCTTTCACCCTTGTTCCCCAAAGTCGCCTGGGCACTGGAGGGGGCTCCCCGCACCCCCTGGATTCCTGCTTCCACCCCCCCACCCCCAGGCTGGCCCTGCCCTGGAAACCGCGCGGGGGTGGCCGGCGCATCCGTCGATGCCTGGGGACCATGCACCCGCTAAGGGAGGGGAGGACGAGGCAGGGAGGTGGGGATGCGCCAGGGTCCGTCATCGCGCCACACAATTCCCCAGTCCCCCAGGGAGCACGGGATGGGCAACGTTTTTGCCTTAAAATGTCGCCTCATCTAGAGGGGCTTCCCACCGTGCTGGTGCTGGCTTTGGGGAGATGCGATTTTAGAGCCCAGGAGGCCAGGCTGCCATTTCCTCTCTGGTGGTGATTTCCAAAATGGACCCGGAGCTCACAGGTTCCTGGGGTGTGTGTGTGGGTGGGGGAGTGGGGGAAGCAGGGTCGTGTGTCTACTGCCCCCACTTCCCCACCGCCAGAAGGCCAGCACCCACCTCTCTGCCACATTTTGGGAACCATAAAAGGACCCAGATTGAAGACTATTCGAGGGACAGGTGGGACGTGGGCAGCTAAGAAGGTTGAATACTATCCACCACTTTTCACCCCCTCCCCCCTCATAAAAGAGCGGTGGAGAGAGAGAGCAAGGGATCTAATGAAAATTTGTGAAAGAAAAACCATGAGGTCAAAGAAAACCTGCAACTCAGGGATGAATTAGACAAATTTTATGGGAATTGCACTTGGACAAGATTACCTATTTCCTCCTGGAAATACAGGAAAGGGGTCTCTTGTCCATCAGGTTGATTTGTGTCAGAGATTTTCAATGTGTCCTAAATTGCAAAAGAAAAAGAAAATAATAACAAAAGTGAATTAATTATTTGGAAATCATGTGTGGTTCCCATTCTAGCCAATTGCACCCTTGATGTGGTCAAAATCACAGTGGCTAAGAGTGGAGTTGGGAAACATATCTTCTCCCTCATCCGTGGGGGAGACTTTTCTACCCTTCCCCTTTCTGGAGTCCATGAATCAGGGATTTGTAAGTCAGAAGTCCATGTACTGGACTATTAATTAATTCTGGGTTGTGTTATCCAGACTTTAGAGGTACTCTTTGGAAGTGTTTTGGGTAGTCTGCATATTCTGTGTGAAAGGACTGGTGTAGCCATTTTCTAGAATGTTCAGGGCTGCACATGCTGTGTTGCTGGAAAAGGTAGGTGTTTCTTCCATGGGCCAAGCTTTGGGGTGAGTGCCCCATCTCTTTTTGCTTTTGCCCCTTGAGCTCTGGGTGACTTGGGGGGCCCGTGGTGTCCCCTAAACCTCTGCCTTGGCTGCTCCATACCCCAAGTCCATGTCACATGGACTCCCAAACATGGAAAGATGAATTTTTTTGTTTGTTTGTTTGAGACGCAGTCTTGCTCTGTCACCCAGGCTGGAGTGCAGTGGCACAATCTTGGCTCACTGCAACCTCCACCTTCTGGGTTCAATCAATTCTCCTGCCTCAGCCTCCCAAGTAGCTGGGATTACAGGCGCCTGCCACCACACCTGGCTAATTTTTGTATTTTTAGTAGAGATAGGGCTTCGCCATGTTGGCCAGGCTGGTCTCGAACCTCTGGCCTCAGGTGATCCACCTGCCTCAGCCTCCCAAAGTGCTGGGATTACAGGTGTGAGCCACCACACCGGCCTGGAAAGATGAATTTGGTGGGTAGAGCACCAGGCCCTGTGATTGGTTCCTTCAGCCACATTTGGCAAAGGCTTCCTGGTCCATTTCCACCCTGGATGTCCTGGCCATCCCTGAGACCCCTGAGGAACAGGGGCAGCATCACCCAGGGGCTGTGACACACCTGATTTTGAAAAAACAGACTGAGAAAAAGTGTCCTTGGAGCTGGCAGGTGGTGGTGGTGGGGGGGGGTCGGTGGGCTCCCATGAGCTGGGCCAGTGTCTGCAGCAACGTCTGCAGCAGACACGGCGCCTCCCCGCCCCCCATCCCCCCTCCCAGTCCCAGCCGGCTGCCCTCCTGATCCATTCCCCTGGCAACCGATCTGCGTGATAACATGCGTCTGTCTCACTGCAGATGCTGTTTGGCCATTAGCATGCAGCCGAATGTCCCTGCCACCTGCCAGCCTCGCTCAGGCCCACGCTTCTCAGCTGGGGTGGCAGGGAGGGGATGGGGAGGAGAGGGGTGCCAGGAGTTAGGGGGATAAGGGAGGAGGTGGTCTCTCATCCATGCACCTCTCTGTCCACAGCCTGGCCAAATGCTGCCTCCCAGCCAAAGTGGGGAGGGAGAGCAAAGCCCAACCAGGGTGGTACAGACTGGTTGGGTGGCCTCAGGCAGCAGCAGTGACCCATGCGGGCTTCAGGTCCCTCAATATCATATACCCACTCTATTTGCGTGGAAAAGCTCCCATCACGCTTTTGGAATTCCCTCTTTGGGGTTAAGACACTGCAGGTCCCCTTTTCAATGCCAGCATTCCCTCGGAAGTGACCAGCTCTCGGCATCTTGACTCAAATGACTTGATTTTTATTTATTTATTTTTGTAGAAAGGGTCTCTCACTTTGTTGCCCAGGCTGAAGGGCAGGGGCGCCATCATAGCTCACTGCAACTTCAAACCCCTGGGCTCAAGAGATCCTCCTGCCTCAGCCTTCCAAGTAGCTGGGGCAACAGGTACACGCTACCATGCCTGGCTAATTAAAAAAAAATTTTTTTTTGTAGCGAATGGGTGTCGCTGTGTTGCTCAGGCTGATCTAAAACTCCTGGGCTCAAGTGACCCTCTGACTTCAAAGCGCTGTGATTACAGGTGTGAGCTGACTGGGCCCGGCCTCAAATGCCTTTATAATTTAAGAAATGGCCCTGAAAAAAAAGGAAATGCGTGATGTGGGCCAAAGCAGCGAACGTGTGAGGTGGGCCTGAGGAAAGGTCGGAGCTGGAGTCCCCCACAGGGACAGGTGATGTTGCTTTGAAGTGAATGAGATGCGGCTGAAAAAATAATCTCAGAGTTGCCTGGGCACTAGAAGGGGCTTCCCTTGCCCCCTCGATTCCTGCTTCTACTCCCCGGGCTGGCCCTGCCCTGGAAACCACACGAGGGTGGCCCACGCATCCGTCAGATGTCTGGGGACCATGTACCTGCTAAGGGAGGGGAGGACGAGGCAGGGACGTGGGGATGTATCAGGGTCAGTCATCGTGCCACAACCCCCAGCCCCCAGGGAACACGGGATGGGCAGCATTTTTACTTTAAAATGTTGCCTCATCTAGAGGGGTTTTCCACCCTGTTGGTGCTGGCTTTGGGGAGATATGATTTTATTTGATTTATGTATTTATTTATTTGAGATGGAGTTTCGCTCTTTTTGCCCAGGCTGGAGTGCAGTGGCGCAATCTTGGCTCATGGCAACCACCATCTCCCAGGTTCAAGTAATTCTCCGGCCTCAGCCTCCCGAGTAGCTGGGATTACAGGCGTTCGCCACCACACCCGGCTAATTTTGTATTTTTAGTAGAGACGGGGTTTCGCCATGTTGGCCAGGCTGGTCTCGAACGCCTGACCTCAGGTGATCCACCCACCTCGGCCTCCCAAAGTGCTGGAATTACAGGCATGAGCCACCGTGCCTGACCGAGATGCAATTTTAGAGCCCAGGAGGCCAGGCTGCTATTTCTTCCACGAGTGATTTCCCAAAGTGGACCTGGAGCTGACAGGTTCCTGGGGGGACTTGTGGGGGGACCTTGTGCCCACTCGGTCGTGCATCTACTGTCCCCACATCCCCATCGCCAGAAGGCCAGCACCCACCTTTCTGCCACATTTTGGGAACCATAAAAGGACCCAGACTGGAGACTCGTCGAGGGACAGGTGGGATGTGGGCAGCTAACGGGGTTGAATATTATCCAACAGTTTTCATCCCCCTCCCCCCTCATAATAGAGTGGCAGAGAGAGGGTAAGGGATCTAATGAAAATTTGTGAAAGAAAAACAAGGTAAAATAGTTGAAATAGTTGAAAACCACAAGGTCAAATAGTTGGCCTTTCTTTTTTTAAATTTTTTTGAGACAGAGTTTCACTCTTGTCGTCCAGGCTGGAGTGCAGTGGCGCAATCTTGGCTCACTGCAACCTCTGCCTTCTGGGTTCAAGCAATTCTCCTGCCTCAGTCTCCCGAGTAGCTGTGATTACAGGCGCATGCCACCACACCTGGTTAATTTTGTATTTTTAGTAGAAACGGGGGTTTCTCCATGTTGGTCAGGCTGATCTGGAACTCCTGACCTCAGGTGATCCGCCCGCCTCGGCCTCCCAAAGTGCTGGAATTACAGGTGTGAGCCACTGCACCTGGCCAGCCTTTCTTGTTGAAAGCCCAGCAGGTCTCCTGTGAGGTCCCTCCGGGGAGGGGCGTGTTCTGTATTTCTGGATCCTCCCAACACGGTAGGGATGGGGTCCACGGAAGGGACTCAGTCAGTGCCACCTGGGTGAACAGTCTCCTGGGGCAGGGCCAGGTGGGCTGGTCCCTCTGCTGCACCTGCTCTCCGGGTGCCCCTTGGCAACAGCAGTACCAAACACCTGCTATGTGCCAAGCGTTGTGCTGGTCACAGGGATGATGGAAATAACCCCTGCTCTAAACGAGTTTGAAGCATAGCAGGAAAGGCAAAGAAACTTTCATTTCCACATGGAGTTGTGACAACAGTGGACTCAGCTGTTGGGAAAGAGCTGAGGGGGTGAGAGGTACAGGGAAGTGTTTTTATTGTTTGTTTTCTTTTGTTTTTGAGACGGAGTCTCACTCTTGTCGCCCAGGCTGGAATGCAGTGGCTCGATGTCGGCTCATTGCAATCTCTGCCTCTTGGGTTCCAGCGATTCCCCTGCCTCAGCCTCCTGAGTAGCTGGGATTACAGTCATGCACCACCACACCCAGCTAATTTTTTGTATTTTTAGTGGAGACAGGGTTTCACCATGTTGGCCAGGCTGGTCTTGAACTCCTGACTTCAAGTAATCCGCTTACCTCGGCCTCCCAAAGTGCTGGGATTACAGGCATGAGCCATGATGCCTGGCCGACAGCTGGATCCTTTAACTCTGACAGAGAGAGAGGAGTGAGGAGAGGAGGAATCCAGAGGCATGAGACCAGCACTGTCCAGTAGATCTTTGGACAATGTGGTTGAGGACGCTGGCTCATGCCTGTAATCCCAGCACTTTGGGAGGCTAAGGCAGGAGGAGTGGTTGAAGCCAGGAGTTCGAGACCAGGCTGGGCAACATAGTGAGATCCTGTCTCTACAAAAAAAAAAAAAAAAAAGAAAAAATCAGCCAAGCGTGGTGACTTGGACCTACAAGTCACACCTACTTGGCAGGCTGAGGTGGGAGGATCACTTGAGCCCAGGAGTTTGAGGCTGCAGTGAGCTATGATCATGCCACTACACCCCAGCCTGGATGACAGAGGGAGACCTTGTCTCAAAACAAAACCAAAAGAATTCTGGGGAATGGTAGAAATGTTCTCTGTGTGGCCTGTCCAGAAGAGTAGCCACTAACCAAGGCCCTGCCCGGCTGGCAGGAAAACAAAATATAATTTGGGCAGCCTGGGCAACATAGACCCCCATCTCTACAAAAAATAAAAAATTAGCTGGGTGTGGTGGTGTGTGCCTATAGTTTCAGTTATTTGGGAGGCTGAGGCAGGAAGATCTCTTGATCCTAGAAGGTGGAGGCTGCAGTGAACTGTGATGATTGTAGTCCAGTCTGGGTGACAGAGTGAGATCCAGAGAATGAAAGGGAGAGAGAGAGAGTGAGAGAGAGAGAGAGAGGAAGAAAGGAAGAAAGAAAGAAGAAAGAAGAAAGAAAAGGAAGGAAGGGAGAAAAAAAGAAAGAAAGAAGAGAAAGAAAGAAAAAAAGAGGAGGGAGGGAGAGAGGAAGGAAGGAAGGAGAGAGAAAGAAAAGAAAAGAGAAAGGAAGGAAAGGAAAGAAAAAGGAAGGAAGAAAAGAAAGAAGAGAGGCAGGGAAGGAGGAAGGAGGGAAGGAAGGAGGGAGGGAGGGAAGGAAGGAAGGGGAAATAAGACTGAAAAGACTGTGATTTGGAGTCAGTGGGACCCAGGTTTGATGTCGAATTGGCTGAGTGACCCTTGGGCAAGTCACTTGAGCTGCCTGAGCCTCAGTTTCTCCACCTGGGAAATAGAATAGTTGATGCCAGCCCAGAGGTGGCTGTGGGGCTCCTTGCCACATACCATTCTGAAACACAGTCTTTGTTTCTGGGCTCCTAGGCCTGTATGAACTCAATCTCACCACCGATAGCCCTGCCACCACGGGAGCGGTGGTGACCATCTCGGCCAGCCTGGTGGCCAAGGACAACGGCAGCCTGGCCCTGCCCGCCGACGCCCACCTCTACCGCTTCCACTGGATCCACACCCCGCTGGTGCTCACTGGCAAGATGGAGAAGGGTCTCAGCTCCACCATCCGTGTGGTCGGCCATGTGCCCGGGGAATTCCCGGTCTCTGTCTGGGTCACTGCCGCTGACTGCTGGATGTGCCAGCCTGTGGCCAGGGGCTTTGTGGTCCTCCCCATCACAGGTGAGGGTCGCTCCCATTTGCTAGTTTGCCTTCAAACCCTTGGTGCAGAGAAAAACATCAAGCTTCGCTAGGAATCAGATCAGTGCAGATTAGGCCCGTAGGTTCCTTCCCCGGGTCAGTCGAGTTAGAAAGGATCTGAAAATGGCAGTGATTGCCCCCAGGAGGTATTGTGCTAAAAGGGACGCCTATTGCTGCTGAGGCTATACATTAATACAACCCTGTGGAGAGCGGCTGGTCAATAGGTACTGTTGGTTAGAAATTATTGTAGTCTCGGCTGGGCGCGGTGGCTCACGCCTGTAATCCCAGCACTTCGGGAGGCCGAGGCAGGTGGATCGCCTGAGATCAGGAGTTTGAGAGCCATCTGGCCAGCATGACAAAACCCCGTCTCCACTAAAAATACAAAAATTAGTGAGGGCATGGTGGTGGGCACCTATAATCCCAGCTGTATAAGAGGCTGAAGCAGGAGAATCGCTTGAACCTGGGGGGCAGAGGTTGCAGTGAGCCGAGAACGTGCCACTGCACTCCAGCCTGGGGGACAGGGTGAGACTGCATCTCAAAAAAAAAAAAAAAAGAAAGAAATTATTGTAGTCTTGGGGCCAGTCATTCACTGGTTCTTTCTCCCCTCTTTCTCCCCTTTCTTTTCTGTCTCTGTCTGTCCTTCTCTCTGTTCTCTCTATCTCTGTCTGTCTCTTTCTGTCCCTTCTCTCTCTGTTTTCCCTTTCTATCTTGCTCTTTCTGTTCTCTGTCTCTGTCTCTGTCTCTTTGTCTCTGTCTGTCTCTTTATCTCTGTCTCTATGTCTCTTTGTCTCTCTCTCTCTCTCTCTCTCTCTCTCTCTCTCTCATTCCAAGAGAAGATGCCCCTTTGCCCCTTTAGACTTTCCAGTCTAATAATGAATTTATCTTCAGGAAATAAACCTGCATTTGGGTCATGCCTTTTGCATTAAGATGTTCATTGCAATAGTGTTTATAATAGCAAAAGAAGAGATAAACAAGCTAAGTGAGCAACCATGAGGAGACTGGCTAAATATAATGAAATCATTTATACTACTATTAACAGTGACCCTTACAATGAGTTTGTAGGGCCATGGGTAAATACACATGCATGTAAAATTACATATTAAAAAAGCAAAGCACAGAATTGTCTAACCCAATAATCTGTATTTAATGTATGTGTATATTAAACACTGAAGCAAATACTTTGTCATACTTCAAAATGGCAACAGTGGTTGAGGTGAATGTTAGTTAGCTTCTTTTCTTCTTATTTTATGTTTGAACATTTTCCAAATGAGCTCTATTGAGCATGCCTTTTTCTTTCCACTTTTACTAATTTTAATTAATTTATTATTATTATTTTTGAGTCAGAGTCTCCTTCTGTTGCCCAGGCTGGAGTGGTGCTGTGATCTTGGCTCACTGCAACCTCCACCTCCCAGTTCAAGCGATTCTCGTGCCTTCGCCTCCCAAGTAGCTGGGACTACAGGTGCTGGCCACCACACCCAGCTAATTTTTGTATTTTTAGTAGAGACAGGGTTTCGCCATGTTGGCCAGGCTGGTCTCAAACTTCTGGCCTCAAGTGATCTGCCCACCTCAGTCTCCCAAAGTGCTGGGATTACAGGTGTGAGCCACCGTGCCCCACCAATTTTTTTTCTTTTTAGAGAAGTAGACATAGGACAGTGGTCCCAACGTGTGAAGCTGTGATCAGTGGAACTGCTAATTTTTCTTTTTTCTTTTTGAGACGGAGTCTTGCTCTGTCACCCAGGCTGGAGTGCAGTGGCGCGATCTCGACTCACTGCAAGCTCTGCCTCCCGGATTCACACCATTCTCCCGCCTCAGCCTCCCAAGTAGCTGGGACTACAGGTGCCCGCTACCATGCCTGGCTAATTTTGTTTTTGTATTTTTAATAGAGACAGGGTTTCACTGTGTTAGTCAGGTTGGTCTTGATCTCCTGACCTCGTGATCTGCCCGTGTTGGCCTCCCAAAGTGTTGGGATTATAGGTGTGAGCCACCGTGCCTGGTCATTGGAACTGCTAATTTTTCTAGGGTCACCTGACATTCTGAAATATTTCTCAAAAGTTCCTTTCAAAGCTTATGCATTTCCTTCTTCTTTTTTTTTTTTTTTTTTTTTTTTGAGACAGAGTCTCGCTCTGTCACCCAGGCTGGAGTGCAGTGGCGCGATCTTGGCTCACTGCAACCTCCGCCTCCCAGGTTCAAGCGATTCTCCTCCCTCAGCCTCCCAAATAGCTGTGACTACAGGTGTGTGCCACCACACCTGGCTAATTTTTGTGTTTTTAGTAGTGACGGGGTTTCACCATCTTGGCCAGGCTGGTCTTGAACTCTTGACCTTGTGATCCACCAACCTCGGCCTCCCAAAGTGCTGGGATTACAGGTGTGAGCCACCGCACCCAGCCATGCATTTCCTTCTGACCTTGGGCATCTTTTGTGCCAGAAAGTTCAGGGTCCTTGTGAGAGGGGACAGGAGAGAAAACAGTGAATGTGACAGAGTCCTCCGGTGTTCAGCAGTGTTCATGCAGCAGGGGGAGGGTGCAGATGCCTCTGTGTTCAGGGGTCTTTGGGGAGTTGTGGGGGGGTGTCCCCTCTCCCTGCCTAGCTCTGACAGCCAGAAGGTCCGGGCAGGGAAGTGGTGGCTTTGACAGCTGCCCATGAAGTCTCTACCTGGTTTCCTGATCCCTGAATCTCCAAGACTCACCCTCCCGTGTCTCTCTCTCTCCCAGAGTTCCTCGTGGGGGACCTTGTTGTCACCCAGAACACTTCCCTACCCTGGCCCAGCTCCTATCTCACTAAGACCATCCTGAAAGTCTCCTTCCTCCTCCATGACCCAAGCAACTTCCTCAAGACCGCCTTGTTTCTCTACAGCTGGGACTTCGGGGACGGGTAGGTCCTTACCACTCTGCAGGCCCTACAGCTGTCACTGGTGTCCCACTGTCCCGCGCACTGTGCAGGGTACTCCGAATCTCTTCACCTTTAATTTTTTTTTTTTTTTTGAGATGCAGTCTTGTTCTGTCATCCAGGCTGGAGTGCAGTAGTACCATCTTGGCTCACTGCAACCTCTTCCTCCTGGGTTCAAGTGATTCTCCTGCCTCAGCCTCCCCAGTAACTGGAACTACAGGCTTGCGCCACCACACCCGGCTAATTTTTGTATATATATATATATATTTTTTAGTAGAGATGGGGTTTCACCATGTTGGCCAGGCTAGTCTCAAACTCCTGGCCTCAAGTGATGTGCCTGTCTTGGCCTCCCAAAGTGCTAGGATTACAGGTGTGAGCCACCATGCCTGGCTAATTTTCATATTAAATTTAATTAATTAATTAATTTATTTATTTATTTATTTATATTTTTTAGTAGAGACTGGGTTTCACCATGTTGGCCAGGCTGGTCTTGAACTCCTGACCTCAAGTGATCCTCCGACCTTGGCCTCCCAAAATACCGGGATTACAGGTGTGAGCCACTGCACCCACCTGAAGCTCCTCTCCTTTCCCTGCTCACCCTGTCTCCCTTCAAACATCCTTCAAACACCTCCTCTCTGCCACGACTGGGGGTCCCGGAGAACACTGGTGAATCAGCCACTAGCCCTGCCTTTGTGGTGTCTTCACCTAATAGAGGAGGCCATTGGTGCCCAAAACAGCCATTTAAGGAAGGTAAAGGTACATGGGATTTTTTCCCATTTGACCTTGAAGGGTACCCAGCCAACCCTTGGTAGATACGAGGTAGAACCCAGGTGCTCTGGCTTCGTTTCTCTTTATTCCTCCTTTTTAACTTTTTGTCTTTTTTCCCCTTTTTGGTGGAGGAGAACAGGGTCTTGCTATGTTGCCAAGGCTGGTCTTGAACTCCTGGGCTCAAGTGATCCTCCTGCCTCTGCCTCCCTAAGTGCTGAGGTTACAAGTGGGAGCCGCCATGCTTGGCCCTACTCCCTTCCTCCCTCCCTCCCTCCCTCCCTTCCTTTCTTCCTTCCTTTCTTTTTCTTCCTTTCCTTTCTTTCCTTTCCTTTTTCTTTTTTCTTTCTTCTTTCTCCCTTCCTTCCTTCCTTCCTTCCTTCCCCCTTCCTCTCCTCTCCCCTCCCTCCCTCTCTCCCTCCCTCTCTTCCTTCCTACCCTCCCCTCCCCTTCCTTCCCTCCCTTCCTCCTCCCAAAGTGTTGGGATTACAGGGGTGAGCCACTGTGCCCAGCAAAACTCAGAATGTGGATTTCCTAACTCTTGGTGACAAAAGCAACCTGTGGTCAGACACTCAGGCTAGAGTACAGTGGTGTGATTATAGATCACTGCCGCCTTGACCTCCCAGCCTCAAGCACTCATCCCACCTCTGCCTCCTGAGTAGCTGGGATTACAGGCATGCACCACTACACCCAGCTAATTTTAAAATATTTTTGTAGAGACAGGATCTTACTATGTTGCCCAGGCTGGTCTCGACCTCCTGGGCTCAAGAGATCCTCCCATCTCAGCTTCTCAAAGCATTGGGATTACAGGTGTGAACCACTGTGCTTGGCTTTCCTCACCCCCCGCCCTCCATTTTTAGAGACAAGGTCTTGCTCTGTCACCCCGGCTAGAGTGCAGTGGCACAAATCTGACTCACTGCAGCCTCAATCTCCTGTGTTCAAGGAATCCTCTTGCCTCGACCTCTCGAGTAGCTGGGACCACAGGCATGTACCACCACACCTGACTATTTTTAAAAATGTTTTGTAGAGATGGGGTCTCACTATGTTGGCCAGGCTGGTCTTGAGCTCCTGGCCTCAAGCCATCCTCCTGCCTCAGCCTCCCAAAGCACTGGGATGACAGGTGTGAGCCACCGTGCCTGGCCAGATCATCTCTTTAGATGCCAAAAAAGCGTTAGTATGAACAGAAATGAACATTCAATGTAATATCAATAAACTAGAAAAAGAAGTTGCTGGAACTAACAACTAACATTATACAGAAATGAACATTCAATGTAATATAAATAAACTAGAAAAAGAAGTTGCTGGAACTAACAACTAACATTATACTGAGTGGAGAACTTAAAATATGTTTTTGTTTTTGGCCGGGCGCAGTAGCTCACTTCTGTAATCCCAGCACTTTGGGAGGCTGAGGTGGATGGATCACTTGAGGTCAGGAGTTTGAGACCAGCCTGGCCAACATGGCAAAACCCCGTCTGTACTAAAAATACAAAACAAACAAACAAACAAAAATTAGCCGGGCATGGTGGTGTGCGCCTGTATTCCCAGCTACTTGGGAGGCTGAGGCAGGAGAATCGTTTGAACCGGGTAGGAGGAGGTTGCAGTGAGCCGAGATCATGCCACTGCACTTCAGCCTGGGTGACAGAACGAGACTCCCTCTCAAAAAAAAAAAAAAAAAAGGATGTGTTTTTGTTTTTGTTTCTGTTTTTGAGACAGGGTCTCGCTCTGTTGCCCAGGCTGGAGTGCAGTGGCGTGATCACTGCTCACTGCAACCTCCGCCTCCTGGCCTCAAGTGATCCTCCCACCTCAGCCTCTTGAATAGCTGGAACCACAGGCCTATAACATTACGACTGGCTAATTTTTGTATTTTTTGTAGAGACAGGGTTTTGCCAAATTGCCCAGGCTGGTCTCGAACTTCTGGGCTCAAGCAGTCCTCCCACCTTGGCTTCCCAAAGTGTTGGTATTACAGGGGTGAGCCATTGTGCCTGGCAAAACGTGGAATGTGGATTCTCTAACTCTTGGTGACAAAAGTGACCTGTGGTCAAATACCTCTGGGGAATCGTTGCATTGAGATGCTGGGGGAACCTGGCTCTAGATGCAGGAATAAGACAAGGGTGCTCCTTATCAGGGTCCATCAATATTATCCTGAAAGTTCTAACTTACTTAGGAAAGTCAAGAAAATAAGTGCAGGCCTATGGTGGCTCACACCTGTCATTCCAGTGCTTTGAGAGGCCAAGAGGGTGGGGAAAGCTTGAGCCCAGGAATTCGAGACTAGGGTGGGTAACATAGTGATACCTCGTCTCTACAAAGAATACAAAAATTAGCCAGGGATGGTGGCACGTGCCTGTAGTCCCAGCTACTCGGGAGGCTGAGGTGGGAGGACTGCTTGAGCCTAAGAGTTCAGAGACTGCAGTGAGCTATGATTGCACCACAGCACTCCAGCCAGGGCAACAGAGCAGAACCTTATCTCTAAAAAGGAAAATAAAAAATAAGAAAAAAAGGGAGAGAGAGATAAAAAGTACAGTATAAATATTGGAAAGCAGACAATTTGCAGGAAAGACCATTTACTTGAAAAATCTGGATGGCAGCTTTGTCCAACAGAACCCTCAGCTTGGCTGGCACAGTGGCTCATGCCTATAATCCCAGCACTTTAGGAGGCTGAGGTCAGAGGATCACTTGAGCGCAGGAGTTCGAGACCAGCCTGGGCAACATAGTAAGACCTTGTCTCTACAAAAAATCATGTATTAGCCTGGCACAGTGGTACACGCCTGTGATCCCTGCTACTTGGGAGGCTGACACAGGTGGACTGCTCAAGCCCAGGAATTCAAGGCTGCAGTGAGCCATGATTGTGCCACTGGGTGACAGAGTGAGACCCTGTCTCAAAAAACAAAAACAACAACAACAAAAAATTTTTGACAAAAAATTCTTCTGTCTTCACCACGTGGGGCTGTTGAGCCCTTGAACTTTGGCTAATGTGAGAAATTTGTAATTTTCCTGAATTTTAGGCCTTCTCTGGCCTCGGTTTGCTCATCTGGAAAATGGGCCAGCTGACCTGGAGCCCTGGCTGGCTCTAGGCTGTAATGACAGGTGTGCTCACTGGTAGCTGGGAGTATCACTGTACAGCCTCCCCTGACTCTGGCAAGTCCCATGAATCACTTCTGAGTTACAGGAAGGGGAAGCAACCGTCTGCTGTCTTCCTCCTCTCTCCTCCCTGTCTCCTAACAGGACCCAGATGGTGACTGAAGACTCCGTGGTCTATTATAACTATTCCATCATCGGGACCTTCACCGTGAAGCTCAAAGTGGTGGCGGAGTGGGAAGAGGTGGAGCCGGATGCCACGAGGGCTGTGAAGCAGAAGACCGGGGACTTCTCCGCCTCGCTGAAGCTGCAGGGTGGGTGTCCAGGCAGGCTGATGCAGTCTGGGGGTTCCAGAGTGGGGTCACTGTACGCACAGATCACAGTGGCTCTGGGCTGGACTCACACCCTGTCTTCTGGAGCCCCACAGACCTCTGAGGAGCGTCTATCATTAACCCTGCTTCAGACAGAGCGCTGCAGGCCACGGATGGGATCATGTGGCTGTGCAGTGGCTGAGCGGCCCTTGTGCCCCGGGCTGCCTGCTCCCAGAGCCTGAGCCGGTGACCAGGTGTCTGCTGTGAATTGGCCAGTCCATGCCATTCCCTGTTCCCCGGCCCCATCGGCCTCCCACCGAGGCTCACCCTGGGGTGGGAGGGTCTCTATCTCTCCCTGGCTTTGGTGAGAGGGAGCCCTTGGGCAGCTGCAGAAGATGTCTTGGTTCTTGCTGACAGGATGGTGCTCTCCTGTATGACACAGACGATGACTTGGCAATGGGCAGGACAATTGTGTGTTTGCCTGCCTTTCCTACTTTCCTCCCTCTGAGCAGGCTTCAGTACCTGCCACTGACAGGGGAGGGCAGGACCCAGAGGAACCCCGCACAGACCTGTGGCCTGCTCTTAGGAGAGGGACGGAGGGGAGGACAGGGTGGCAGTCGCACCACCCTGTGCCCTGGGAGCCTCGACAGCAATCCTTAGCCACCAGGTCTAATGGGGTTCTCTCTGCCTTACAGAAACCCTTCGAGGCATCCAAGTGTTGGGGCCCACCCTAATTCAGACCTTCCAAAAGATGACCGTGACCTTGAACTTCCTGGGGAGGTAAGTGAGCTCCAGAGCGCACTGGGGGTGCCCCGTGGGCTCTGCACATCCCCCTTCATGGTGACCCCAAGTCTGTTTTGCTCTGTGACAGGCCCCAGGTCTGGGACCTCATGGAAGGGCAGTGCCACTTTGTCTTGAGGCTGGGCCATGGGGAGAGCATGGGCTCAGCTCCAGTATTTTATTTTATTTTATTTTATTTTATTATTTATTTATTTATTTGAGACAGAGTCTCGCTCTTTCGCCCAGGCTGGAGTGCAGTGGCGCAATCTTGGCTCACTGCAACCTCTGCCTCCCTGGTTCAAGCGATTATCCTGACTCAGCCTCCCGACTAGCTGGGATTACAGGTGCACTCCACGATGCCCGGCTAATTTTTGTATTTTTAGTAGAGATGGGGTTTCACCGTGTTGCCCAGGCTGGTCTCCAACTCCTGACCTCAAGTGATCCACCCGCCTTGGCCTCCTAAAGTGCTGAGATTACAGGTGTGAGCCACTGCGTCCTGCCTTTATTTGCATTTTTTAGAGACAGAGTTTCGCCCTGTCACCCAGGTTGGAGTGCAGTGGCACCATCACAGCTCAATGTAGCCTTGACCTCCTGGGCTTAAATGATTCTCCTGCCTCAGCCTCCTGGGTGGCTGGAACTACAGGTGGGCACCACCATGCCTGGCCAATTTTTAATTTTTGTAGAGATGGGTTCTCACTATGTTGCCCAGGCTAGTCTCAGTCTCCTGAGCTCAAGTGATCCTCCCAGCTTGGCCTCCCCAAGTGCTGGGATTACAGGCATGAGCCACCACACCTAGCCCTCAGCTCAATTCTTGAGGTCCCAGGGAGGGAGGACCTGCCTTTTGGGGCTGTATTCACCATGGGCATGGAGACAAAGGTTGGGAGGGATCCCTCCTGTTGAGAAGCCCTCTGTGTATGACATGGCCTATTTTCCAGCCCCCAGATCTTTGCCCATGTGGTTCTTTCAGGGTTCTCTTCTCTCCCTTCACATGTCCAGATGTTTCTTATTCTTCTAAGCCCCTTGGAATGCCTGCCTTCAAAAGCCTTTTCTGAGGCCGGGTGCTGTGACTCATGCCTGTAATTCGAGCTACTCGGGAGGCTGAGGCAGGGGAATTGCTTGAACCTGGGAGATGGAGGTTGCAGTGAGCCGAGATCCCGCCATTGCACTCCAGCCTGGGCGACAGAGCAAGACTCTGCCCCCCCAAAAAAAAAACAAAAAAACAAAAAACAAAAAAAGCAAATCTGTTCTGCCCTCCAGTCTGCACAGGGGAGCTTGCACCAGCAGGCAAAAGTTGCTTGAGCATCTGCTTTGGGCAAGATGCTATTCTGGAAGCTTCTAGACCAGAGTAGACAAGATTTCCAAGGGTTCTGTGTGCAGGGTGGGGCACCCCACATGACACGGAAGCAGATCATTCCAGGGGATTCTCATCAGTCAGTCTAATCAAGGCAGCCTGGCCCAGGCTCCTGGCAAGAACAGCATCAGGCTGAGTGTTTAGTAGGTGAGGAGACACAGATGCCGAGTGCATTCTGTCCATGAGGATGCCCCTCCCTGGGGCCACTGGGATGGATAGAGCCGCAGACATCAGTGGTCAGGGCCCAGGCATTAAAGGACTCTTTCTTTTTTTCAGACAGAGACTTGCTTTGTTGCCCAGGCTTGAGTGCAGTGGCGCAATCTCAGCTCACTGCAACCTCCGCCTCCCGGGTTCAAGCGATTCTCCTGCCTCAGCCTCCCGAGTAGCTGGGATTACAGGTGCGTGCCACCACGCTGGGCTAATTTTTGTATTTTTTGTAAAGACAGGGTTTCATCATGTCGGCCAGGCTGGTTTCAAACTCCTGACCTCAAGTGATCCGCCCACCTCGGCCTCCCAAAGTGCTGGGATTACAGGCGTGAGCCACCGTGCCCGACCCGCCCTTGAAGGACTCTTGTGCCCACACAGAGACACATGAGAGGGATGCTAGGCCAGACAGAGAGTGAGCAATGCAGGCCAGGGGAAGAGGAAGATGAACTGTGAATAATTTAGGGGTTGGAGGTAGTTTTCACGGGGCTTTGGAGGCAGGAGCTTAGCATGGGGAGAATGGGAAGCCCTGTGGGTTTAGCAGCCCTGAATTTGAGGTGGCATGAGTGCATGGCTTTTCCTGTGGACCTAGTGTTGTGTGGAATTGGAATGCTCATTTCACATTCCTTGGATGGACCTGCATTTTCCAGCTTCTGAGCCTATGCTTGTGGAATGTGGATAACTTGGAATGCCCTTATCCTTTCTCACCCATCAAACGTTCATTTATCCATTCAGATCTGCTCAAATGTCACCTCCTCCAGGAAGCCTTCTCTGGCTACCTCATTAAGAATGCTCTCATGGTCAGGGACGGTAGCTCATGTCTGCAATCCCAGCACTTTCAGAGGCTGAGGTGGGTGGATCACTTGAGGTCAGGAGTTAAAGATTAGCCTGGCCAACATGGTGAAACCCTGGTCTCTACCAAAAAATACAAAAATTAGCCAGGCGCGGTGGTGCATGCCTGTAATCCCAGCTACTTGGGAGGCTGAGGTGGAAGACTCACTTGAACCCAGGAGGCAAAGGTTGCAGTGAGCGGAGATCGCACCACTGCACTCCAGCCTGGGTGACAGAGTGAGACTCTGTCAAAAAAACCCCACAAAAACAAAAACAAAACAAAACAAACAAAAAACAACTCTCTCATGCTGGTTGCAGTGGCTCATGCCTGTAATCCCAGCACTTCAGGAGGCTGGGGCAGGAGAATACTTGAGGCTAGGAGTTGGAGACCACCCTGGGCAATATAGTCCCATCGCTATTAAAAAATTAAAAAATTGGCCAGGCGCAGTGGCTCACGCCTGTAATACCAGCACTTTGGGAGGCCGAGGCGGGCGGGTCACCTGAGATCAGGAGTTTGAGACCAGCCTAGCCAACATGGCGAAACCCTGTCTTTACTAAAAATACAAAAATTAGCCAGGCATGGTTGTGTGTGCCTGTAGTCCCAGTTACTTAGGAGGCTGAGGCTCAAACCTGGGAGGTGAAGGTTGCAGTGAGCCAAGATCGCGCCATTGCACTCCAGCCTGGGCAACAGAGTGAGACTCCATCTCTAAATAAATAATTAATAAAAAATTAAATTAAATTAAATTTAAAAATTAGTTGGGCATGGTGGCTGGTGCCTGTAGCCCCAGCTACTCGGGAGGCTGAGGCAGGAAGATCGCTTGAGCTCAGGAGCTGGAGGCTGCAGTGAGCTATGATTGAGCCACTGCACTTCAGCCTGGGTAATAGAGTGAGTCCCTGTCTCGTAAAATGCAAAAAACAAAAAGGGGGATGTGCTTATTATTCCCCTGGGCTTCTATGGTACACCATGTGTGCCATCAGACCGCTCATCCTGCCTCCAGTGAGCAGTCTATGCATATCTCTGTTGGCCTTATTCACTTGGAATTCTCTTGGGGGTCCGGGACCATCTCTTTTGCACCATAGTGTCCCCTGGTCTGGAATGCATGAAGCTGAGTCCAGGACGGCTTGATGTCCTGTCCTGGAAAGGACGCTGAAGTTCCTGCCCACCTGGCCTGTCTTGGACTTGGTCTGTGCTGACACGCTTTGCTGAGCCTTTTCTTAAAAACCGCCCCCATTTCCCTGCAGCCCTCCTCTGACTGTGTGCTGGCGTCTCAAGCCTGAGTGCCTCCCGCTGGAGGAAGGGGAGTGCCACCCTGTGTCCGTGGCCAGCACAGCGTACAACCTGACCCACACCTTCAGGGACCCTGGGGACTACTGCTTCAGCATCCGGGCCGAGAATATCATCAGCAAGACACATCAGTACCACAAGATCCAGGTGTGGCCCTCCAGTAAGTGACACCTCGCCTTCTGCTCCAGTGCCACATGGTCAGCACAAGCCTGTCCATCCTGCCACCACCACCAATACACTCCTACCAGCCAGCCTTACCAAGGTCCTCAGCAACAAAGCCCGCTAGCATCAGCACCATCCATAACCCCACTGACTCCAGTGACCGCCAACATCAGCGCTGGCCAACTGCCAATACCACCACCACCAAACTCTCCAATCCCACCAGCAACCAACTCTGCCAACCCCAATATGGCACCCGTCGATTCTACCAGCACCACCATCAACACCAGCACCACTAACAACTGTAACCAACTCAGCTACCACCATTACTATATGCTTTCCTGACAACTCTTCCAGGACCACCATTGCCACCACTAACGACTCTATAGGCATTCTCACCAAGTCACCTCAATGACCCCGACCCTACACACATCTATAAGCCCATGCCACCACCTGCCCCAATGCCAGCTTCATGGACCAAAAGCAACCATGCCAATGTCTTCTCCCACATATTTCCAAGACCACACGTCCCCAGCGCAAACACTTTTGCACCAAATGAGCCACCATGATTGCAATGTTCCCTCCCTCATCACCATCACCCCTGCCCCAGCAGTTGCCACTGCTAAAACCAGCATCCCCAACAGTAACTCTACTCAACTCACAGTGTTGTAGTAAGTCTTGCAGGGAGAAGGCATTGCATATTGTTAATAAGGATGCCTGGGCTAGGCATGGTGGCTCCCAGGACTCTGGGAGGCTGAGGCGGGTGGATTGATTGAACCCAGGAGTCTGAGACCAGCCTGGGCAACGTGGCAAAACTCTGTCTCTACAAAAGATATAAAAATAGGACAGATGCGGTGGCTCGTGCCTGTAATTGCAGCACTTTGAGAGGCCGAGGTGGGTGGATCACTTGAGGCCAGGAGTTTGAGACCAGTCTGGCCAACATGGCAAAACCTGTCTCTACTAAAAATACCAAAAAGTTAGCTGGGTGTGGTGGTGGGAGTCTGTAATCCCAGCTACGCAGGAGGTGGAGGCATGAGAATCCCTTGAACCTGGGAGGTGGAGGTTGCAGTGAGCTGAGATTGAGCTGCTGCACTCCAGCCTGGGCCACAGAGAGGCTCTTGTCTCAAAAAAAAAAAAAAAAAAAAAATATATATATATATATATATATATATATGAGAGAGACAGAGAGAGAGAGAGGGATTGAGAGAGAGAGAGAGTGGCGTGTGCCTGTAGGTCTCTGCTATGCTACTCGGGAAGCTGATGTGGTAGATCACTTGAGCCCAGGAGGTTGAGGCTGCAATGAGTCAAGATCACACCACAGCACTCCAGCCTGAGCGACAGAGTGAGACCCTGTCTCCAGAAAAATAAATAAAAAATAAAAAAGAGAAAAGGATGCCCAACCTTCTTTCTTGAAATACCCTTCCAAAACTATCATCAGCCCAGCCCCTGGCTTACGATTGTGGGCTTTGCTGATGACAGCATTGGGTTCTACACTTCATTTTTATGGAGGACTCTGGGAGCCCCAGAGAAGTACTTCCTTACATAGCGTAGGATCTCAGGTCCTGAAGGCACTGTCTTTCAGATGCCCAACCTACTTCTACCTTTGATGCTACAAAAGGGGAAACTAAGGCACAGGGAGGCAACAAGACTGGATGTCAGCCTGAGCCTGAGCCAGGGTTTCAGATACCTGGTCCCGGGGTAGGAGTTAGTTCTTCCCAGTGCTCCCAAGCTCATGCCAAACCCTGCCAGCTGCACCTGTCTTCAAGGTTGGTCCTATGGATGCACCTGAAGCTGTCACTGTCCCCTCCAGTTTCCCCAATCCCACTCTGGGCCCCTGAGAGGATGCTACACTCAATCTTGGCCCTGGCTTACTTTGTGGGCATCATCAGGTCACTTGAGCCCTGCATCTCTCAGCACCCTCTGGGGACCAAGTTCCAATCAGGAACTCCCTGAATTCTTCAGAGAAGACAGCAGTACAGGTAATCAATGACAACTTTTCTTTGGAAACAGACCCTCATGGCAGAGGGTGAGGGAAAAGGGAGAGGGAACCCACACTTCCTGGTCACCTACCACATGCCACACACATCAACACCCCTCTTCTTATTGCATCTCCTTAGCAGTCTTGCAGGTCAGCATTAGCATGAGGTAGCCTATTCAGAGCTAGGATTTGAACCCAGGACTGTTCAACTTCAGACACTGGACTCTTTCTACCATACCATTTCATAGCAACAGGTTTATTGGGTGAGCCTGCAGTTGCCAGAGCGTGAGAAGCTGAAGCAGGGGACACAGTGCTGATTGGGTGACCTCACAACATGGCTGCCCTTCCCAAAAGTGTGTCACCCGAGAGAGCAAAGAGGGAGCTGTGGTGTCTTTTATGGCTTAGACTCAGGAGTCATGCACTGTCACTCCTTTCATCTGCTGTACACTAGGAGCTGGTCGCTGAGTCCAGCCCTCACTCAAGGTGTGAGGAATTTAGCTGCCCCTCTTGGAAGTTGCTACCAAGTAACTTGTGGATGTAAGCTGAAAGCCCCCTACCCAGACCCCAGTTTATTTTTTGTGAAGTCCTGGATTTACCTATTGGGGTTGCCCAGTTGGGATGCATGTACATGAGGGTAAAAAAAATCACTGGTGAGGCTTGACCATTCCCTCCTTTGTTGTGCTTGCTTCCTGAGAACCAGCACTATAGTACCAGCTACCCAGTCCTGTAATGTTACTTCTTTCATTCCCAGGAATCCAGCCGGCTGTCTTTGCTTTCCCATGTGCTACACTTATCACTGTGATGTTGGCCTTCATCATGTACATGACCCTGCGGAATGCCACTCAGCAAAAGGACATGGTGGAGGTGGGTACTCAGTGGGGTGGGGGCTGGACTACTGGGCCTTGCCTAGAGAGGATGTTTAGAGAGGGTATGGGGGCCAGGCCAGGATGCCTGGAGGGGGTCTTGATATTACAGTGAGGCTCCGGGACTTGGGGTGATGTGCCCAAGAGGCATCTGTAGACCAGGAAAAATTGCTAAGTTGGTGTCCCATCTGATTTATCTCCTATATCCATCTCTTGCATCTGTGTGGTGCCAGAAAGGTGTTTCTGTGCACTCTGCCACCAGGCAGCTGAGCTCATAAGGCCACCTGATGGGGCTCCTGGTGGGCGGGTGATTGACCCGTGGGATTTTGTTCATCATAGGTGGCTGATTTTGACTTTTCCCCCATGTCTGACAAGAACCCGGAGCCACCCTCTGGGGTCAGGTGCTGCTGCCAGATGTGCTGTGGGCCTTTCTTGCTGGAGACTCCATCTGAGTACCTGGAAATTGTTCGTGAGAACCACGGGCTGCTCCCGCCCCTCTATAAGTCTGTCAAAACTTACACCGTGTGAGCACTCCCCCTCCCCACCCCATCTCAGTGTTAACTGACTGCTGACTTGGAGTTTCCAGCAGGGTGGTGTGCACCACTGACCAGGAGGGGTTCATTTGCGTGGGGCTGTTGGCCTGGATCATCCATCCATCTGTACAGTTCAGCCACTGCCACAAGCCCCTCCCTCTCTGTCACCCCTGACCCCAGCCATTCACCCATCTGTACAGTCCAGCCACTGACATAAGCCCCACTCGGTTACCACCCCCTTGACCCCCTACCTTTGAAGAGGCTTCGTGCAGGACTTTGATGCTTGGGGTGTTCCGTGTTGACTCCCAGGTGGGCCTGGCTGCCCACTGCCCATTCCTCTCATATTGGCACATCTGCTGTCCATTGGGGGTTCTCAGTTTCCTCCCCCAGACAGCCCTGCCTGTGCCAGAGAGCTAGAAAGAAGGTCATAAAGGGTTAAAAATCCATAACTAAAGGTTGTACACATAGATGGGCACACTCACAGAGAGAAGTGTGCATGTGCACACACACCACACACACACACACACACACACACAGAAATATAAACACATGCGTCACATGGGCATTTCAGATGATTAGCTCTGTATCTGGTTAAGTCGGTTGCTGGGATGCACCCTGCACTAGAGCTGAAAGGAAATTTGACCTCCAAGCAGCCCTGACATGTTCTGGGCCCGGGCCCTCCCTTTGTGCTTTGTCTCTGCAGTTCTTGCGCCCTTTATAAGGCCATCCTAGTCCCTGCTGGCTGGCAGGGGGCTGGATGGGGGGCAGGACTAATACTGAGTGATTGCAGAGTGCTTTATAAATATCATCTTATTTTATCGAAACCCATCTGTGAAACTTTCACTGAGGAAAAGGCCTTGCAGCGGTAGAAGAGGTTGAGTCAGGGCCGGGCACGGTGGCTCATGCCTGTAATCCCAGCACTTTGGGAGGCCGAGGCGGGTGGATCACGAGATCAGGAGATCGAGACCATCCTGGCTAACACGGTGAAACCCCGTCTCTACTAAAAAAATACAAAAAGTTAGCCGGGCGTGGTGGTGGGCGCCTGTAGTCCCAGCTACTCAGGAGGCTGAGGCAGGAGAATTGTGCGAACCCGGGAGGCAGAGCTTGCAGTGAGCCCAGATGGCGCCACTGCACTCCAGCCTGAGTGACAGAGCGAGACTCTGTCTCAAAAAAAAAAAAAAAAGAAGAGGTTGAGTCAGCAGGGACTTGGGTTCCCTGTGTGTGAGGGGGGCATTCTTGCCGGCCAGCTGCTCCCGAGGTGGCCTTGAGAAGGAAGAAGCAGGATGACAGAGCCTGAGCAGCGGAACCAGCCTGCACCCTCCTTTCTGGCCCAGCGACCTGGGCTGTGGCTGAGAGAGACAATAATGAGGCCAGAAGTAGCCGGAGCCTGTCAGGAAGGGCAGGGGAGGACTGTGGGGTCTGGGCTCTGTCGCTGTAACCATCTGCTCCCAGGCTGTGTGCAGAAAATGGCATTTACACTATTGTGCAGCTCATTCTCATGAAATACTGCCATTGTTGCTAAATAAAGCTTGTGTGCTCTGAATATAGCCAAGCATAGACGGTGTGGCCGGAGTCTCTCTTTTGTGCATGGACGTTTTTGCCTTGCAGACAGCAACGGCAGTGCTGTGACGCAGCAGGACATCCCACTTGTCCTCTGTGGTGAAGACAACTGAAGGGAGCCAGTTCAGGTCCCTGGAGGTGGGGAGAGCTGTCCCCGGGTGACTTGGACATGCATCCCTGTCTGAGACCTCAGGGGGATTCTAGAGCCAGAGGAGGAACGTGGACCACACCTGGGGACGTGTTGGAAATGCAGACCCTTGGGCTCGACCTGATACCTGAAGCAGTGCCTGGGTAGGGGGGCAGCCACCTGTTTTCACAAGCCCTCTGCGATTCTGGTGCATATCAGGTATGAGAACCACTAGTCTCTAGCAGGCTTCTTAAACTTTGAGGTTCATGAGAATTGCTAGAGATCTTGGTAAACAAGAATTTTCATTTTGGAGGTCTGGAGTGGGGCCTGGGATTCTGCGTTTCTTTTATTTCTTTTTATTAATTTATTTTGAGATGGAGTCTCACTCTGTCGCCAGGCTGGAGTGCGGTGGCGTGATCTCGGCTCACTGCAACCTCTGACTCCCTAGTTCAAGCAATTCTCCTGCCTCAGCCTCTCAAGTAGCGGGGATTACAAGCACATGCCACCACGCCTGGCTAATTTTTATATGTTTAGTAGAGATGGGGTTTCACCATCTTTGGCCAGGATGGTCTTGATCTCTTGACCTTGTGATCCGCCCTCCTCGGCCTCCCAAAGTGCTGGGATTACAGGTGTGAGCCACCACACCTGGCCTTATTTATTTTCATTTACTTATTATTTCTTTTAGACAGAGTCTCTCTGTCATCCAGGCTGGAGTGCAGTGGCATGATCATAGCTCACTGCAGCCTTGACCTCCTGGGCTCAAGTGATTCTCCCACCTCAGCCTCCTGAGTAGCTGGGACTATAGGTGCATGCCACCATCCATGGCTAATTTTCTGCTTATTTTTTGTAGAGATGAGGCTCCACTATCTTGCCCAGGCTGGTCTCGAACTCCTGAGCTCAAGTTATCCTCCTGCCTTGGCCTCCCAAAATGTTGGGGTTACAGGCGTGAGCCACCGCGCCCAGCCCTGAGTTTTTTGTTTTGTTTTGTTGAGACAGAGTCTTGCTCCAAGGCTGGAGTGCAGTGGCACGATCTCGGCTGTCTACAACCTCTGCCTCCCAGGTTCAAGCGATTCTCCTGCCTCAGCCTCCTGAGTAGTTGAGACTACAGACACCCACCACCACACCCGGCTAATTTTTGTATTTTTAGTAGAGATGGGGTTTCACCATGTTGGCAAGGCTGGTCTTGAACTCCTGACCTCGCGTGATCCACCCGCCTCAGCCTCCCAAAGTGCTGGGATTACAGGTGTGAACCACTGCGCCTGGTCCCGTTTCTGTTGTTTTAAGCCACCTAGTTCGTGGTACTTTGTTTCGGCAGCCCCAGGAAACAGACTTCCCCACGTCATTTTCGGCAGCTCCGTCTCTCACATTTCATATCCATCCTATGAGAAATCCTTCAACTGAGATCCAGAATCTGACCACTGCTCCCTCCTCCCCTGCTGCCACCACCCTGGTCCCTGGCAGGGCTCTCATAATGCCTGGAAGCTCCTGCTCACCCCTCACTGAGCCAGAAGTTTGTCCACAAAACTGCTCCAAGACCACATCTTCCTCTGCCCCAAACCCTTCAGTGTCTCCCTTCTCAGAGCAAACCCCAAATCCTTCTGGTGGCCCCCCAAATCCCTGTCCAACCTGGCCTGTGACCTTGTCACCCCCAGCCCCTGCTGCTTGTCCGGCTGGGTCTTTCCCGAGTTGTTCCCTTTGCCGGGCAGGATGCTGTTTCCTGGACACGTGTGGGGTTCCCTCTCTGCTCCTTCACGGCTGTTCAAACATCACCTTCATCTGTGAGGTCAACTTGGCACTCTCCTCTCCTACCTGCCCTTATACTCATGGCATATGTCACCTTCTAACATACTATTTATTTATTTATTTATTTATTTTTTGAGATGGAGTCTTGCTCTGTCGCCCAGGCTGGAGTGCAGTGGTGCGATCTTGGCTCACTGCAACCTCTGCCTTTCAGAGTCAAGTGATTCTCCTGCCTCAGCCTCCCAAGTGGCTGGAATTACAGGCACCCACCACCAGGCCTGGCTAATTTTTTTGTAATTTTAGTAGAGACAGGGTTTCGCCATGTTGGCCAGGCTGGTCTCAAGTGATCTGCCCGCCTCTGCCTCCTAAAGTGCTGGGATTACAGGCGTGAGCCACCACGCTTTGCCTAACATACTATTAATTTATTTATTTTAAAATTTATTTGTACTTTTTTTTTTATAGAGACAGGGTCTTACTCTGTCACCCAGGCTGGAGTGCAGTGGTGTAATCATAGCTCACTGCAGCCCCAGCCTCCCTGGCTCAAGCAATCCTCCCATCTCAGCCTCCCAAGTAGCTGAGACCGCAGGAGCCCACCCCCATGCCCAGCTAATTTTCAAAAATTTTTCGTAGAGATGGGGTCTTGCTATGTTGCTGAGGCTAGTCTGGAACCCTTGGTCTCCAGGGATCCTCCTACCTCGGCCTCCCAAAGTGCTGGGATTACAGGCATGACCCACTGCAGCTGGCCTTAACTTATTTATTTAATCTGAGCCTTACATGGTATATAAACTTGAAGAAACAAAGGATTTTGCCTATTTTGTTCACTATTTCTACTTCTAACACCCAGAATACTACCCAGCACATAGCAGGTGTTCATTAAATATTGTTGAAAGGAAAGAGGGATGGCGTGAGGGAGAAAGGGTTACTTCCTCACACTTGTGTTGTAACCTCACAATGACTGGAATTAGGGGAGGGAACACAAGACTCTAAGGAACAAACTCAATGTCTGTCCAGACTGTCCAGAAGACCCCATAGGTCAGGACAAATGGCCCGGAAGCCCTGGTGTGAGACGTGGTGATGTCCAGGTGTCAGGAGGCAGGGGCCTCCCTCCCTGAATCCTGGAGAGAGGGACTGCGGTGTGGGCCCCTTCTGGCATGGCGGCCTCTTGGACATCAGATCGGGCAATTATCCATCCTTGGAGCAGAAAGCCACTGGCCTGGCTTCTGAGGGTGGTGCCTTGTTCTGTGTTGAGGAGGAAAGGTCAGAGCCTGGAGGCTGGGAGAGCAGGTGGGCTGTAGACAGTGTGGCAGGGGCTGAGGGAGCGAGCTAAGCTGGGTCCCCTGTGGTAGTGGGCCAACGGGCCGAGGAGGCTCCAGGGTCATCAGGCAGGGAATGGGTCAGAGTCTCTTAAACTGAGCTACCCTAATCCCCAAGGGATCCATGGAGAGCATTGAGGTACTTGGATGGGAGAAATTACATCTTTATTTATGTATTTGTTTAGAGACAGGGTCTTGCTCTGTCCCCCAGGCTGGAGTGCAGTAGTGTGATCACAGCTCACTGCAGCCTCGAACTCCTGGGCTCAAGCGATCCTCCCACCTCAGCCTCCCAAGTAGCTGGTACCACACGTGTCCATTGCCACACCCAGCTGGCTTTTAAATTTTCTGTTGAGACGGGGTCTTGCTATGTTGCCCAGGCTGGTCTCAAACTCTTGGCCTCAAGCAATCCTCCTGCCTTGGCCTCTCAAAGTGCTGAGATTATAGGTGGCTAATTTTTTAAGAAAGTTTTTGTAGAGATAGGGGTCTTGCTGTGTTGCCCAGACTGGTCTTGAACTCCTGGCCTCAAGTGATCCTCCTGCCTTGGCCTCCCAAAGTGCTAGGATCACAGGTATAAGTCACCACACCTGGCTAATTAAAAAAAATTTTTTTTGTAAAGATGGGGTCTTGCTGTGTTGCCCAGGTTTGTCTCGAACTCCTGGCCTCAGGTGATCCTCTTGCCTCAGCCTCCTGAAGTGCTGGGATTATAGGTGTGAGCCAGTGTGTCCAGCACTATTTTATATTATGCTTTTGAAAACATTATTCTGAGAAGAGGGCTTGACTTGACTTAAAGGGGTTCATAGTGCCAAAAATTTCATCAGTAGGTGTTTTCCTTTATATAAAATTTCATCAGTAGGTGTTTTCCTTTATATATATATATATATATATTTATATTTATTTATTTATTTGTTGAGACGGAGTCTTGCTCAGTCACCCAGGCTGGAGCGCAATGGCGCGATCTCAGCTCACTACAACCTCTGCCTCCCGGGTTCAAGGAATTCTCCTGCCTCAACCTCCCAAGTAGCTGGGATTATAGGCACCCACCACCATGCCCGGCTAATTTTTATATTTTTAGTAGAGACAGGGTTTCACTGTGTTAGCCAGGCTGGTCTTGAACTCCTGAGCTCAGGGTGATCCGCCCGCCTTGGCCTCCCAAAGTGCTGGGATTACAGGCCTCCCAAAGTGCTGAGATTACACCCTGTAGGTGTCTTCTAGAGAGGCCCACATAGGCAATGAGGGGTGATGGAGGACACTACTTTCTGGGGGCCTTAGAAGATCTAGGAGATGAAGTGCCAGGGCCCCAAGCCATCTGCATGCTGTGCCCAGTATGTCCAGCAGGTGGCAGTGTCTGACCGGCTATGCTTTCTGCAGGCTCCCAGCCTCTGCCAGGTGCACCGGGGGGCATGGCAGGCAGAGGGGCATGGATGGGCAGGGTCCTGGCATTGCAGCACCTGCCGACACACCTGCATGAACACACAGGCACACTGTACGCACACACACATACTCACATTCACATCGGTGAAACAGCCAAGCTGGCAACCAACTTCTAGAACCTTCAGCCCCTTCCAGGACAGAAGACATTCCTGGGACTCTGGCCCTTGAGAAATCTTTTCAGAAGAGGAGGTCACTTTTGTTTTGCCTCTTCTTTTTCTTGCCCAATAGCTTTTCCGAGAAATCTACAGGTCAGCATGAGTCAACAGCTACAGCCACAAGATAGTTTGACTGTGGGTTGAGGAAATGGAGATCTGTGTTCCAGCCTGGCTCTGTGACCTTGGGCCAGCCACTGAATCTGTCCAAGCTTTTGTTTTTTCATGTTGTACAATGTGGATAAAGAGGGAACTCGCTGTAATCTCAGCACTTTGAGAGGCCAAAGTGGGAGGATCGTTTGAGGCCAGGAATTTGAGACACAGCCTGGGCAGCACAGCAAGACCCCATCTCTACAAAAAATAAAATTAAAAAAATTAGCTGGGCATGATGGTGGGTGCCTATAGTCGCAGCTACTAGGGAGGCTGAGGTAGGAGGATTGCTTGAGCCCAGGAGTTGGAGGCTGCAGTGACCTAGGATCACACCACTGCACTCCAGCCTAGGTGGCAGAGCAAGACCCTGTGTCTTCAAAAAAAAAAAGAGAGAGAGAAAAAAAGAGGGAAAGGGTGCGCTGGTGTGTTTTTCTAGGCATTCATTCAGGAAACATTGTGGAGGCATCCACAGCTCGCTGCCCTCGGGACCCAGCAGAGCCTAGATACCTGCCCATTTTTTCCCAGCTTGTTGACCATCGTGAATCACACAACTCAGCAATTAAAAGATAACCCACTTTAAAAAAAATGGGCAAAGGACTTGAATAGACATCTAGCCAAAGAAAATATACAAATGGCCAATAAGCCCATGGAAAGACGCACGATGTCATTGGTCATTAAGGAAATGCAAATCCAAACCACAATGAGACACCACTTCATACCTCCCAGGGCTGTTGATTCTATAGGAAGAAGTGTGAAGAGAGACTGAGGGAGCGGCCCACCTCCTCCCTGACCCCCTTTCCAGACTGTCCTGTATTTTCCAGCTGGGAATGGAAGATTCTATAGGAAGAGGTGTGAAGAGAGACTGAGGGAGCTGCCCACCTCCTCCCTGACCCCCTTTCCAGACTGTGCTGTATTTTCCAGCTGGGAATGGAAGATTCTATAGGAAGAGGTGTGAAGAGAGACTGAGGGAGCTGCCCACCTCCTCCCTGACCCCCTCTCCAGACTGTGCTGTATTTTCCAGCTTCTCACCGGCTCTACATGTGACCCACAGCAACCCTTGCCCTATAGTCTCCCGAGCTGAGCTTCTCACTGGGGAGGGGAAGCTCCTAAGCGAACTCCTCCCTCTGCAGGCATCTTTCTGACCTGTTTTCTGCTGGGCACTGGGGACAGTGGCTCAGAGGCGTGCAAGTCCCGGCCGCCACTCCCTTCCATCAGATGATGGGGATCAGCTGCTTCAGGGCCCCGGAGCAGGGTTGTGGTGGGGAGATGAAGGAGGGAGGGAGCAGAGGCCACCAGCTGGACCCCTGCATGAGACCCTGGGGAGAGCAGGGAGGCCTTCAGGGATCCAGGGTGCATTAACCACTTGGTGCCACTGTCGCCAGCTCGGCTCTGGACAGCTGCTCATTCCGGGGCTGCCACCACTGTGGACAGCGTGATCAGTCCACCTGTTTCTCCCGCTTCTACTATCCCCCTGTGTCTGCTCTTCTCTGTAAACTGCACACTGTACATGTATGCATCATGTGTGTGTGCATGAGTGTGTGTACGTGTGTGGGAGCATCTGAATGATAGGTACTTTCCTTCCTTTCTTCCTTTTCCTGAGACAGAGTCTCACTCTGTTGACCAGACTGGAGTGCAGTAGCACCAACATGGCTCACTGCAGCCTCAACCCCATGGGCTCAAGGGATTCTCCCGCCTCAGCCTCCTCAGTAGCTGGGACTATAGGCATGCATGACCATGCCGGCTAATTTTTGTATTTTCATAGAGATGGGGTCTCTCTGTGTTGCCCAGGCTGGTCTCAAACTCCTGAAACCAAGCAATCTCCCCACCGCAGCCTCCCCAAATGCTGGGATTACAGGCGTGAGCCACCACACCAGGCTCGTTTTTGTATTTCTGTTTTTTTTTTTTGAGACGGAGTCTCGCTCTGTTGCCCAGGCTGGAGTCCAGTGGCGCGATCTCGGCTCACTGCAAGCTCCGCCCCCCGGGTTCACGCCATTCTCCAGCCTCAGCCTCCCGAGTAGCTGGGACTACAGGTGCCCACCACCACGCCTGGCTAATTTTTTATATTTTTAGTAGAGATGGGGTTTCACCGTGTTAGCCAGGATGGTCTCGATCTCCTGACCTCGTAATCCATCTGCCTTGGCCTCCCAAAGTGCTGGGATTACAGGCGTGAGCCACCGCGCCTGGCCCATTTATGTATTTTTTTGGAGAGACAGAGTCTCACTGCGCTGTCCAGGCTGGCCTCAAACTCCTGAAACCAAACGATACCCTCAACCACAGCCTCCCAAAGTGCTGGGATCACAGGTGTGAGCCACCGTGCCCGGCTCAATGCTGGGTGCATTTTAAAGTCACGAGAGAGTGTGTGTTGAGTTAACATTTTGGAGACTGTGATCAGCAAACAGTCCCCAGCGCAGACACCCTCTCTGGTGGGGTTTGGGTTTTGCTGCCTTTTAATTTTCTTCCAGCTGCCTCCAAAGCCCCTTTGTGCTCCTAGGAACAAGCACTGGGTGTTGGGGGCGGGGTGGGGGGGCGGGGTTGCTATAAGCTCTTCTGAGAGGAAGCCTCAGGGAGCAAGGTCCCAATGGCCAGGCTTCCCTTTAAGACAAGGTTGTCCTGCTGAAACCAGGTCCTCAACTCCTAGGTCCCCAAAGGGCATTTGACCCGGCACTGGGCTGCTGCAGGCTTGGTCCTGGGGGAGACTGGGGGTGTGTAGCAGGAAGTGCTTCTCTCAAGCAGAGACCACAGCTTGTGTCTCTGGGCCACACACTGGAGCATTATTTTCCAAACTGCCGCTGGGTCAGCTCACTCTCCCACTCCAAACCCTCAGGGATTCCCCATAACATTGAGCCCCAGGTCCAAACACTTAAGGATTATCATCCCAGCTGCTGCCCTCCAGCTCATTTGCTACATCTTTCACACTTTGCTTGTTTGTTTGTTTTGTTTTTGTTTTTGAGACAAGATCTAGCTTTGTTGCCCAGGCTGGAGTGCAGTGGCATGATCATAGCTCACTGCAGCCCCCAACTTCTGGGCTCTGGTGATCCTCCCACCTCAGCCTCCCAAGTAGCTGGGACCACAGGCGTGCACCACCACGCCCAGCTAGTTTTAAAATTTTCTGTCGAGATGGGGTCTCACTATGTTGCCCAGGCTGGTCTCAAACTCCTGGCCTCAAGTCATCCTCCCCCCTTGGCCTCCCAAAATGCTGGGCTCACAGGCATGAACGACAGTGGCATCTGGTCCCCCGATTCTGCCTTTGTTTATTCCTTTCTATTAAAACAATTTTTTTTGCTGGGCGCGGTGGCTCACGCCTGTAATCCCAGCACTCTGGGAGGCCGAGGTGTGTGGATCACAAGGTCAGGAGATCGAGACCATCCTGGCTAACACGGTGAAACCCCGTCTCTACTAAAAATACAAAAAATTAGCCGGGCATGGTGGTGGGTGCCTGTAGTCCCAGCTACTAGGGAGGCTGAGGCAGGAGAATGGTGTGAACCCGGGAGGTGGAGCTTGCAGTGAGCCGAGATTGCACCACTGCACTCCAGCCTGGGCGACAGAGCGAGACTCCGTATCAAAAAAAAAAAAAAAATTTACTATTGAGCAGCTTGCAGACTTTAAGATCAGAGTGTTGTCTCTCTTGCAATAAATGCTTTCCTCCTTTTTTTTTTTTTTTTTTTTTTGAGATGGGGTCTTGCTCTGTCACCAGGCTGGAGTACAGTGGCACAATCATAGCCCACTATAGCCTCAACTTCTTAGGCTCAAGGGATCCGCCTGCTTCAGCCTTCCAAGTAGCTAGGACTACAGGTGTGTGCCATCGCACCTGGCTAATTAAACTTTTTTTTTTTTGTAGAGATGGGGGTCGCCCTATGTTGCCCAGGCTGGTCTTGAACTCTTGGGCTCAAGGGGTCCTCCTGTTTTGGCCTCCCAAATTACTGGGATTACAGGCATGAGCCCCCACACACGCGGCACCTTTTCCTCCTTTGCAATAGCCCTTTTGAAGAAAGTCTCTCCTTACTAAGCCTGGATTTATTTTTATTTGACACTCTTGAGAGATGGTTGTTAGTGACTGGGCTCAAATTTCAGGAGACTCAGCAGGAAGCCTTCCCTCCTGTTCCCTGGGATGTGTGGGCCCTACCGGAGGCTCTCAACAGGGCCCCACAATTGGTGGGGAAAATGCTTTCATGTGCAAAGGAGCAAAACCACACGATTTTAGCCCCAAGTCTATTACAACACACAGACAGGGTTAGACTCCCCCAGCCACCCTCTCCCCACACAGCCCAGCGTCATCCCCCACTAGTTCAGCATTCACAATAAAAGCCAGGAAACAAAAGACGGTCTCATGCAAAGACCTGGAGACCTGATCTCTTCTTGGAACCAGGAAGGGGAAAATGCACCAAGAACAAAACAGAAATTAATCTCTCAGTGATTCCTCCTACCTGAGCACCTCACCGAGGTCACAGAGCTGGGGGCCGCAGAGCTGGGATTTGAGGTCCTGGGCTGCTGGATGGATCACCACCCTCCTGGGCATCTCAGCAGGTGCTTCTTAGACTTTCTGACAGCTGACCTGCCCGAGGCCCACCTATCCCAGAGTGACCAGGTGGAGGTTGGACCAGGAAGATGGGAGCTGAGCCGCAGGAGTTGCTGTGACCATCAGGGGGCGCCCAGACTCCAGAGGAACAGGAGGAGTTTAGGGCCCAACTCAGAGGGTTCAAGACCCTGTCTGGCTCAAATCCTTGCAAGCTGCATGATAGAAATAAGCAGAAATAAGCTGGCTTTTCTGAGTCTCATTTTCCTTGTCTCAATTGAGGGAAATAATAGCACCCACCTAGGGAACCCTGTGCCATGTGCTGCATAGGGAGGACTTAGAAAATATTAACTACACGACCACTGTCAACCCCAATCTACAGTTGGGAAATCGGAGCCCAGAGAGCTGGGGCTACTTGCACATAAAAACTAGAGAAATGTCCCCACCCGGTTCTTAATAAAAATCCAGTTGAGGCCGGGCGCGGTGGCTCACGCCTGTAATCCCAGCACTTTGGGAGGCAGAGGCGGGCAGATCACTTGAGGCCAGGAGTTCGAGACCAGCCTGGCCAACATGGTGAAACTCTGTCTCTACTAAAAATACAAAAATTAGCCGCACATGGTGAAGTGCACCTGTAATCCCAGCTACTCGGGAGGCTGAGGCAGGAGAATCGCTTGAACCTGGGAGGTGGAGTCTGCAGTGAGCCGAGAGCATGCCACTGCACTTCAGCCTGGGAGACAGAGCAAGACTCCGTCTCAAAAAAAAAATGAAGTTGGCAGCATGGCTCAGGCATGCCTTCACACCAGGTTCCAGAATCTTCTAGTGCCCCTGGAACAGAGATCTTTATTTTTGTTGTTGTTTTTGTTTTTTGAGACAGAGACTGTTCTGTTATCCAGGCTGGAGAGCAGTGGCATGATCTCGGCTCATTGCAACCTCCACCTCCTGGGTTCAAGTGATTCCCGTGCCTCAGCCTCCTGTGTAGCTGGGATTACAGGCATGCGCCACCACACCTGGCTAATTTTTGTGTTTCTAGTAGAGACGGAGTTTCATCATGTTGGCCAGGCTGGTCTCAGCCTCCTGGCCTCAAGTGATCCGCCCGTCTCTGTCTGCCAAAGTGCTGGGATTACAGGTGTGAGCCACTGCGCCCGGCTGTAACATAGATTTGTATTGGAATAGGTAGCTCCCTGCAGTGGATAATGCTGGGACCACCATGGGGACAGAGAGAGCCCCAGGTCTGAGCCCCAGCTTGGCCACAGGCAGCCACACTGACCTCTTTGAGCCTCAGTTTCCCCCGGAGACAATGCTTGGAAGTGGTTGGAAATTAGGTGTGGGGATGTTGTGGAAATGCTTTGTTTCCAGGAAAATTGGCCCCAGTTTGGAACCCCTTGAGGGCAGGGTCGGTGGCCAACCGTGTCCCGGTGAGGATACCAGGGACGAGGGGACCAAGGCTAAAGGATCACAAAATCTCTCCGCCTAAGGGACCGGGCTAGGGCCACTGCAGAGGATGGAGGGACACCATTGTCCTGAGTGTCCTGGGGTAGCCAGGGAAGGAGAGCTTGTCCCAGGAGCCTTGTCCACTGCCTGGGTCTTCTGACTGCGGAATATTTGTCCACGGGGCACCTCACCAACAATGGATTTTTCCCTCAATGCCCTGACCTTGAGGAGAGCACTCTCTGTGATTTTCCTCACAGCCTAGCCTGCAGCTCCATCTTTAAAAATAGTTGCAGAAAAACCCATTGCTTATTCAATGAGCTCTTTTGTTAAAAAAAAAGAATACCCTGCAGCTTCAGTTTGTTTAGTTCCTAAAAAACACACTGCAGTTATCAAAGAGCTGGCTCATTAAAGAAAATAGGATGATGGGAAGGAGGAAGAGGGGGTAGGGGTGGGGACGGCGTTGGAGCAGAGCTGGGCTGGGCTGGGCCGTGGCTGGAGGGCCAGGCTCAGACGCAAACTTCCAGTCCCTTCTGCAAATCTGGGACAATCATTCTACCTCTTTGGGCCTCAGTTTTCTCATCTGTATGTTGGGGATAATAATAATAATGATGATGATGATGATAGGGGCCAGGTGCGTGGTGGCTGTTATCCCAGCACTTTGGGAAGCTGAGGCAGGAGGATCGCTTGAGCCCAGGAGGTCAAGACCAGCCTGGGCGACATAGCGAGACCCTCATCTCTACAAAAAATTTAAAGAAAAATTAGCCAGGCGTGGTGACACACACCTGTAGTGCCAGCTACTTGGGAGGTTGAGGCGGGAGGACCACTTGAGCCCAGGAGTCGGAGGCTACAGTGAGCTATGATCGCACCACTGTACTTCAGCCTGGATGACAGAGTGAGACCCTGACTCTAATAATAATGATGATGATGATGTTGGGTGCCGGAATTCAGGGCTGAGTAGGGCACTGTTCCTCCTTCCACTTCCCCTCGCCTCCCCAGGCAAACTTCTGGAGAGAATGACTCCTTCCTGTCTGCCCACTGCTCAATGGGACCTGGCCTCCTCACTCCTGTCTCCTCGGAAATTGCTGTTAACAAAGATATCGAGAATGTTCACGTGGCCGAATCCACCTTATTCAAGAAATAGGCCAGGCGCAGTGGCTCACGCCTGTAATCCCAGCACTTTGGGAGGCTGAGGCAGGTGGATTACTTGAGGTCAGGAGTTTGAGATCAGCCTGGCCAACATGAAGAAACCCCATCTCTACTAAAAATACAAAAATCAGCCAGGTGTGGTGGTGCATGCCTGTAATCCCAGCTACTCAGGAGGCTGAGGCAGGAGAATCACTTGAACCCAGGAGGCGGAGGTTGCAGTGAGCTGGGATTGTGCCATTGCTTTCCAGCCTGGGTGAGAGAGTGAGACTCCATATCAAAAAAAAAAAAAAAAGAAAGAAAAGAAAGAAAGAAAGAAAAAAAAAGAAAAGAAAATAAATATGTGTTGATCACCTCCTGTAAGCCAGGGAGTGATCTCTACAAAAATTTGTTTGTAGAGACAGGGGTCTCGCTATGTTGCCCAGGCTGGTCCTACACAGCTTCCAGCCTCATCCTGCCTGGAGCTTGGAGGGGTGCTAGGTCCTGGGCCCCAACCCTTCCCTCCAAAACCCTGTGTTCTCCTGGTTTCCCTTCTGCCCGCTAGTCGGGGTTTCCCTCCTTTTTCCTGACTTCCTCTCTAATGTTGTATCTCAGAGCTCAGTGCTGGGAACCCTGCTGTGTCACCTGTCCCTAAAGGATCTCTCTCTCTCCAGGAGGTCACCTTGCCAGTAAGCAGCTCAGGAGAGCTGCGGCCACCTCTCACCTCCACAGCAGAGCTCTCTGAGGTGGCACCTGTCCATGTCTCGGCTGTGGGTCCCTCCAAGACTCAGAGCCACCTACCCAGAACCCACTGTGCCATGCCTGAGCTTACTCATCATTCACTCTCCCTAGGATACGGCCCTAATTTTGTCCCGGAGAGCCATGGACCCAACTAAACTATATTTTCCAGTCCCCCATATGGCTAGGGGTGGCTGATGAGATTAAAGCAGAAGTTTTGGGTGAAATTTCTATGAAATTTCCTTAAAAGACAGGCAGCTTTTTCCATCCCTGGCACCTGTAGTGCCAGCTACCTGAGGCTGAGGCAGGAGGACTGCTTGAACCCAGGAGTTGGGGGCTACAGTGAGCTATGGTCACACCACTGTACTCCAGTCTGACAACAGAGTGAGACCCTGTCTTTAATAATAATGATGATAATGATGTTGGGGCCACCATCCTAACCCAAGCCCCTCTCATGTCTGGTGAGCTTGATGACAATGGTTTCCCAACTGGCTTCCCTCCTCCCTCCATCCTCCCCAAAGCTGCCAGAGGCATAAGTATCTGACTTTCCAGGCATAAATACTTTCCAGGCATAAGCGTCTGACCCTGTCATTGCCGTGCTCCAACACCTGCTGTGGCTCCCCATTACCCAGGAAGAAGTTCAAGCTCCCCATTGAGCTTATGAGAATTCCAGACCTCTCCAGCTCCCTTTCTGCCCTCTTCCTCCCCATCTAAGCCCTAGTCCCATCCTGTTCCATAGAAATATAATGTGAGCCACATATGTAATTTTTTTTTTTGAGATGGAGCTTCACTCTGTTGCCCAGTCTGGAGTGCAGTGGTATGATCTTGGCTCACTGCAACCTCCAACTCCTGGGCTCTAGCGATTTTCCTGCCTCAGCCTCCTGAGAAGCTGGGATTACAGGCCTGCATCATCATACCCAGCTAATTTTGTATTTTTAGTAGAGATGGACTTCCACCATGTTGGCCAGGCTGGTCTTGACCTCCTGACCTCAAGTGATCTGCCTGCCTTGGCCTCCCAAAGTGCTGGGATTACAGGCATGAGCCACCACGCCAGGCCCCACATTTTAATAATATATTTTTAGTACACTCCTTCTAAAATATTATCATCTCACTATGCAATCAATATAACATTTAGTAATAACATATTTTACCTTCTTTTTTTCTTTGTTCTACGTCTTCATCGTCTGGTGTGTGTACTTTCCTTTTATAGAGCATTTCAACATGATCTGTGTTTAGATTTTGTAAAATGTACAGTTTAAAAAATAGATATACATATTCGAGTTGTACCAAACATAATTAAAAGTCTTCCAGTGACTGAATTAAAGATCCGTGTTTAAATTTTAATTTTAACTAATTAAAATAAAATAAAATTTAAAATTCAGCTCCTTGGTGGCACTAGCCTATTTCAAGTGTCAGCAGCCACCTGTGGCTGGTGGCTGTGGCATTGGATGGCACAGCTCGGCCTCTTGACCAGCACTGACCACGCTTACCTTTCCTCGATGATGGAAGCCTTCTGTGCTTGCATCGCGCAATGGTGTGTGGCTTTTGAGCACCGAGGAACTTAATTTTTAATTCTGTTTACTTTTCACTGATTTAAATTTAGGCTGGGTATGGTGGCTCATGCCTTTAATCCTGGCACTTTGCAAGGCCTAGATGGGAGGATAGCCTGAGCCCAGGAGTTTGAGAGCAGCCTGGGGAACACAGCGAGACCCTGTCTCTACAAAACAACAACAACAACAACAACAACAACAACAACAACAACACCAAGTTAGCTGGGTGTGGTGGTGGGGACCTGTAGTCCCTGCTACTTAGGAGGCTGAGGCAGGAGGATTGTTTGAGCCCAGGAAGTTGAGTCCGCAGTGAGTGGTGATTGCACCACTGCACTCTAGCCTGGGCAACAGAACAAGATCCTGCCTCTGAAAACAAAGAAAGAAAGAAATGAAATAAAATGAAAATCAGCTTAAATGGCCACATCTGGTCAGTGGCGCCCCCTGCTGGAGAGAGCAGGCCTTGTCATACTGAGCTTCTGGCATTCCCCACACACATAGTGGCCCTCTCCCCTCTGACCGAAACATTCGAACCTTGCCCTAGTCTTTCTCTTGGCTGAGTCGCAAACATCAATTAGCTGTTAGGGGATGGCCCAGCTTGCCTCTGTAGTTCCCCATTCCAATAATTACATGTTTATTATAATAAATTGTTTAATTTATCTTCCCAGGTAGAGGGTGAGCGCCGTGAGGGCACAGACCAAGGCCATCTTGTTTATCACTGTCTCTCCAGTGTTTTGGGAGGAGTACACAGTGGGCATTCCAGAAGACTTATTGAATGAATGAATGAATGAGTGAATAGCCATGAATGGACAAATGAATATTCATGAAGGAATACATATTCATGAATGATCAAATGAATATCCATGAAGAAATGAATAATCACGAATGAGTGAATGAATGTGAATGAATGAATGAATGTGAATGAATGAATGTTCATGAATGAATGAAGTGCCACACTGCCTGGGACCCCACTGTGAGACAGTGCTCTTTGTGGTTGAGCATTGCCTTTCTCTTCTTTCTCTTCTTCCTCCCTTTTCAGGCCAGCAAATTCCCAACACCATAGTGATAGCTGCTATTTATGGAGCACTTAGAATGTGCTAGGAGCAATGTTTAGAACACTTGATGTCCATTAGCTTATTTCATCCCCATATCAATCCTGTAATGAGGGTAGGATTATTCACGGCATTTTAAAGGTGAAGGAGCTGAGGCACAGAGAGGTTTAGTAACTTGTTCAAGGTCACACACCCAATAATTGACAGAACCAGAGCTAGGCAACCTGGCTCCAGAGGCCACGGTCAAACCAACTACAAGAAGTGATTTTCCAGCTCTTTGGATCATACAGTAAGAAGTACGTTTTACATTCAGCACATTACCTCCCCACCCACGCCTGAAAAAAGTTTATAAAGTATTGCTTACATTATCACATGGAAAGAATCCTGGTGTGTTCTATTCTAGACTGTTCTTTTTAAAAAAAAAATTATAGATGGAATCTCACTATGTGGCCCAGGCTGGAGTGCAGTGGTGTGATCATAGCTCACTGCAGCCCCAAGCTGCTGGGCTTAAGCCATCCTCCCACCTCAGCCTCCTGAGTAGCTGGGACTACAGGTGCATGCCACCATGATCGACTAATCTTTAAAATTGTCTATAGAGATGTGGGGGGCGGGTGGGGGGGTCTTGCTATGTTGCCCAGGCAGGTCTCGAACTTCTGGCCTCAAACGATCCTCCTGCCTTGGCCTTCCAAAGTTCTGGGATTACAGGCATGAGTCACCACACCGGACTTAGATGGTTCTATTTTATTCTATCTCATTTAAGAAGATGCTGGTTCTGACCCCACCAAAGCTATTTCATGACCCATTCCACTATAATATTTTTACAAACCTTCTAGTAGAGAACATTTCAAACACACAAACGTGGAGGGAAAATAGAGGCCTCCTCCCATGTGACCTCATCACTCACCAGCAATTTTCAGCCTGTTTTTGTTTTTTGTTTGTTTTTTGAGATGGAGTCTTGTTCTGTCACCCAGGCTGGAGTGCAATGGCGCGATCTCGGCTCACTGCAACCTCCGCCTCCCGGGTTCAAGCGATTCTCCTGCCTCAGCCTCCCAAGTAGCTGGGATTACAGGTGTGCACCACCATGCTCGGCTGATTTTTGTATTTTTAGTAGAGATGGGGTTTCACCATGTTGGCTAGGCTAGTCTCAAACTCCTGACCGCAAGTGATCCGCCCGACTCAGCCTCCCAAAGTGTTGGGATTACAGGGGTGAGCCAACTTGCCCTGCCAATTTTCAGCTTGTGGTCAATCCTGTTTCTCGCTAACCCTGCACACTTCCCCACCTGTGAGTTTTGCAGCATCTCCCAGACTTGATATCATTGAATGTGTAAATGTTTCCATCCTTGTCTTAGTGTGCAGGAGCTGCCGTAACAAAATACCATAGACTGGGCAGCTTAAAAAGCAAACACTTGGCCGGGTGTGGTGGCTCACGCTTGTAATCCCCGGCATTTTGGGAGGCCAAGGCGGGTGGATCACAAGTTCAGAAGTTTGAGACCAGCCTGGCCAACACAGTGAAAGCTCATCTCTACTAAAAATACAAAAATCAGCTGGGTGTGGTGGTGGGCGCCTGCAATCCCAGCTACGCGGGAGGCGGAGGCAGGAGAATTGCTTGAACCTGGGAGGCGGAGGTTGCAGTGAGCTGAGATTGCACCACTGCACTCCAGCCTGGGTGACAGAAATAGACTCCATCTCAAAAAAAAAAAAAAAAAAAAAAAAAAGGCAAACACTTATCTTCTCACAGTTCTGGAGGCTGGACATCCAAGATCAAGGTTCTGCTAAGACTGATTTCTTTTTTTTTTTTTTTTTTTGAGACAGAGTCTTGCTCTTGTTGCCCAGGCTGGAGTTCAGTGGCACCATCTTGGCTCACTGCAACCTCCGCCTCCTGGGTTCAAGTGATTCTCCTGCCTTAGCCTCCCGAGTAGCTGGGATTACAGGCACGTGCCACCACGCCAGCCTTTTTGTATTTTTAGTAGAAATGGGGTTTTGCCGTGTTGGCCAGGCTGGTCTTGAACTCCTGACCTCAAGTGATCCATCCACCTTGGCCCCCGACAAAGAGCTGGGATTACAGGCGTGAGCCACTGAGCCCAGCCCTTCTAGGGTTGATTTTTCTTTCCCTTCCCCACTTCCACCTCCCCTCCCCTTCCCTCTCCTCCCCTCCCCTTTCTCCCTTCTTTTAGGAGACAGGGTCTTGCTCTGTCGCCCAGGCTGGAGTGCAGAGGCACAATCATAGCTTACTGCAGCCTCAACTTCCCAAGCTCAAGGGCCGCTTCTCGCTATGTCCTCACACGACTTTCCTTGGTGCCTGTGTGCAGAGGCGCACTGGCGTCCTCTTCCTTTTATAAGGACACCAATCCTATCAGATCAGGACCCCACACTCATGACCTCATTTACCTGAATTACCTCCTTATAGGTCTCATCTCCGAATACAGCCACACTAGGGGTCGGGCTTCAACATATGAATTCAACATACTGAATGTCTGGACACAAACATTCAGCCTGTAATGGTCTGTACCAGTTTTAGCAAAGATGTCCTCCCTCAGTGGGGAGAAGATGGGGATATCAGGTACTTAGAGGGCTGGAGTGAAGAGGACAGACAGAAAGGTGCTAGGGTCTGGCCATGCGCGGTGGCTCATGCTGTCATCCCAGCACTTTCGGAGGCTGAGATAGGAGGATCGCTTCAAGCAAGGAATTTGAGACCAGACTGGGCAACATAGTCAGACCCCATGTCTACAAAAAGTTTAAAAATAAGCCGAGGATGGGCTCGGTGGCTCACACCTGTAGTCCCAGCACTTTGGGAGGCCGAGGCGGGTGGATCATGAGGTCAAGAGATCGAGACCATCCTGGCCAACATGGTGAAACCCGGTCTCTACTAAAAATACAAAAATTAGCTGGGCATGGTGGCGCATGCCTGTAGTCCCAGCTACTCGGGAGGCTGAGGCAGGAGAACCGCTTGAACCCAGGAGGCAGAGGTTGCCGAAAGCGTCGTGCCACTGCACTCCAGCCTGGCAACAGAGTGAGACTCCGTCTAAAAAAAAAAAAAAAAAAAAAGCCGGGCATAGTGGCATGCACCTGTAGTCCCACCTACTCAGGAGGCTGAGGCGGGAGGATCACTTGAGTCCAGGAGTTCTAGGCTGTAGTGAGCTATGATCGCACCAGTGCACTGCAGCCTGGGCTACAGAGTAAGACCCTGTTTCTAAAAGAAAAAAGGTGCTAAGGTCTGCTCACGAAGGTCTGGTACACCTGGAGAGGAGGAGAGGGAGGCAGGGGAGGTAACAGGCCCTGTCTGTAACGCCAGCTGTAACAGAGAGCTGTCTGCGGAGCATTCTGGGGTGTTAAGGACCCCTGTACTTTGTGCCTGAGAGGGACTGTACTCATGGGCTGGAATGAAGACCTCAGGAGACCTGAGCTCCTGTTCCCCAGGACCACGACATGGCTTAGGCAAGCTGATTCTCTTTCTGACCTCAGTTTCCCCTCTGTAAAACCAGAAGTTTCAGATCAGCATGCCCAGCTCATCGATTCCTGGATTTCCACCACTGCGGCTCAAGATCAGGGCTTGCACACAGGCAAATGCCAGCAGGTCTCTCCAGGTTGTGCGTGTTTATTTTTTTAGAGACAGTACCTCACTGCAGCCTTGACCTCCCAGCCTCAAGGGATCCTCCTGCCTTAGCCTCCCAAGTAGCTAGGACTACAGGTGCATGCAACGATGTCTGGCTACATTTATTTTTATTTTTTGTAGAGATGGGTGGGGGAGGGTCTCACTATGTTGCCCAGGCTGGTCTTGAACTCTTGGCCTCAAATGATCCTTCTGCCTTGGCCTCCCAAAGCACTGGGATTATAGGCATGAGCCATTATGCCAGGCCCTCTGGGTTGTTTCTGGGAGGATGGAGGGATCCAGTGTCTTGGGGGAGGCAGTTGAGGGCTGCCTGGAGCAGGGCTGGAAGGGGGCATAGTCCTTGCTGATGGGGCAGATTACGTTAGAGATGGGGGTGGGGAGTGGGGGAGGGGGTTAGCAACCCCCTGATGGGCCATTCTGATGAAAAGTGGAGAGTTAAGACCAGGTCCTGAGGGGTAGGAGAGGGGGTCAGGGACAGCTCTCAGAGGCAGGATTGGCTGAGGGACGTCCAGGGCCAGGTGGCCTTGTTTCAGTTTAAAGGTGTCCAGGGCTGTGCTGGAGCCCGGAAAAAGCCGCCTACAGGCAGCGTTGAGTCCCTGAAGCTCTGTGGATGTGACGTCTGGCCGAGAAGGACGGCTGGCACAGGGCACTCCCTGTAGCAGGGCAGATGGAGAATTCAGCGAGAGCCAGAACTGAGTGCCAGATGGGCCTGGAGCCGTGTCAGCCTGCTGAGAATCCCCGGAGAGCCGACGGGCACCAAGCCCAGTGTTGTTGAAATGTGGCAGGACAAGGTGACCCCAGATGGCCGGCAGGCTTGAGGGTGATGGAAGAGGCTGGCAGATGGGCCAATGGTGGGAGAAAGTCTGTGCTGTGATTTCAGCTGGGTTCCCCAAACTCGCCCCTGCGCTTGCACACAGCCAGCAGGTACGCACACCTGTGTAGGTGTGCACACCACGGTGCGACCGCAGACACGCAGACACCTGGGGCGGCAGGCCTGCCTCCGCCTCCAGCTCTCACCACCGACATCCTCTGTTCCTAGAGGTGTGTTGTCCTAGAAATCCCTTTGCCGTTCGAGGATTTCTTGGATGCTGCGGCCAATTTTCATTCCTGCCATGAAGCTTCTCCGCAGACCCTGCCAGGAACATCTCTTTTTCATTTATTTCGGGCACAGGAGAAGCAGCAAGAGGAAGAACCCTGCAGACGTCTCCGTGGTATTTTCATCAACACGGCAGCCTCCTGAGCACGTACACCCTGAAGCCAGGGCCTGGCTCCAAAGAGCGGTGGGACCAGAGCCCCTCGTGGGGAGGCAGGGAAGCTGTGTGGAGGGGAGCACACCTCCCTCCCTCCCTCTCTCCTTCCCTCCCTCCCAGATCTGGCCCTTAGCACCTGCCTGACTCCTACGTCTTCTGTCCTGTGGGGGCAGGGGCCATGACTGGGTGCTCCACCTTTGTAGCTCCAGTGCCTAGGATGGAACCTGGCCCACTGGGTTGTGTTAGTTCAGGTCCTTTGGAATCAGAAGTCAAGAGGGATTTTATTTGGGGAATCACCTATATAGTGAATTAAATAATGTCCTTCTCAAAAGTTTATGTCCACCCAGATCTCAGAATGTAACTATTTGGAAACAGGGTTGTATTAATCCATTCTTCCCCCCACTTTTTTTTTTTTTTTTTTTTTGAGACGGAGTCTTGCTCTGTCACCCAGGCTGGAGTGCGATGGCACCAACTCGGCTCACTGCAAGCCCCGCCTCCTGGGTTCAAGGGATTCCCTGCCTCAGTCTCCCAAGTAGCTGGGACTACAGGCACCCCCATCACACCCGGCTAGTTTTTTGTATTTTTAGTAGAGACAGGAGTTCACCATCTTGGCCAGGCTGGTCTTGAACTCCTGACCTCGTGATCCACCCACCTCGGCCTCCCAAAGTGCTGGGATTACAGGCATGAGCCACCACACCTGGCCTGTATTAGTCCATTTTGTTTTGCTATATGGGAATACTTGAGGTTGGGTCATTTATGAAGAAAAGAGGTTTATTTGGCTCACGGCTCTGTGGGTTGTGCAAGCACAGCACTGGTGTCTGCTTCTCGTAAGAACCTCAGGAAGCCTCCAATCATGGCGGAAGGCAAAGTGGGAGCAGCCAGGTCACATGGCGAGAGAGGGAACAAGAGAGTGAGGAGGAGGTGCCAGGCTCTTTTTACCAATCAGATCTCACAGTAATTAATAGAGCAAGAATTCACTCATGACCATGGGCTGGGCACCAAGCCATTCATGAGGAACCCACTCCCACGACCCAAACACCTCCCACCAGGCCCCACCTTCAACATGGGGAATCATGTTTCAACATGAGATTTGGAGGTGACAAACATCCAAACTATACAACGGTCTGTGCAGGTATAATTAGTTAAGAATCTCAAGGTGAAATTATCTTGGATTTAGGGAAGACTCTAAGACCAATGACAGATGTCCTTAGAAGAAGAGCTTAGAACACTGACATGCACAGAGAACAAAGCCATATGACAAGACAGACAGGGATTGGAGCAATGGGTCAACAAGCCAAAGAACACAAGGATTTGCCAGCAGTCACTAGAAGCTAGGAGAGACAGCCAGGCATGGTGGTGGCACATGCTTGTAGTCCCAGCTACTCGGGAGGCTGAGGCAGGAGAATCTCTGGAACCTGGGAGGCGGAGGTTGCAGTGAGCCGAGATTACACCAAGATTGCACTCCAGCCTGGACATCAAAGCGAGTCTCCATCTCAAAAAATAAAATAAAATAAAATAAATTTAAAAATAGGCCAGGCACGGTGGCTCATGCCTGTGATCCCAGCACTCTGGGAGGCCGAGGCGGGTGGATCACCAGGTCAGGAGATTGAGACCATCCAGGCTAACATGGTGAAACCCTGTCTCTACTAAAAATACAAAAAAACAAAATTAGCCGGGCATGGTGGCGGGCACCTGTAGTCCCAGCTACTCGGGAAGCTGAGGCAGGAGAATGGCGTGAACCCGGGAGGTGGAGCTTGCAGTGAGCCGAGATCATGCCATTGCTCTCCAGCCTGGGCGACAGAGTGAGACTCTGTCTCAAAAAAAAAAAAAAAATCAGCCCAGGGAAAGGATGCAGGGGGCAGAGTCCAGGAGGATTCAGCACATGGAGTTTCCGGTTGTCCCCTTCTTTGGAGTCATGGCTAGCATTCCCAACAATGATGCGTGACGATGTGCATGGAGTATTGCTAACCAGGGCAGCTCACCTGAGCCTTGGTGTCCAGTTTTTACTGGGGCTTGGTCATATAGACATGGCTGATGCCTGATGTGGCTGACAATCCCCATCCCCTCTGGAGGTCAAGCTGATGCTGTGTAGCCCAAAGCCTCCACCATAAGTCATGTACGTTGTTAGATTGCATAGCCCCAGGCCCCCAGGTAAACGAAGACATTCTTACCAGACAGGATGTTCTAAGGGCTTAGAGCTCACCTCCCGGGAGCTGGTGGTAAAAGCCATACCACTCTTTGGATAAAGTTCATTCTTTTTTATTTTTATTTTTTATTTTAATTAATTAATTAATTTTTGACACAGAGTCTCGCTCTGTCACCCAGGTTGGAGTGCAGTGGTGCAATCCTGGCTCACTGCAGCCTCCACCTCCCAGGCTCAAGCAATCCTCCCACCTCAGTCTCCTGAGTAGCTGGGATTACAGGCACCCGTGACCACGCCCGGCTAATCTTTGTATTTTTAGTACAGACAGGGTTTCACCCTGTTGACCAGGCTGGTCTCGAACTCCTGGCCTCAAGCGATCCACCTGCCTCGGCCTCCCAAAGTGCTGGGATTACAGGCATGAGCCACCGTGCCTGGCCATCTTTTATTTTTATTTTTAAATTAATTGTTTATTTTTTGAGATGGAGTCTCACTCTGTCACCCAGGCTGGAGTACAGTGGTGTGATCAGAGCTCACTGCAGCCTCCAACTCCTGGGCTCAAGCAATCCTCCTGCCTCAGCCTCCTGGGTAGCTGGGACTACAGGTCCACCACCATGTCTGACTGATTTTTAAATTTTTTTTGTAGTGATGATATCTTGCTATGTTGCCTAGGCTGGTCTCAAACTCCTGGCCTCAAGTAATCCTCCCACCTTGGCCTCCCAAAGTGCTGGGATTCCAGGCGTAAGCCACTGCACCTGGCCTAGGATAAGGTTAATTCTTTACTACACACAAGCCAAGGGAACTCAAACAAGATACTAAAACCTCTCAGCACCTCAGTGTCCACATCTGCAAAATGGGCATGTGAGCATCTTCCTTCTAGTATTGTCAGGAGGGGGATTATGCAAAAGAGCATCTAGGAAAGGTTCCAGTCCAGGGCCTGCCATACAGCAGGCACTCAATACGCTCTTTTTTTTGACGGAGCCTCATTCCGTCGCACAGGCAGGAGTGCAGTGGTGCAATCTCGGTTCACTGCAACCTCTGCCTCCCGGGTTCAAGCGATTCTTGTGCCTCAGCCTCTTGACTAGCTGGGATTACAGCCGCCCACCACCACACCTGGCTTATTTTTTAGTATTTTTAGTAGAGACATATTTTTGTGATGTTGGCCAGGCTGGTCTTGAACTCCTGACCTCAGGTGATCTGCCCGCCTCGGCCTCCCAAAGTGCTGGGATTACAGGCGTGAGACACCACACCCGGCCAATAAACTCTTGTTCAATGAACGAATGAAGGAAGGTAGGGAAGCCCCCAGCCTGGCCCCTTACACAGGGCTAGTCCTTTGGAAGGGAAGGCGGCCTCCGGAGAGCAGTGCTGGCTCAGCCTGCTGCCTGATTCACAGGTGACTCATCCCCAGCTTTAGGACAAGATCTAAGGGGCCTTGGCTGGGTGCGGGGTTCTTAAAAGGTGAGCTGACGTCCCAGTTGCAGAGTAAGAACTGAGCTCATTATGTGTGGCCTTTTTGATGAATTATAAAAAGCCTGAGCCTCATGCTGAGAATGCAGAGAAGGGATGTGAGGCCACCAGCAGATGTATACATTTTATTTCTGAAGTGAGAGGAATTCTGGCTTTACTGGGAGAAGTAAACTTTGTGCAGAATGACTGAGCAGGCTGAGGGCTGAGAGGTGCCATGCCACAGTCAGGGCCCTGTCAAGGAGAAGGCAGTGGGGCCAGGTGTCAATTGTGCCTTTTAGGAGACAAGTCCAGGGCTGTGTCATCTGCTGGCAGTGAGAAGTCAGCTCTGAGCTCCTCCCCGAAGGTGGTTTTTCCTTTTTCTACTTTGAGAAATGTGCTGGCAGGCATGGATTTTTTTTTTTTTTTTCTAGACGGAGTCTCGCTCTGTCACCCAGGCTGGAGTGCAGTGGCATGATCTCAGCTCACTGCAACCTCTGCCTCTCAGGTTCAAGTGATTCTCCTGCCTCAGCCTCCTGAGTAGCTGGGATTACAGGTACGTGCCACCATGCCCAGCTAATTTTTGTGTTTTTAGTAGAGGCAGGGTTTTGCCACATTGGCCAGGCTGGTCTCGAACTCCTGACCTCAGGTGCTCTGCCTGCCTCAGCCTCCCAAAGTGCTGGGATTACAGGCGTGAGCCAGCTTGCCCAGCAGGATTCAAAGATTTTCTATTTGTGATTGGTTAAGGAGGCAAGGCTTTGTCTAAAAAATTGTGGACAGGGCCTGACATGGTGGCTCATGCCTATAATCCCAGCACTTTGGGAGGCCGAGGCGGGCAGATCACTTGAGGTCAGGAATTCAAGACCAGCCTAGCCAACGCGGCGAAACCCCATCTCTACTAAAAATACAAAAATTAGCCGGGCGTAGTGGCATGCACCCATAATCCCAACTACTCAGGAGGCTGAGGCAGGAGAATCGCTCAAACCCAAGAGGTGGAGGTTGCAGAGAGCCGAGATCACGCCACTGCACCCCAGCCTGGGTGACAGAGCGAGACTCCATCTCAACAACAACAACAAAAAAGAAAATTGGGGAGAGTAGAAAAGAATGTTAGCTCTGGCCTGTGGGTATGACCTTCTCCAGGCCCCTCAGGAAGAAATTTAGAACAAAGAACTGTCAGAGTTCAGTGCTCAGTTCCCCCTTATCTGAGGTCTACCTGCCAGCAGCAGGTCCATTTGGCAGGAGCCCAGGTTTCTGAAAAACTCAAGGACATCTTTGGTTCCCATCAGGAACTAAACAGCTTGTGATTTCCTTGGCTATTGCTTTAAGCTACTATTACCTTTTTGGTTATCAAGTTGCTCATTTACTGCTCAGGACTAGCTAGGTGCCTGCACTTTCCCTTGAAGGAACTCAAGAGTTTCCTTTATTTCCATGCTTGGAGGGGGAGGGTGCCCACCAGGCCCCTAATAGGGCCTATGCTCTATCGCATCTTCAGGGAGGGCTTTCTAGTGGACCCGTAGCCAGGAGAACAGGTCCTCCACAACCCACCCTCAAAGTCCATGCCTGGCCGGGCATGTTAGCTCATGCCTGTAATCCCAGCACTTTGGGAGGCTGAGGCAGGCAGATCACCTGAGGTCAGGAGTTCAAGACCAGCCTGGCCAACATGGCAAAACCCCGTCTCTACTAAAAATACAAAAATTAGCCAGGTGTGGTGGCACATGCCTTTTAATCCCAAGAATTGCTTGAGCCCGGGAGGTGGAGGTTGTAGTGAGCCGAGACTGTGCTACTGCACTTCAGCCTGGGCAACAGAGCAAGACTGTCTCAAAAAAAAAAAAAAAAAAAAAAAAAAGTGAAGGTTGCCAGTAGGATTTGTGAATAGATTGAAGGTGAGGTTTGAGAAAACATGAGAGAGGTCGAGAGGTCGAGAGGTCCAGGGTCTACCTGAGGTTTGGCCTGAGACACCAGAAGAGTGGAGTTGCCATCAACGGAGATGGGAAGGCTGGAATGAGGAGGTGCGAGGGAACAAAGCTGGAAGACCAGTGGGTTCACAGGTGCCTATGGGGAGACATTTCAGGAAACAGGAAGAGGAAGTGGAAGATCCAGGGATCACCACCACCCACTGCCCACTACCATCCTTCTCTGAGCTTGTCTTGTTACCAAACCAAATTGAGATCCTCTCACCCAGCACAGTAACACTAAACATCCACACCACAGTTTGCAGTGGGAGAAGTGAAGGCGTTCATTGCGGGGCTCCAAGCAAGGAGAGGGAGGTTACAGTCAAAGCTGTCAATCAATACATGGAAGTTATACCTTGGTTTCACCTAAAAAGGTGAGACATCTCAAAGCAGGAGCCCACAGGCCATAGGAGGATTCAAAGATCTTCTTTTTTTGTTTTGTTTTTTCTTTTTTGAGCTGGAGTCTCACTCTGTCACCCATGCTGGAGTGCAGTGACGCGATCTCAGCTCACTGCAACATCCGGCTCCCAGGTTCAAGTGATTCTCCTGCCTCAGCCTCCTGAGTAGCTGGGATTACAGGTGCCCACCACCACGGCTGGCTAATTTTTGTATTTTTAGTAGAGATGGGGTTTCATCATGTTGGCCAGGCTGGTCTCAAACTCCTGACCTCAAGTGATCCGCCCGCCTTGGCCTCCCAAAGTGCTGGGATTCCAGGCGTGAGCCACCACGCCCAGCCAACCTTCACAATTTATCCAGAATCTACTCATTTTTTTCCACCTCTACTGCTCTCACCTGGTCTGAGTCATCACCATCTCTTGCCTGAATGATTGCTGTTGTTTCTGCCCTTGTGCTCACCGTCTAGTTTCAGCACAGCAGCCTATTAAGACCTAGGTTGATTAGGCCACACCCCTGCCCCAAATCCTCCAGGTCTCCCAGTCTCACTTAAGGTCCCTGACCTGCTCCTGTCCGACTCCTTGACTTCACTGCTTGTTCACTGTGGCAAGGGGACCTTATAGGCAGCAGGGGGTCCAGAATGTGGGAAGTCCTGTCATGCTAGAGATGCCCATCCTGAAATCAGGCGCCAGAGTAGGGATCTGGGCTTGAGGTACAAGGTGGTGTGGGATATAATGAGGTTTCTCGTCAAATAATCTGATCAATCTTTTATCCTTTATCCATAGTACCCGCCCCCCCCCCCCCACCTTTTTCTCCTTTTTTTCCTTTTTGCCTTTGTTAGATGTCCAGGCACGCCACAGTACTAGGCGTTATCAGTACCAGCTCACATTCCTTTCCTTATTTGGAAAGAAGACTCACTCTTTTTTTTTTTTTTTTGAGATGGAGTCTCGCTGTCGCCCAGGCTGGATTGCAGTGGCGCGATCTCGGCTCACTGCAAGCTCCGCCTCCCGGGTTCACGCCATTCTCCTGCTTCAGCCTCCCGAGTAGCTGGGACTACAGGCACCCACCACCACACCCATCCGGCTAATTTTTTTCTATGTTTAGTAGAGACGGGGTTTCACTGTGTTAGCCAGGATGGTGTCGATCTTCTGACCTGGTGATCTGCTCGCCTCGGCCTCCCAAAGTGCTGGGATTACAGGCGTGAGCCGCCGAGCCCGGCCAAAGAAGACTAACTTTCTAGATCATTACAGACACCCTTTCCCCTTCCTGTCCACTTTCTTTTACGTGCCCACCTTATCCAGAAAAAAAAAAATCAAATGTTTAGTCAACCGGGATTAGTTTAGATTGTACGACCCAACCCCGGCCAGTGGCAAAAGGGTGCAGGGGCAGGACTTGCCTCAGGAATAAAGGCTCTCGTGCTACTTTGTTCAGGTGCGCTCTCATGGCGCAACTGGCCAAGGAGGCACCCCTCTGCACAAAAGCAAAATTGCTTTGCTAAGGATCCTTTGTTCGAGTGTTCAATTTCCTTAAGATTTTGAGCGTTATTCCTAACAGTGGGACTCCACTCCGGAGGCGGGGCTCAAACACCACACCAAATTGAGGACTAGCTAAAAAAGGACTTCGGTGGAAGCAGCTTTCCATAAGACACGCCCACCAGTGTGCCACGTCAGTTTACCATTGCCGTGGCAACGCTCAGAAGTTACCGCTCCTGGCCGGGAGCGGTGACTCACGCCTGTAATCCCAGCACTCTGGGAGGCCGAGGCGGGCGGATCACGAGGTCAGGAGATCCAGACCATCTTGGCCAACACGGTGAAACCCTGTCTCTAATAAAAAAATACAAAAAGATTAGCCGGGCGTGGTGGCGGGCACTTGTAGTCCCAGCTACTCAGGAGGCTGAGGCAGGAGAATGGCGTGAATCCAGGAGGCACAGCTTGCAGTGAGCCGAGATCGCGCCACTGCACTCCAGCCTGGGCGACAGAGCAAGACTCCATCTCAAAAAAAAAAAAAAGAAGTTACCGCTCCTTTCCGTGGCAATGACCCAAAAATCCAGAAGTTAGCACCCTTTTCCTAGAAATTTCTGCATAAACTGCTCCTTAATTTGCCTATAATTAAAAGTGGGTGGTATAAATATGACTGCGGAATTGCCTCCAGGCTGCTGCTCTGGGTTCACCGCCTAAGGGTAGCCCTGCTTTGCAAGGAGCAATACCTCTGCTGCTGGCTGTGCACTGCCACTTTAATAAAAGTTGCTGTCTAGGCCAGGCGCAGTGGCTCATGTCTGTAATCCCAGTACTTTGGGAGGCTGAGGCTGGCAGATCACCTGAGGTCAGGAGTTCGAGACCAGCCTGGCCATGGCGAAACCCTGTCTCTACTAAAAATACAAAAATTAGCCAGGTGTGGTGGTGCACGCCTGTAGTCCCAGCCACTTGGGAGGCTGAGGCAGGAGAATTGCTTGAACCTGGGAGGTGAAGGTTGCAGTGAGCTGAGATCACACTACTGCACCCCAGCCTGGGCAACAGAGTGAGACTCCACCTCAAAAAAAAAAAAAGTTGCTGTCTAACACCAGCGACTTGCCCTCGAATTCTTTCCTGAATGAAGCCATGAACTGTCCCAGACTAAGCCCCAATTTGGGGGCTTTCCTGTGCTGCATTAGGCTCAGGAGGTGAGCAGGCTCCACCACTGCCAGTGCAGGAAACTCCCTATGAATAACTAGAGATCTTCCCATGGGAAATATAACACCACCATCTTGTTTCATGATGGCAGCCAGAAGCCCAAAGAAAACCCTCCCTGAATATGCATGCATGTGTGCACACACACACACAGACACACACAAACACACACACACAGAGACATACACACACAGACATACACACACAGACACAGACACACAGATACACACACACAGACACAGACACAGACATACACACACAGAGAGACACAGACACACACAGACACACACACAGACATACACACAGACACACACAGACATACACACACAGACACAGACACACACACAGACATACACACAGACAAGCAGACACACACAGACACACACACACACAGACATACACACATAGACACGGACACACAGACACACACAGACACACACAAACACACCCACATACCCACAGACAGACACACACACACACAGACACACACAGAGACACACACACAGACACACACACACACACTCACTGACTCCATTCGGCTCTAGGTCTTTAAATGAGATTTGATTCATTTAATCCTTACAATGACCCAGGAGACAGGTTACTACTATTATTTCCAGATGTGTGGGGTTTTATTAGATTCTTTTTTGCAACATTGCAATTATTGTCAACGACAGTTCATTATTTGAAAATTCTTCCTGGGACAGGCAGACAAATGTGAAACCCAAGACAGTTGGGATGGAACAGAACTCCTGATTTGTTTGGTGAATAGGAGCTCGGTAGGAATGAGCTTGGAAGAGTTGATGTCTCATTCTTTTTACTCCAGTTGAGTGTGGTGTGGAACCATTGGCAACTCTACAAGCGCTAACATTTGGCCATCGTGGGAGACTATGTTAATTCTAATACTAAAGCCAATGTGAGTTCTGTTCCCACCATGTACCAGGCCCCTTGAGGAATGCTTTGTTCACCCTGTCAATAACCCAGCATCATGGAGGGTGGGGACTTCATTGTACAAATGAGGAGACCGAGGCTCAGAGAGGCTAAGTAACTTGCTCCTCAGCAAAGCTGTGTAGCCAGCTCCAATCCCGGGAGACTCACTTTGATCTCTGTTTCCACTGGTCTCCACGAGGGCCTTCTATCCATGGCAAAGAAGACATGCAAACTCATGGGTAAGTCAGGGATGTTTCCTACCTCTCTCTGTGCCTGGTGAGAGGCACAGACTCTCTTCTCTGGGACTCTTGGCTGCTTAGCAACTCTCACTGTGTCTGGCCTCTTGTGTCTCTTCCCATTTATACTTTTCACCATCTGCCAAGCCCTGTGCTCCCAGAGCCGCCTGTCATAATATTCCGGCAGCCCGGCCACCCCTTATCCAGACTCTCCAGGCTGTACTCAGGGACTGGTTTCCAAAAATACACATTGGCTTCAGCACGAGGCTGAAGGGCAGGGCAGTTGGGAATTGGGGGGGCTGGCACTGCAAGAGAGTCAGCCAGTAGCACTCTGGGATGGAAAATTTTACCCAAACTCATGGGGATATGGCAAGGATCAACTCTAGACTCTGGGGCTTATGAATGAGAATGGGCATCTTTGACATCAGGCATCCCAGTGTCTCACCTGCAACCTCTATTGGGCCTGAGCGGCGATGAGGAGGCTCTTTGCCATTGTGTAGGCACATCTGTGCATGGGGCCATAAAACCTAACGCATTTGCCTGCTGAGAAGACATTTTAATAAGGGCCACTGTACACCATTTTCAAGACAGGCTTCTGTGATGAATAGCTTAGATGAGCCTAATAAAGTTATAGGTGAATGGAAATTAGGTCTTTAATAGGTCCAGTGGCAGCTGGGGATTGTTCACATTGCCTTGTTTTATGAGATCAGGATAGAACATCCCCACCCCGGCCTTTCATTCCTTCAATCCCACCTTGGAGCAAAGGTCCTCATGGCTGAGACCTGTTCTGTTAACCTCTCCCAATCCTCTGATCTTCCATCTCCTATCTATCTATCTGTCTGTCTATCTATCTATCTATCTATCTATCTATCTATCTATCTATCTATCTACCTATCATCTATCTCTGTCTGTCTCTATCATCTATCTATGTCTATCTATCTATCTATCTCTATCATCTATCTCTGTCTCTATTATCTATCTATCTATCTATCTATCTATCTATCATCTATCATCTGTCTGTCTCTATCATCTATCTTTCTGCCTGCCCATCTTATCTATTTATCTATCTATCTATCATCTGTCTGCCTGCCTTATCTATCTATGTATCTATGTATCTATGTATCTATGTATCTATGTATCTATGTATCTATCTATCTATCTATCTATCTATCTATCTATCTATCTATCTATCATCTGTCTTTCTGCCTGCCTGCCTGTTTTCTACCTATCTATCTATCTAATATCTGTCTCTATTATCTATCTATCTATTATCTATCTATCTATCTATCTATCTATCTATCTATCTATCTGTATCTTTTGTTAAAGACTGGGTCTTCCTTTGTCGCCCAGGCTGGAGTGCAGTGGTCTAACCACAGGTCACTGCAGCCTTGAACTCCTGGGCTCAAGTGATCCTCCTGCCTCAGCTTCCCAAGTAGCTGGAACCACAGGCATGTGTTACCATGCCTGGTTAATTTTTTTTTAAATTTATTTTTCGTAGAGAACTGAGTCTTTCTATGTTGCCCAGGCTGTTCAAACTCTTGACCTCAAGCACTCCCTCAGCCTCGGCCTCCCAAAGTGTTGGGATTACAGGCATGAGCCACCGTGCCTGGCCATCCATCTCTTTTTGGACCAGATGGGCCAAGGGAGGTGTAGGTTGTCCCAGTCTGCCTCCGACCTGGGTAGAACAGAGACCTAGCTTTGCACCCACAGCATCTACTAGTGGTAACCAAACCAGGAATGAGACAAGAGTGGGCCTGCCTAGTGCAAAGGAGGGGCAAATCTGCATCTGTGAGAGCTGATTCCACTTGACAAATTTGTCCTGAGTTGGACTCAAACTTGTCTGGGGACAAACTTGTCCCCCATGTTCCTGGCTGGGCCACACACTCCAAGACAGACACTTGGGGAAAAGACACAGGACTGATGGACACAGCGAGGCGAGAGGGTGAGGGTTCCATTGTGGACTTCAGAGCCACAACCATCACCACCATCGGGTGACAGCTCCGAGGCAGGTCCAAGAGGATCTCCAGCACCAATATGGAAGACGCCATCTGTTTTCAAAAAGCTCCCAGTGCAACGTTGATCCCAGCTGGGCTTTCCATATTACAATCCAGCCCCTCCATGCTCTCTTCATCCTCCTCCATGCCTCCTTCTTCCACAGAAGGCAGGCCTGGGTCATGCACTATGTTTGCAAATGTCCTGGACAGTGGAGCCTCTTGCACCATCATGGAGTCCCCTTCAGTGGCTGCTGTCTGCACTGTGTCCCCCAAGTAGCACACGAAGTTTATTGCACGTGGAGATTCATCAGATCCCAGGCAGCTCCGAAGAAGGATGGGTGTCTGCGTGTATGCTGAGGGGTTGCTCCAAGCCACAGATCCAGGAAGTCGCACAATCAGAGTTGGGAACTCAAGTTTTCCGCCCTCTGCATCCCTTCCCCAACATTGCTGCACATCACGTCTTGGAATAATTTTTTCTTTTTTTGAAATGGAGTCTCTCTGTGTCACCCAGGCTGGAGTGCAGTGGCACGATATCGGCTCACTGCAGCCTCCGCCTCCCGGGTTCAAGCAATTCTCCTGCCTCAGCCTCCCGAGTAGCTAGAATTAGAGGCATGCGCCACCATGCCCAGCTAATTTTTGTATTTTTAGTATAGACAGGGTTTCATCAGATAGGCCAGGCTGGTTTTGAACTCCTGACCTCAAGTGATCTGCCCACCTCGGCCTCCCAAAGTGCTGGGATTACAGGTGTGAGCCACCGCACCCTGCCTGGAATAAGTTTGTTTTGATGATAGGAGCCCTGTTGCTGCCTTCAGGAATTTATACATCCTTTGAGTCATAGCGTAGAAATCTGTGGTGTTGGGTGGCATTGTGGCTATTTACTGTCTTTTGAAGACCCATACACATTTTGTGTAAATTAGGATAAAGAATAGTGGTGGAAATTTTTCCTAAAATGAAGGTCACTACAAACAACTTTTCCGAGAGCAAATGTCCACAGGGCTTCGCTTCTCCCAAAGGCAGAGGGTTTCAAAGCTTCTTCAACTGTGATGTAAGATGGTCAGGATGAATGAATGTCACAATGAATCAAAGCTCTCAGTAGCGATGTCTCAGCCTGTCACATTCATTTCTCAAGTTCATCTGATTGTCATTCTCATAACTGCTGCTGGCTTGGGCAAGCTGCAGTATTCATCCATCCTCCAGGAACGCATGCTGGGGACTCTGGCTTTGAGGATGAGTTAGACGTGGAGTTCACAGCCAAGGGTGGGAGGAAGAGGTGACACGAACTCAGATACTCTGGGCCTGGGAACTCAGGACCCAGGATGAGGAGTACAGCCAGGAGGGGACCTGGGCAGCACAGAGCAGAGAGATGAAACCTACAGGGGGATCTGGGTTGAGCAGGAAGTGACTTGGCAAAGGCTGCTCAGAAGGGCAACATTGGATATTCTCTCCACTCATTGAAAATGGATCATTTAGATTTGACCTTGGAACCCTCTATGAAGAGAGAGTCTGCCAAGCAAGTGATTGGTAGAGACAAGGTTGCAGGGAGAAGGTTCATAAATTACATATTTGTATTTCACCAGTGTAGCTAAAACTGGATGCAATTTCCTCCTTTCTCCATTTTTTTGGCTTAATGAATATCAATCATTCAATATATATATTTTATATATTTTATATATATATAGACAAACGTGTCATATTGAATAAGATTCATTAAGCCTATATGATATATAATTGATATATACATGATATATACAATGATATATACATTGATATATGTACATGATATATACAATGTCTATATCACTGCCTATACATATATATAGGCAATGAAAGACAGGGCATTTGGGAGGCCCTGTGTATATGTATACTATATATATATATAGCCTATACAGGTATGCATATACATACATACAAACATATATACATATATAGGCTATATATATATACACACACAATATGTATATATATACACACACACATACATACATAATTTTTAGAGATGAGATCTCGCTCTGTTGCTCAGGCTGGAGTGCGGTGGCCCACTCATAGCTCACTGCAGCCTTGAACTCTTGGGCTCAAGCGATCCTCTGCCTTAGTTTACTGAGTAGCTGGGACTGCAGGCGTACACCACCACACCTGGCTAATTTTAAAATTTTTTTGGAGAGGTGGGGTCTCACTATGTTGCCCAGGATTGGTCTTGAACTCCTGGAGTTAAGCGATCCTCCTACCCTGGCTTTCCAAAGTGTTGGGATTACAGGCATGAGCCACCGTGCCTAGCTGAAATCTTTATACTATATGTTCTACCTCTTAAGAATAAATGTGGGCTGGGTGCGGTGGCTCACGCCTGTAATCCCAGCACTTTGGGAGGCCGAGGTGGGAGGATCACAAGGTCAGGAGATAAAGACTATCCTGGCTAACACAGTGAAACCCTGTCTCTACTAAAAATACAAAAATTAGCCGGGCTTGGTGGCGGGCGCCTGTAGTCCCAGCTACCTGGGAGGCTGAGGCAGGAGAATGGTGTGAACCCGAGAGGTGGAGCATGCAGTGAGCCGAGGTTGCGCCACTGCACTCCATCCAGCCTGGGCGACAGAGCGAGACTCTGTCTCAAAAAAAAAAAGAAAAAAAGAAAAAGAAAAAGAAAGAACAAATGTGGCCGGGCATGGTGGCTCATGCCTGTAATTCCAGAACTTTGGGAAGCCGAGGTGGGCAGATTGTTTGAGGCCAGGAGTTCAACACCAGCCTGGACAACATGGTGAAACCCTGTCTCTACTAAAAATACAAAAATTAGCTGGGCGTGGTGGCACGCACCTGTAATCCCACCTACTCTGGAGGCTGAGGCAGGAGAATCGCTTGAACCCAGGAGGTGGAGGTTGCAGTGAGCTGACATTGAGCCACTGTACTCCAGCCTGGGCAACAGAGCAGGACTCCATCTCAAAAATAAATAAATAAATAAATGTACATTGAATCTTAATGTTTAAAAAATCAGTTTTCAAATACCATCAGGAATTTTTGAAGCAGATGAATCAAGCCGGCCAGGGAGTGGGTCAGCAATGACCAGGAGGCAGCACAGCAGCCCTGACTGCCCAGCAGAATCCCCTGGACTTCGCCAAAACCTCAGTGCTGCAGCCACCACCACCAACACCACCATTACCAACCACCACCACCACCTCCACCACTACCAGCCATCACCACCACCACCACCAACCACCACCAACAACCACCACCACCAGTACCAACCACCACCACCATCCCCAACAACCACCACCACCATTACCAACCACCACCACCACCCCCAACCACCACCACCCCCAACCACCACCACCTCCACTACTATTACCAACCACCACCACCTCCACCACTACCAACCATCACCACCACCAACAACCATCACCACCACCACCATTACCAACCACCACCAACAACCATCACCACCACCACCCCCAACCACTACCATCCCCAACCACCACCAGTACCAAACACCACCACCAACAACCACCACCACCACCAACCACCACCATGAACCACCACCACCAGTACCAACCACCACCACCACCATTACCAACCACCACCACTACCACCACCCACTACAACCACCACCTCCACCACCCACCACCACCACTACCACTGCTGCCACCACCACCACCACTACTACCAACCACCATCACCACCTCCACCACTACCAACCATCACCACTACCACCACCTGCCACCACCACCATCACCACTACCAACCACCACCACCACCACTACCATCACCACAACCACCACCACCACCATCACCACCATAACCACTACCAACCACCACCACCATCACCACCACCATCACCACTACCAACCACCACTACTACCACTACCACCACCATTACCATTATCACCACTACCGTCACCACCACCACCATCACCACCACCACCATCACCATTACCACTATCACCACTACCATCACCACTACCACCACCACCATCACCATCACCACCACCACCATCACCCACCATCACCACCACCATCACCATCACCACCACCACCACCATCACCACGACCACCATCACCACTACCAACCACTACCAACCACTACCACCACCACCACCATTGCCACTATCACCACTACCATCACCACTACCAACACCACCATCACCATCACCACCACCACCACCAGCACCATCACCACCACCACCATAACCACTACCAACCACTACCAACCACTAACACCACCATTACCACTATCACCACTACCAACCACCACCACTACCACCATCACCATCACCACTATCACCACTACCAACCACCACCACTACCACCATCACCATCACCACTACCAACCACCACCACTACCACCACCACCACCACCACCCATCACCACCACTACCACTACCACCACCACCACCACCAACAACCATCACCATCACTACCACCACCACCACCACCACCAACCATCACCACCACCACCACCACCACCACCACCAACCATCACCACCACTACCACCACCACCACCATCACCACCACCACTACCACCACCACCACCATCACCATCACCACCACCACCACCACCATCACCACCACCACCACCACCAACCACTACCATCACCACCACCATCACCACTACCAACCACTACCAACCACTACCACCACCACCATTACCACTATCACCACTACCAACCACCACCACTACCACCATCACCATCACCACTATCACCACTAACAACCACCACCACTACCACCATCACCATCACCACTACCAACCACCACCACTACCACCATCACCACCACCACCACCAACCATCACCACCATCACCATCACCACCACCACCACCACCAACCACTACCATCACCACCACCATCACCACTACCAACCACTACCAACCACTACCACCACCACCACCATTACCACTATCACCACTACCAACCACCACCACTACCACCATCACCATCACCACTATCACCACTACCAACCACCACCATTACCACCATCACCATCACCACTACCAACCACCACTACCACCACCACCACCACCAACCATCACCACCACTACCACCATCACCACCACCACTACCACCACCACCACTACCACCACCACCATCACCACCACCACCACCACCACCATCACCACTACCAACCACTACCAACCACTACCACCACCACCACCATTACCGCTATCACCACTACCAACCACCACCACTACCACCATCACTATCACCACTACCAACCACCACCACTACCACCACCACCACCACCACCACCAACCATCACCACCACTACCATCACCACCACTACCACCACCACCACCACCATCACCACCACTACCACCACCACCATCACCATCACCACCACCACCATCACCACCACCATCACCACTACCAACTACTACCACCACCACCATTACCACTATCACCACTACCAACCACCACCACTACCACCATCACCATCACCACTATCACCACTACCAACCACCACCACTACCACCATCACCACTACCAACCACCACCACTACCACCACCACCACCACCAACCATCACCACCACTACTACCATCACCACCATCACCACCACCACCACCACCATCACCACCACTACCACCACCACCACCATCACCATCACCACCACCACCACCACCACCATCACCACCACCAACCACTACCAACCACTACCACCACCACCACCATTACCACTATCACCACTACCAACCACCACTACTACCACCATCACCATCACCACCACCATCACCACTATCACCACTACCAACCACCACCACCACCACTACCACCATCACCACTACCAACAGCCACCACCACCGCCACCTCCACCACCTCCGCCAACCACCACCACCTCCACCACCCACCACCACCAGCCACCACCACCACCCACCACCACACCACCACCACCACTGCCAGACACTCTGATTTCTTTGGTGTTGGGTGAGGCCTGGGCAGGGGGATTTAAGAAAATCTCACTAGATGATTTCACTGGCAAAGTAACAGTAGGCTGGTCTGGAAGTTAGGACAGCTGAATCTGCCTCCAGCTCTGCCCTGCCTTGTTGGGTGACATTGAAGCCACCTGGTTTCCTTTCTGAGCCTCAGTTTCTCTATATTTTCCTGCCTGGAGGCAGAGCTCCATACACTATAATCTGTTCCGCATTGTTACGGATACTGGTGGTCAGTCACCCCTGGTTAGCAGAGATAGGCATTCACGTCTGCAGAAAAGCCACCCAGGAGGCAAGGATTCCTTTCTTTCTTTCTCCACCCTGGAGACGGCATTCCCCACAGCTCTCTGGGATCCTCTTGTCTGCTCCTGGCTCCCACAGCTTACAGCTGTTTTCACACAAAGCCTAAGACCTCCTTAGGCTTCTGGTCCTTGCAAGAGCCTTTTGTGGTGCATTGGGAAGTGGGAGAGGAGGCAGAGGGTGTACAGATGGGATGCGTACGCTTTGGCCTATTTTCCCAGCTTTCTCTGGCTCTGGCTGCTCCCCAGGGGCCTAGGGAGCTTGTGATCCATTTGGTGCCACAAGCCACGTTTTTGGTCTGTGTCCCAGTTTCTCCAGCCTGTGGGTTTCAGCTGTTCTCCTGCGGCCTGTAAAGCTGGAATTCACTGACCCCCCCCTCTGGGGGGTGGGTTTGGTTGCCATGGAGATGATTTGCCTCTCAGCATCTTACATCTTCCCAGGATGGGGCAGAGATCTGTGTTCAGATGTGGTCTCTGCAGGGAAGGGAGTCCAGCACAGCAACAATAGCATTAATAGCCACAGTGACCCAAATGGGTTGAGTGCTTCCCCCAGCCCAGGCTCTCTGTGGCACCAGCCCTGAGCAGTCACTGCTGTGGACAGCTGTGGGGTATGGTGCTTGAGCACATTCAACAACCCAAGTGATGTTTTGTGTCTTTTTCTGTTTTCTGTGGCTATAACAGAAAACACAGACTGGGTGATTTACAAAGAAAAGATGTTTATTTAGCTCATGGTTCTGAAGGCTGGGAATTCCAAGAGCATGGCACCAGCATCTGGTGAGGACCTTCCTGCTGCATCATGACATGGTGAAAGGTGTCACATTGGGAGAGGGCAAGAGTGTGTCAGCTTAGGTTTCTCTTCCTCCTAGAAAGCCACCAGTTCCATCACGGGGGCCCCTCACCCTGATGGTATTATCTAATCCTATTGAGACAGGGTCTTGCTCAGCTGTCACCCAGGCTGGAGGGCAGTGGCGCAATCTTGGCTCACTGCAATCTCCGCCTCCCAGGTTCAAGTGATTCTCCTGCCTCAACCTCTCAAGTAGCTGGGATTACAGCTGCCTGCCACCACACCTGGCTAATTTTTTTTATTTTTAGTAGAGGCAGGGTTTCACCATGTTGTCCAGGCTGGTCTCGAACTCCTGACCTCAAGTGATCCACCTGCCTCGGCCTCCCAAAGTGCTGGGGTTACAGGCACGAGCCACTGTACCTGGCCCCCAGCACATTTTGAGCCTTTGCCACGCTTGCATTGGCTCACATTCCCCTTGGCAGGGTCACCTGGCTGAGCCCAACATCAGTGGGGCTGGAGAGTTGTAAGTACATGCTCAATAACCCAACTGAGCCCAGCCACTTAGCAGTTGGGCAGACTGGGGCACATCCCCTGCTGTCTGCCATCCTCAGCTCCTGCCTCCCTAAAGTGGGAAAACATGCACAACACCTGCTGGCTGTGAACGTGAGTGCAGGTAAGGCCCAGCGCATGACTGTGACCAGTCACCTGGGCCAGGTGTCACAGAGGGCAGTGCTGATGCTCTGCAAATCCCAGGATTTCTGTTCTCAGCTTGAGTGGGGAGACTTTCTTCTCCACGTTCTAAACAATTAGATATCAGCGTGGCCACCTAAAGCCCTGGTGGTCCACTCAGGCTTGCAACTGGGACACAGGCCAAGTCCTGAGAGTAAGCATTTCCAAGGGGGACAAGAGGGATTTTCCTGGTTTGCTCCCCTGAGAGTTGTTCCTTGCTTTTATGTCCTTTCCGTGATGACTCTAATGAATCCTGACTCTGGTTTATATATTGTTTTTCTTTGTTTGTTTTTTGTAGAAACATGATCTCGCTATGTTGCCCAGGCTGGTCTCAAACTCCTGGCCTCAAGCGATCCTCCTGCCTCAGCCTCCCAAAGTGCTGGGATTATAGACCACTGGTTTATATTTACCAAGGACTGAGTTCTCTATTCTCTGCTCTTGTGCAGAAATTCCACGTGCAAGTAACGTCCGTTGCAACAATTTCAATCACCACAGTCTATCCTTACTGCCCCACACATCGCAACCCCCACAAAACTCACCTGTTCCTGATACTTCCACAGGACCTTCTTCCTCTTTCAAGAGCACTGGGAGGAAGGTATTGATCCACCTGGTGTTATTCTACACATATTTGCAGCTCAAAACCTACAGACACCATTGGATGCTTGCTGTGTATCAAGTCCTGGCTAGGTACTGGGGACCCCAGCATTATCTGACGTGTCCCCAGTCAGGTGGGGGACACCTGGCTGTTGAGGGACTGACCTAACCTGTATCATGTCATTGGAATGATCTGTATATATTTCCTTTCTTTTTTTTTTTTTTGAGACGGAGTCCAGCTGTCGCCCAGGCTGGAGTGCAATGGTGAGATCTCGGCTCACTGCAACCTCCGCCTCCCAGGTTCAAGTGATTCTCCTGCCTCAGCCTCCCAAGTAGCTAGGATTACAGGCGTGCACCACCATGCCTGGCTAATTTTTGTATTTTTAGTAGAGACGGGGTTTCGCCATGTTGACCAGGCTGGTCTTGAACTCCTGACCTCAAGTGATCCGCCCGCCTTGGCCTCCCAAAGTGCTGGTATTACAGGCATGAGCCACCATGCCTGGTCTCTGTATATATTTCTGCCTCCCCGGCCAGTGGGCAGGGACCACATCGCACCCAACCTTCTCATATCCTTGGTAAACAGTTGACATCAGTGAGGGATGCAGGGTGGGGCTGAGTTGCAGTTTTCCTACAACATCACTGCTGCCTCCAGGGAAAGTTCTGGGTCCTTGGCAGCCTCCTCAGCATGCCCAGAAAACCTCCGTTTCATAACCAGAGTGGTCACCAGGAACCTCACACCCTATGGGCCTCAGTCTTCCCTGGGCTGGAAAACCAGAAGTCTGCTTTTTTTTTTTTTTTTAAAGTTCTGCTGACAGCCCAGGAATCTTGTGATTTATACGATTAATATGAGAAGCAACATCATTATTCTGTTAATATATTATTCATTTCACTGGTGATCTATTCTCTCCACACCCAGCTCCATGAGTCAACTTTCCCTCCCTGCTATTTTAATAGAGCTGCATTTTAAATGGCGAGAACAGTACATTAAACATGTATAAGATGTAATCTCATTTGGAATGAGCTCTTCCAGCCGATCTGCCTCATAAGCATAAAAACAACAATGCTGCCTGGTGTTATCGGGCCCCACACGGCTGGGCAGCTGAGAACAAAATCAGGCTCTAATTAAGGAATATGTTAAAACTTCTGATTTGCACCTTCTCTTTGCCGGTAAGAGGAGGCAGCTCTGTCCCCATGCTGCCTAGTTTTCAGAGGCCCCAATCTTGAAGTGCCCCTGCTATTCCCCATCCTTGCTAACCACACCCCTGATAAAGCACATGTGGGGAAAGAGCAAAGGTGGGGCTGCTCTCTGTACAGTGGTGCACTCCTGTAATCCCAGTGCTTTGGGAGGCCGAGGCAGGAGGCTCACTTGAGGCCAGGAGTTCCAGACCAGCCTGGGCAACATGGTGAGACCCCCCTCTCTACAAAAAATAAAAAATTGGCTGGGCATGGTGGTGCATGCCTGTAGTGCCAGCTACTCAGCAGGCTGAGGCAGGAGGATTGCTTGAGCCCAGGAGTTGGAGGCTGCAGTGAGCTATGATCATGCCACTGCACTCCAGCCTGGGCAGCAGAGTGAGACCCTGTCTTAAAAAAAAAAAAAAAAGAAGCAACAGGTAATGGTTGAGATTAAATGATTGTCTCAGAGGAGGATGACAGCTTATCTCAGTTTGGGTTGCCCAAGAAGTAGACCCTGAGACAAGGAGTCAGAGGCACATAGTTTATTTGGAGGTGGCCTTCTCCAGGAAGAGGGGGGATGGAGTGAGGCTGGACATAGAAAGCAGCCAATAAAGAGCAAATTATCAAGGAAGTTACTGCTATGGGCAGCTGGAGCTCAAAGCTGCCAGGAAGCTCTGGGAGACAGCATAGACACACACTTCAGAGTTATCTACTCCAGGGGTGAGGGAGCTGGGGTACTGATACTCCAACAGTCTCAGCCAGCATTGATTGAGGACAAAAAACAAACAAACAAAAACAATATATAAACCTGAATCAGGATTTGTTAGAGTCATCATGGAGAGGACATAAAAGCAAGGAATAGTTCTTAGGGGAGCAAACCAGGAAAATCCCTCTTGTCCCCCTTGGAAATGCTTACTCTCAGGACTTGGCCTGTGTCCCAATTGCAACTGATACTCCAACACCCCTTGAGGGCTTTTGGGCAGTCATGTGTTCAAGCACAGGCAAGCAGGCACTGGTGGTCAGAGAAAGCCATCAGGCCACAAGGTATGCAGGCTGGCAGTTGGAAGCCCAGTGGCCAGCATGGAAGTGGTAAGGCCAAACGGAATATGAATGTGATTCCGGCAGCATCTGCCATGAAGCTTCATCCATCTGAAGGAAGTACAAGTGCATGGCCACGAAGATGGAACCTCAGACATGAGCTGGGGGTGCATGTTCGGCCCTGTCCAGTCCTGTCTGTGGCTTGGCTACTACAAAACTCTTTTCCTCTGGGGACTGGCCCAGCACAACTGGCCAGGATGACACATCTCTCTCCCCTCTGATTCCAACTCCCACTGCCTCCTTTGATCATTCATTCAGCTTGCCAGGAGGCTCCATTCCAGGAAAGGGGGTCCCAGATAGTAAACATGAGTATTGGGTCCGTGGGAAAAGATAATGCTTGTGAACCACCTGGAGATGTTTCCCATCTTCCTCCCATGAGTCAGCTTCCAAGAGATGTGGTTTGCTCTGTGCCCCGATAGTTCCCAGTATTTGGGTCACATTCTGGGGACCAGCCAGGCTGCTTTCTGAAAGATGCCTCGCTGCTCCCTTTCAGGCAGCAGCAGACTTAGGGCTGCCCCATCTTCCTTTCTCTTAATTCTCCCTTTCTCTGTCTACTGCCTTCACTGGCATGAGCTCCTTGGAGCATGGACTGTGCATAAGAAGTTCTGGTGAGCACCATAGGACAGGGTGAGAAAAAATGAATGAAAAAGAAGGTTCTGGTTTCAGTGCTCAGCCCAGGGGCCCATCATGGAGCATCAAATGAGCAATGGCTGGTGGCCTCCCCCCAAGATGCAACCCCATGCATTGACTAGACCACATATTCTCAATGGAGGTGACATTACCCCAAGGGGCCAAAATTGGTTCTTGGAGGAGGTGCTGAAAAAGTCTTAGCTATTATGGCCGGGTGTGATGGCTCATGCCTGTAATCCCAGCACTTTGGAAGGCCGAGGAGGGCAGATGACATGAGGCCAGGAGTTGGAGACCAGCCTGGTCAACATGGTGAAACCCCATCTGTACTAAAAATACAAAAATTAGCTGGGTGTGGTAGTACACATCTGTGATCCCAGCTACTTGGGAGGCTAAGGCAGGAAAATTGCTTGAACCTGAGAGGCAGAGGTTGCAGTGAGCCAAGATTGCGCCACTGCACTCCAGCCTGGGCGACAGAATAAGACTGTTTCAAAAACAAAACAAAACATAAAAACAAATAAAAAACACAAACCACCACCACCACCAACAAATCTTAGCTATTACAATGATTTGTGGTCATGCAAAGTTTAACACTATCGAACTCAGTCTTATTCCTTAGTATTTAATTTCATGAGCAGTGGAGAGATTAGTTTAAAAATGTCCACAAATTCACAGAAATACTGGACGAAATGGAAGACGGCATTAATGAAATCAGCTCATCCTTTTTGTTTTTTTTTTTGAGGTGGAGTCTTGGTCTGTCGCCCAGGCTGGAGTGCAGTGGCGCTATCTAGGCTCACTGCAAGCTCTGCCTCCTGGGTTGACGCCATTCTCCTGCCTCAGCCTCCTGAGTAGCTGGGACTACAGGCGCCCGCCACCATGCCCAGCTAATTTTTTGTATTTTTAGTAGAGACAGGGTTTCACCATGTTAGCCAGCATGGTCTCAATCTCCTGACCTCGTGATCCACCCGCCTCAGCCTCCCAAAGTGCTGGGATTACAGGCGTGAGCCACCGTGCCCGGCCGAAATCAGCTCATCTTTTTAGCCCATTTGTAATTCCATGTGGCTCATACTCATGTGACTTTGAAGACCAGCTGGTGCTGGGGCCCAGACCTGTGGGATGGGTCTGTGGCAGAGGGGAGGAGGGGGGCTTGCGCCTCCCAAGAAGATTCTGATTCCAGGACCCCAGCATTGGAATGAATGGGTCCCCCAGGCCCAGGGGTGGCCTCCACAGCTCCAGGGAAGAGCTACTGAAGCCACTGAGTTCTTGACAGATGTGGCTCTGGGTTTATTAATTCCTCCATCAAAGACCACAACCCCCAGCCACGAGGGTGAGCAGGTTAGAATCCACTCTCCTTCCAGCCATCTCCCAGTGAGTGGCGCTTTGTTCTTCTTGCTTGGGATGTTGGAAGACCAGTGTTAACTATGCTACCAGGGGAGCAGCATGTCATGTTCAGAGACATTGTCATATCTCGGCAATATGAATGTTTCATCCAACTTTTTGTTGCTTGCTAGCAAGCCAGCATGAAGGATCAGCTGCATGGCTCTATCTTAAAGTGAGGACACAGCTGCCCCTGCCCCCAGTTTTCATGGCCCTCGCTCCTTCCCCAACTCCAGACCTCAGGAATTGCGTGGTGGAGAGAAGGGGTTGGCCTGGGATCACTGAGGCAGCATCGTCTCCAGCAGCTGCCCCCATGCTGGATCTGTGAGGGCAGGCATCAGGGCTTCCCCAAGATGACTCCACCACCTGTCCTGTGCTCAGTGGAAGAGTGGCCAATGAGGCTGTTCGGCAATCTCAAAATATCCTCAGTTCAGAGCCCAGTTTTCCCTTCTGTGTGGCCTTTGCAAGGCACCTTGCCTCCCAAAGGCTGTTTTCTATTGTACAAAATGGGACCGCTTAGGACATGATATCTGCCTCCGAGGACTGTTTGAGGGCTGAATGAGGTATGTGCAGCAGGTAATGGAGACCGGAGCCCAGAACATGGCCCAGCTTGAGTGTGATCAGTGAAGACGTCAGGGTGACATGCGCTGACAGTCCCTCATCTCTGGTTCCTGGCTTGCATGTCTGCAGACAGCAGCTACAGTTTGGCAATGTAGGCAAGAAGGATGGGTCTCCCTGGGGTATAGCCTCTCAATTTATTTTCTTTCTTTCTCTCTCTTTCTTTCTTTCCTTCTCTTTTCTTTCTCTTTTTTTTGTTTTTCTTTTTTTTGAGATGGAGTCTCACTTTGTTGCCCAGGCTGGAGTGCAGTGGCATGATCTCAGCTCACTGCAACCTCCACCTCCCGGGTTCAAGCGATTCTTATGTCTCACCCTCCCAAGTAGCTGGGATTACAGGCATGCACCACCATACCCAACCAAATTTTTTGTATTTTTTTTTTTTGAGACAGTTTTCACCATGTTGGCCAGGCTGGTCTCGAACTCCTGACCTCAAGTGATCCGCCCACCTCGGCCTCCCAAAGTGCTGGAATTACAGGCATGAACCACTGCACCTGGCTGAGCCTCTCAATTTTCAAGGAAAGTCAGACTCTGTGCAGAAGGGAACCCCACAGGATGTGGTAACGAAGTTTGCATGAGCTAGCCTGGGAACCTGACTGTCCACATGCTGTGAAACCAGCAACTCACTCAATCTGCAAGAAGACCTGGGGGTGGGATTGTTCTCTGCTGGGCTCAGGCCACATCAGGGGCTCTTATCCAACCTCGCCTGCCCAGCCAATGGATGACAGTGAGCTGGGAGGAAGCTCATTGACTAGGAAAGGGTCTCCACCTCTTGCCTTCCTGGCCTGCATATGGACCCACTGTGTGACCCTGACCAAGTCCCCAAATCTCCCTTGAGTGCTGGGATGAATAAAGCTGTGCTGGGTGGCCTCCCAGGCTGCAGCCCAGATCCAGAGGCTCCATGATCCCCCACTATCACCAAAAGGTAACATCTGTGGGGCCCAGCTCGGGGCTCTGGTCTCCTGGGAAGTTTGGTCTTTTGGGTTCAGGAACTGACTCCAAAGACCAAACTTGGTTTGGCTCAAATTTGGCTGCTTAGCAGGGGAGATCGCTTGGCTCTTGTGGTCTGGGCTTGGCAGCCCTAAGCTGTTCCCCGAGCCATGTCATTACTCTCACTTCCTCCTCCCCTTTCCTCCCACCCCACCCCCATTCTACTCCCTCCCTGCCACCCACACACTACACTCTCTTAATGAGTCCCAGGGAGATGCTGCCTGCCTTACATCACCTTCCCCGTTGGCAGAAGAGAGGCCCTGAGAGCCCCTGGCATGCTTGGCTCTGCTAAGCGCGGCCCTGACTCAGTGTTTCCATGGCAATAGCACTCGCAGCAACAGCCTTGGCTTGTTGCCAGGGCAGATGACAACCATGTCAGCCAGTCAGACTGCGTCCAGCTGTGCCTGCAGCCAGAGGGGACAGGGATGCTGAGTAGGGGTGGCTCTCCTGCCCCTCTCTCTAGAGCCCGCCCAGGTTCTACCCTGGACTATCCTACTTGCCTGGACAAGGACAAGCTCAGCATGGATGTTAGGATGCAGGAGGAGCCCTGGATGGGGACCCAGGACCTAGGAACAGGCCAGGCCATACGGTTGTCTTGCTGTGCAAATTGGGCAGGACTGTGCCTTCTGTGGGCCTCTACTATACTAGAAGGCTGGGCTAGACCATGGAGCTTCAGGGCTGTCTGATTCTCCCAGGAGAAGATTCTTGGTATTGGGGGATAGTTTCCCCTCATTGCAGGGGCCAGCATTGTCCCTGCCTGGAGCCTTTCCTTCCCTATCCTCCAAGGCTAAGTGTGGGGTCTAGGCCCTTCTCTGTGGCCTGGAGGGGGCCTGGATCCAGGTGATTGGGCTAAGTGGTCTCTCTGTGAGATCACTGGCTCTAACCAGGGAGCTACCCCTCCTCGGAGAAGGCTCACTGTTGTTCTGACGCAGCCCTGTGTTCCTGTAGACTCTCATCAGAAGGGGTTGCACTGTGTTGCAAGGGTTGCCCTGGAACCCCCAATATTGTGACCTCTTTGGGCTGTGCTGCTTCCAACAGTTCCACAATTCTTAGTTCCAAATATTGCAGAAGAAAAAGTAAACTAGAGATGGTTAGAAAGGGGAGGCTCCCAAAAGAGCCTCCTACACTCGTGCCATATCATGGCAGTCACTTAAACACACGTTTCTCAAGATCATCTCCTGCTGACATTCCACATTAGGCCATTTTGCAGATTTCAGCCCTCAGGGAGGTAAAGCATGAGCTACTGCTATTTCACTTACCAATTGCCGTGTAGCAAAACTACCTCCAAAGAGCCATATTATGATCTCTCATAGTCCTGTGGGTTGGCTGGGCTCAGCAAGGCAGTTCTTCTGGTCCCACTAAAGCTTTTCGTGTGTTCTAGTTAGATAGTGGTTGGGCTGGTGTCATCCATAGACTGCTCACTGTAGTGCCAAGATCTCACTTCTCTATGTGGTCTTCCTGGAGAGCACCTGGACTTTTTAGATGATGGCTCATAGCTTCCAAAAATTTAGAATCTAAGAGGGAAGACATGGAAACTCACAGTCCTCCTAGCTCTAAAAGCTGAGCCCCAGTTGTGCCTTTTCTGCTACCCTGCAGACATAAAGCTGGTTCAATGTGGGAAAGAACCTATTTCTGAATAAGGTCACACCCTGAGCTTCCAGGTGGACATGAATTTTGGGTGGGTGCTACCTCTGTCAGTCCGTTCTCACACTGCTGTAAAGAAATATCTGAAAGTCAAAAAATAACACATGCTGACGAGGTTGCAGAGAAAAGGGAACACTTATATACTGTTGGTGGAAGTGTAAATTAGTCCAACCATTGTGGAAAGCAGTATGGTGATTCCTCAAAGAGCTAAAAGCAGCACTACCATTCAACCCAGCAATCTCATTACTGGGTATATAACCAGAGAAATATAAATCATTGTATCATAAAGACACATGCACACGAATGTTCATTGCAGAACCATTCACCATAGCAAAGACAGGGAATCAACCTAAATGTCCATCAGTGACAACCAGATAAAGAAAATGTGGTACATATACACCATGGAATACTATGCAGCCATAAAAAAAGAATGAGATAATGTCTTTTGCGAGAACATGGATGAAGCTGGAGGCTATTATTCTCAGCAAACTAATGCAGGAACAGAAGACCAAATACTGCATGTTCTCACTTATAAGTGGGAGCTAAATGATGAGAACTCATGAACACAAAGAAGGGAACAACACACACTGGAGTCTACTTGAGGGTGGAGGGCAGGAGGAGGGAGAGGAGCAGAGAAATAACTATTGGGTATGGGCTTAATACCTGGTTGATGAAATAATCTATACAACAAACCCTTATGACGGAAGTTTACCTATGCAACAAACCTTCACTTGTGCCCTTGAACCTAAAATAAAAGTTAAAACAAAGGAAATGCCTGAGATTGGCTAATTCATAAAGAAAAGAAGTTTAATTGGATCATGGTTCTATAAGCTATACAGGAAACACAGCAGCTTCTGCTTCTGGGGAGGCCTCAGTAAGCTTCCAATCGTGGTGGAAGGTGAATGAGGATCAAAGTATCTTACATGGCTGGAGCAGGAGGGAGACAGTGAGTGGGGAGGTGCTATGCATTTTTTTTTTTTTTTTTTTTTTTTTTGAGATGGAGTCTTACTCTGTCACCCAGGCTGGAATGCAGTGGCGTGATCTTGGCTCACCACAACCTCCACCTCCTGGGTTCAAGTGATTCTCCTGCCTCAGCCTCCTGAGTAGCTGGGATTACAGGCATGCACCACCACGCCCAGCTAATTTTTGTATTTTTAGTAGAGGTGACATTTTGCCAAGTTGGTCAGGCTGGTCTCGAACTCCTGACCTCATGATCCACCCACCTTGGCTTCCCAAAGTGTTGGGATTACAGGCGTGTAATCCTGGCCAGCTACACACTTTTAGACAAGCAGATCTCACCAGCACTTACTCATTATGGTTAGGACAGCACCAAGAGAGAAATCTGCCCCCATAATCCAATCAGCTCCTACCAGGTCCCACCTCCAGCATTGGGGATTACAACTGAATATGAGATCTGGTGGGGGCACAGATCCAAACCATATCACTATCCAACCCACTGCAGGAGATAACAACCTAGGCTCATGGAGATGCTGGAGGCTAGAATCCAATTGTGCAAAGAGCATGCTTAGTATGGGACTGGCAACAGAAGGGGTGCTCAATACATGCAGGTCGTTATTGTTACACACAAACAAGAGATGCAAAAAACACTGCCCTGCGCCTTCCCAACAAACACTCCTCCAGGGGAAACCAGGAATCAGAGCTGAGTAAATGTGGAAATGTACTTTTGCAGACTCCACAAAGCTGAACTCCAATTTGTCTTTTTTTTTTTTTTTTGAGATGGAGTTTCACTCTTTTTTTTCCCCCCAGGCTAGAGTGCAATGGCGCGATCTCGGCTCACTGCAACCTCCATTTCCTGGGTTCAAGTGATTCTCCTGCCTCAGCCTCCTGAGTAGCTGGGATTACAGGCATGCGCCACCACACCTGGCTAATTTTGTATTTTTGGTAGAGATGAGGTTTCACCATGTTGGCCAGGCTGGTCTTGAACTCCTGACCTCAGGTGATCTGCCCGTGTTGGCCTCCCAAAGTGCTAAGATTACAGGTGTGAGCCACCGCGCCTGGCTCAAGCTCCAATTTGATTTAGATCCCTGCATTTCGGGCTTAAGGAATTTATATTTACAGAGTTGCATCATCATCTTCAGCATTCAAGCACATGTTATCTGGCAGAAACCGTGCAAAGTATCTTCCATAAGTGATCTAATTTAATCCTTACAAAGAAGGTACAATTATTATCCCTATAAAAATGGAGAAGAGGGGCCGGGCGCGGTGGCTCATGCCTGTAATCCCAGCACTTTGGGAGGCTGAGGCGGGCGGATCACGAGGTCAGGAGATTGAGACCATCCTGGCTAACACGGTGAAACCCTGTCTCTACTAAAAAATACAAAAAATTAGCTGGGCGTGGTGGCAGGTGCCTGTAGTCCCAGCTACTCAGGAGGCTGAGGCAGGAGAATGGCGTGAACCTGGGAGGCAGAGCTTGCAGTGAGCTGAGATTGCGTCACTGCATTCCAGCCTGGGTGACAGAGCTAGACTTTGTCTCAAAAAAAAAAAAAAAAAAAAAAAAAATGGAGATGAGGGAAATGACACCCAGAGATGTGATTGCCCACCCCAGGTTACACAGTGGGCAAGATGGGTGCTGGGACTTGAGTCCTCTAAGTCCAGGGCCCCTGCCCTTCACCAGAATGAAAAGAGCCTTCTCTCTCCTGCTCTTCCTGGCAGAAGCATTTGTCCTCAGAAAGGATAAAGACTTGGTCTATGCTGGGTGCGGTGGCTCATGCCTGTTATCCCAGCACTTTGGGAGGCTGAGATGGGAGGATTGCTGGACCCCAGGAGTTCGAGACCAGCCTGGGCAACATAGAGAGACTCCATTTCTTTTCTATTTTTTTTGAGACGGAGTCTCCCTCTGTCACCCAGGCTGGAGTGCAGTGGTGCAATCTCAGCTCACTGCAATCTCTGCCTCCCAGGTTCAAGCGATTCTCATGCCTCAGCCTCACAAGCAGCCTGGAACTACACATACCACCACGCCTGGCTAATTTTTGTATTTTTAGTAGAGATAGGGCTTCGCCATGTTGCCCAGGCTGGTCTCGAACTCCTGAGCTCAAGTGATCCGCCCACCTCGGCCTCCCAAAGTGCTGGGATTACAGGTGTGAGCCACCGCGGCCGGCCAGGAGACACTCTATTTCTACAAAAAATAAAAAAAAATTAGCCAGGCGTGGTGGTGTGCACCTGTGGTCCCAGCTACTCTGGAGACTGAGGTGGGAGGATCACTCGAGCCCAGGAGCAGGAGGCTGCAGTGAGCTATAATGGCACTGCTGCACTCCAGCCTGGGGCACAGAGCAAGACCTTGTCTCCAAAAAAGTTAAAAATAATTGTTTAAAAAGACTTCATGGACAAGAAGCTGCTCTGTCTGTCCATTTGGCCACATCCAGTCCTCAGGGCTCTCAACTCAGACCCAGCATCCCTTGCTCTGCCCCATCTGCAAATGTGCAGTGACAGCATCTATACTCCTGAAACCCTCCGTCGGCCTCTGACACAGCGGAACATGAAGAACACCCTTGAGCTCCTTGGCCTCCTGCGTGGCATCAGCCCCATGCCTCCCAAGGGCCCCATTATCTAAATTTAATCTCATGTGACAGGTGCCCAGAGCTGTTTCTGCCTGGTGATTTATGGAGACAAAGTGGGCCCCCTTCCAGACCGAGGGTAGTCTGCCCCAGCACCAAGATATGTGGGAGAACTGGTTCCAGGTTTGCCAGGCACCCAGGGCGACACCCACTTGGCCATTCTGCCCATCCTGGGGACAGCAAAGTCCCTGGGCTACTTCGGAGTGGCTTTTTTATTTTTAAGTGCAAATACTTTTATATTCAGCCCCTGTAAAGCTATCAGATATTTGAAAAAATTGTGTATTTTTGTTGTTTTCTTTTTGAGACGACGCCTTACTCTGTTGCCCAGCCTGGAGTGCAGGGGCATGATCACAGCTCACTGCGGCCTGAAGGTCCTGGGCTTAAGTGATCCTCCGGCCTCAGCCTCCTGAGTACCTGGGACTACAGGTGCACGCCACCATGCCTTGTTGCTTTTTAATTTTTTTTTTTCTTTTGTAGGGACAGGGTCTCACTATGTTGCTTAGGCTGGTCTTGAACTCCTGGTCTCAAGCAATTCTCCTGCCTCAGCCTCTCAAAGTTCTGGGATTATAGTGTGAATCACTGCACCCAGCCATAAAAACTTTTTTTGTTGGTTTGTTTGTTTTTGAGACAGAGTCTCGCTCTGTTGCCCAGGCTGGAGGGCAGTGGCATGATCTCGGCTTACTGCAACCTCCACCTCCCAGGTCCAAGCAATTCTCCTGCCTCAGCCTCCTGAGTAGCTGGGACTACAGGTGCGGGCCAACACGCCCAGCTAATTTTTTTTGTATTTTTTTAGTAGAGACAGGGTTTCACCATGTTGGCCAGTCTGGTCTTGAACTCCTGACCTCTAGTGATCCACCTGCCTTGACCTCCCAAAATGCTAGGATTATAGGCATGAGCCACCATGCCCAGTTGAAAGTTTTTAAATGTGAACCAAAGAATCTAGTTTTAAGAACTTAGCTAGGAACAAGTGAGTTCTTACTCACATAATGGAGTTCTCCAAATGAGTAACAGGAAGTGTAAAATGAAAGGCACGTCCCTTAGAGATTTGAAATTCTTCTGTGGCACAGTCCTGGCTGTGCTCTTTATTGAAGAAGTCTGCAGTCATTTTCAGAATTCACTCTAGAAGCTGACTTTTTAATTTGGGCATCCGTAAACTAGTCATGGCAAAAGACACACAAACAAAAACACCATCACGCCAAAAAGGATGAAGAGCCAGGGATCCAACCAGTAGGAGAGCTCGGGAAGCGCGTTTGCTCTGGACTGAGGCCTGGCCACTTCTGGGGACCATCCTAGCCATCTGCCACGCGCCTACCTCCACCTCCTTCCTGCAGACCCGCCGCAACCCTAGCACTTGAAAAAGCCCTACTTATTCATTTTTGTTGTGGTAGAATAAACACTATGAAATTTGCCATTTTAACCATTTTGAGTGTACAGTTGACCAGGTGTGGTGACTCATGCCTGTAACCCCAGCACTTTGGTAGGGCGAGGCAGGAGGATCGCTTGAGGCCAGGAGTTTGAGACCAGCCTGGGCAACATGGTGAGATCCCATCTCTATTTAAAATACAAAAATTAGCCAGTGTGCTGGTGCTTGCCTGTAGTCTCAGCTACTGGGGAAGGTGAGGCACAAGAATTGCTTGAACCCACAAGGTGGAGGTTGCAGTGAGCTGAGATTGCACCACCGCACTCAGCCTGGGAGACTGAGTGAGATCCGTCTTTAAAAAAAACAACAAAAAAGTTAGCCAGGTGTGGTGGTGCATCCCAGCTACTCGGGAGGCTGAAGCAGGAGGATTGCTTTGGCCAGGGAAGTCAAGGCTGCGGTGAGCTGAAATCGCACCACTGTACTCCAGTGTGGGTGGTAGGGTGAGACTCTATCTCAAAAAATATATATAAAAAAGTAGTTCAGTAGTGTTAAGTATATTCACATTGGCCAGGCACGTTCGCTCATGTCTGTAACCCCAGCACTTTGGGAGGCCGAGGTGGGTGGATCACATGAGGTCAGGAGTTCAAGACCAGCCTGGCCAACATGGTGAAACCCTGTCTCTACCAAAAAAAAAAAAAAAAAAAAAAAAAAAAAAAAAAAAAAAAATTAGCTGGGTATGGTGGTGGGTGTCTGTAATCCCAGCTACTCGGGAGGCTGAGGCAGGAGAATTGCTTGAACCCAGGAGATGGACGTTGCAGTGAGCCAAGATGGTGCCACTGCACTCCAGCCTGGGCAACAGCGCAAGACTCTGTCTCAAGAAAAAAAGTATATTCACATTGTTGTGAAGGGAATTTCCAGAACATTTTTTATCTTGTAAAACTGAAACTCTATCCATTAAATACTAACTCCCCAATTCCCTCCTCCAGCCTCTGGTAGGATGGTAACCCCCATTCTAGTTTCTGTCTCTATGAATTAGCTTGCTCTAGGTGCCCCATTTAAGTGTAATCATTCAATATTTGTCTTTTTATGACTGGTTTATTTCACTGAGCATACTGTTCCCATGTTTTATTATGTTGTGCCATGTGATAGAATTTCCATCTTTTTTATGGCTGAATAATATTCCATGGCATGGTGCTTGCTTTGGCAGCACATATACCAAAATTGGAAAGATACAGAGAAGATTAGCATGGCCCCTGCGTAAGGATGACATGCAAATTCGTGAAGCATTCCATATTTTTTTTCACAATAGCGAAGACTTGGAATCAACCCAAATTCCCATCACTGATAGACTGGATAAAGAAAATGTGGCATATATACACCATGGAACACTATGCAGCCATAAAAAAGGATGAGTTCATGTCCTTTGCAGGGACATGGATGAAGCTGGAAACCATCATTCTTAGCAAACTAACACAAGAACAGAAGACCAGACACCATGTGTTCTCACTCATAAGTGGGAGTTTAACAGTGAGAACCCATGGACACAGGGAAGGGAACATCACACACCAGGGCCTGTAGGGTGGTAGGAGGATAGAGGAAGGATAGCACTAGGAAAAATATCTAATGTAGATGACGGGTTGATGGGTGCAGCAAACCACCATGGCATGTGTATACCTATATAACAAACCTGCACGTTCTGCACATATATCCCAGAACTTAAAGTATAATAAAAAAAAATTTCATGGCACGAATGTATCACACTGTGTTTATCAATTTATCTGTTGATGGACACCTGGGTTGCTTCTACCCTTTGGCTATTGTAAATAATGCTGCTATAAAATTGGTTATGGATTAGCCGGGCATGGTGGTGCATGCCTGTAGTACCAGATCCTCAGGAGGCTGAGGCAGGAGAATCGCTCGAACCTGGGAGGTGGAGATTGCAGTGAGTGGAGATTGTGCCACTGCCTTCCAGCCTGGGTGACAGAATAAGACTCTGTTTCAAAAAAAAAAAAAAATTGGTTATTCAAATATCTCCTTGGGCCCCTGATTTCGCTTCCTTGGGGTACAAAGCCAGAAGTGCAACTGCTGGATCTGTTTTTAAGTTTTCGAGGAACTTTGTTCATTTCTTGTGTGCACTGCCGTCTATGAATCTGCAGAGGAGCGAGGTGCATGCAGGGAAAAGTCTAACATTTCCTCCTGAAGGCACTGCCGGCGTGGCATGGGGGTTGTGGCAGTGGGTGAGGACTATTGCCCCTCTCTCTTTCTTCAGGAATCGCTGATGAAAGCCGCCACTTGGATCTCGTCAAATTTTCAAGAGAAAGAAAAAAGGGGTTTTGATGGAAGGCAAGATGACCTCAGGGCTCCTCTGGAGAAATTTTGTGATTTGAGGAGGGAGGGAGCTGGAGGGGGTTGCTTTTACTCTGTTCTGCACAATTCAGGTCCTGGAGCTTGATCGCAAATGCTGGTTTTGCAGTTATCAGGATCCACCAGACAGGAAAAAAGTTTCCCATGTTCAAAAGTGTGGACTAGCAGGGGCAAGAGCCCAGTTTGGTGCATAGTGAACAAATGCTGGTGATTGTACTGCATTTCACAATGCACAGTCCACATCTTTGTAAATGCATCAGCTAAAACTCTCTGGACTCGAAATAACTGCTCTCCTACACATAGGTCCCCAGGGGGAAAATGTCTACTGTAATCCAGTTTTTAAATGGAAAAGGAGAAAGAAAAAGCCCTGGTGGCATTTCTGCTGCAGAAAATTATCAGCAACTTGCTCACGGTTTTGGAGAAAATCTTCCAATTGATACAACATGTATCAATCTTCCAATCGATACAACATTCCAATCTTCCAATTGACACAACAATCTTCCAATTGATACAACAATCCAATTGATACAACCATCTTCCAACTGATACAACATTCCAGTCTTCCAACTGATACAACAATCTTCCAATTGATACAACAATCTTCCAGTTGATACAACATTCTAATCTTCCAATTGATACAACATGTCAAAATTTCAGGGAAGACATCAAGAGCAGTTTGCATGAGGTAGGGAGTAGAGTTAGCAAAAGCAGAGAAGGCCTTAGACACAACCGGCATGGAAAAGGCCATTTGGGGCCAGGCGCGATGGCTCATGCCTGTAATCCCAGCACTTTGGGAGGCCGAGGTGGGCAGATCACCTGAGGTCAGGAGTTCGAGACCAGCCTGGGCAACATGGTGAAACCCCATCTCTAGTAAAAAATACAAAAATTAGCCAGGCGTCATGGCATGTGCCTGTAATCCCAGCTACTCGGGAGGGTGAGGTAGGGAAAATTGCTCGAACTCGGGAGACAGAGGTTGCAGTGAGCCCAGATCGCACCACTGCACTCCAGCCTGGGCAACAGAGCGAGACTCCGTTTCAAAACAAACAAACAAACAAAAAACCGAAAAACAAAAAATAAAAGGCTGTTTGGGGTTAGGGAAGGATTTTTTAAATTGGTAGGAAGCATGGGAAACTATCGGAAATTGCTTTTATTTTACTTTATTTATTTATTTATTTTTTAGAGACAGGGTCTTTCTCTGTCACCCAGATTGAAGTGCAGTGGCACGAACACAGCTCACTGCAGCCTCCAATCCTTAGGCTCAAGCAATTCTCCCACCTCAGCCTCTCCAGTAGCTGGGACCATAGGTCCACTCAACCATGCCTGGCCCATTTTAAAATGTTTTGTAGGGCCAGGCAAGGTGGCCCATGCCTGTAATCCCAGCACTTTGGGAGGCCAAGGCAGGAAGATCACTTGAGGTCAGATGTTCAAGACCAGCCTGGGCAACATGGCAAAACCCTATCTCTACTAAAAATACAAATACAAATAATAATAATAATAATTAGCTGGGGATGGTGGTGTGTGCCTGTAATCTCAGCTACTCAAGAGGCTGAGGCAGGAGAATTGCTTAAACCTGGGAGATGGAGGTTGCAGTGAGTCAAGATTACACCATTGCACTCCAGCCTGGGTGACAGAGCGAGACTCCATCTCAAAAAAATAAATAAATACAAATACAAATAAAAAATTAATAAATAATAAATAATAGAATAAAAAACCTTTTTGTAGACACAAGGTCTCACTATGTTGCCCAGGGTGGTCTTGAACTCTTGCCCAGAGAGGTCCTCAAGCGATCCTCCCACAGGAGTCTCCCAAAATGCTGAGATTATAGGCGTGAGACACAGCACCTGGCCTAGAGAATGCTTTTAAATCCCAGAAGATGCTTTTCAATCACTTCTTGCCTTGCAATGAATCTGACACCTCTCTCTTCTGATCCCTCTCTCAGGCTGTCAGGAGCTCCTGTTCCTGGGTCCTCGCCGGTCTCTGGAGGACCTGCCTCCTGTTTTCAGGGCTGTGTCTTTCCCAGGTAGATGGACCCCAGGGCCTCTGAGGATGTCCCAGGAGGAATTCTCACCAAGAGGCTCAGGTCAGCAAAAGAAAAATGTCAGGGGGCAGAAATCACTCCCCTGCCCCAAGTCCAATGGAATCAGCTGTAGGAAGGAATTCTAAACACATCCCTGCCTGAGCTCTGTTCCTTCCCAGCCAAATGATGTCTGCATGGGGCAGTGTGGAGGCAGCAACACCAGGACCCCTGACGTGGGCTGCAGGCTCTCCAGGCACTCCTGGGCTGGCACTGGATGTTGGCTGGAGCTGTGGGCACAGCAGCCCCGGGATTCCTGCCCAAGGCTCACTTTGCCCATCATTGGAGGCTTGAGGGAGATTGTGAACCAGCTCAGAGCAGCCGAGTCATAAATCCAGGCTTGCACAGGGTGCAACAGAATTACTTCCTCTCTGGAAGAACTCACTGCAGTCATTCAGGAGGGTTTGCTGGTGGAGAGAAGGGTTGACTGTGGAAAGACACCAGAATTCTGGTGTTTTCTCCATGTCGTCTTGCCTTCTCAGTCACTCTGAAGAAAGAACTCACGCTTGCCACCGCTTAATAACCACCTCTTATGGATCTGGCCATCTCTGTGCAGCATCTCATCTCTCATTTTTTTTTTTTTTTTTTTTTTTTGAGACGAAGTCTCACTCTGTCGCCCAGGCTGGAGTGCAGCAGCACGATCTCGGCTCACTGCAACCTCTGCCTCCCCAGTTCAAGAGATTCTCCTGCCTCAGACTCCCAAGTAACTGGGATTACAGGCGTGCACCACCACACCTGGCTAATTTTTGTACTTTTAGTAGAGAGAGGGTTTCACCATGTTGGCCAGGCTGTTCTCGAACTCCTGACCTTATGATCCGCCTGCCTTGGCCTCCCAAATTGCTGAGGTTACAGGCGTGAGCCACCGCGCCCAGCTTGCATCTCATCTCTTATGGGCTGAATGGTGTCTCTCTAAAATTCATGCATTGAAATTGTACACCCCAGTACTTGAGAATGTGGCTGTGTTTGGAGACAGGGTCTTTAATTAATTAATTAATTAATTTTTTGAGATGGAGTCTCACTCTGTTACCCAGGCTGGAGTACAGTGGCGTGATCTCGACTCACTGCCACATCTGCCCCACCATGTTCAAGTGATTTTCATGTCTCAGCCTCCTGAATAGCTGGGATTGCAGGTGTATGCCACTGTGCCTGGCCAATTTTTGTATTTCTAGTAGAGACGGGGTTTCACCATGTAGGCCAGGCTGGTCTTGAACTCCTGACCTCAAGCGATCCACCCACCTCGGCCTGCCAAAGTGTTGGGATTACAGGCGTGAGCCACCATGCTCAGGAGACAGGGTCTTCAAAAGTAGTAATTGAGTTGACATGAGGTTGTTAGGGGTGGGCCTTAAGCCAACATGGCTGCTGTCCTTCTAAGAAGAGGAAATTTGGACACCGTCTCATACAGAGGGAAGACCATACAGGAAGAGGATGCCCTCTACAAGCCAAGGAGAGAGGCTTCAGAAGGAACCCACTGGACTGGGCATGGTGGCTCATCCCTGTAATCCCAGCACTTTGGGAGGCTGAGGCAGGCGGCCCATGAGGTCAGGAGTTCGAGACCAGCCTGACCAACACAGTGAAACCCCGTCTCTACTAAAAATACAAAAATTAGCCGGGCATGATGGTGGACACCTATAATCCCAGCTGCTTGTGAGGCTGAGGCAGGAGAATCACTCAAATCTGGGAGACGGAGGTTGCAGTGAGCCTACATCGTGCCATTGCACTCCAGCCTAGGTGACAGAGCAAGACTCCGTCTCAAAAAAATAAATAAATAAATAAATAAAAATACAAAAATTAACCAGGCATGGTGGTGGGCACCTATAATCCCAGTTGCTTGGGAGGCTGAGGCAGGAGAATCACTTGAATCCAGGAGGCAGAGGTTGCAGTGAGCCAAGACTGCGCCATTGCACTCCAGCCTGGGAGACCAAGCAATACACTGTCACAAAAAAAAAAAAAAAGGAACCCACTTTCCCAGCACCTTGATCTTGGCCTTCCAGCCTCTAGAATGGTGAGAAAATAAATTCCTGCTGTTTAAGCCTCTCCATGTGGTACTTCGTGTTGGCAGTCCCTGCGAACAAAGGCACACTTTAATTCTCACGACAGGCTTGCCCGAGATTGTTTGAGGCTGGAGAGGCTGCTGCTGGGTTGCTGGGGGTCTCTCTCCACCCTCAACTGTGTCTGAAGCACCGTTTCTTCTGCAGCTCTTCCTGGAAGCGCTGGCTGTGTCCTTGGGACCATTTGGGCTGGATCAGTGCCTTTCCTCCCAATTCATCAGCCCTAGACAACAAGAATGATAGCAGCGCAGCCAGCCAGGGTCTGAGCCAACAGCCTTGCTCAGGGCAGGACAGCACCAAGCCAGAGAGTCCCTGGAGAGGGCTGGACTCTTCTTTGTGGTCAGTGGCCTGGCTCAAAAGCTAGAGGCCAGTGCCAGAATAACCATGTCACAGCCAGTGTGTGGGTTTGCACCACAGGCAGTGATATTATTATGGCACAAATAGTCTGGACCAGGCTGTCTGCTGAGGAATGCCAGACTTCTGGCTGCTTGCGCAATATTTTGAGACAGGGTCTCTGTCCCCCAGGCTGGAGGGCAGTGGATCACAGCTCACTGCAGCCTCGAACTCGACTCAAGCAATCCTTCCACATCAGCCTCCTGAGTAGCTGGGACTACAGGTGCATGCTACCATGCCTGACTAATTTTAACATTTTTTTGTAGAGACGGGGATCTCACTATGTTGCCCAGGCTCTCAAGCAATCCTCCCACCGAGGCCCCCCAAAGAGCTGATATTATAGGCATGAGCCACTGTGCCTGGCCTGCTTGTGCAAGAATGTTTTTCTCCCATCTTATTTCACTTGTTGTAAATAGTAAATATTCCAAATGCTTTACGGCCATAAGAAGGTGTTTTTTTTTTTTTTTTTTGAAATGGAGTCTTGCTCTCTCACCCAGGCTAGAGTACAGTGATGCGATCTTGGCTTACTGCAACCTCCGCCTCCTGGGTTCAAGTGATTCTTCTGCCTCAGCTTCCCAAGTAGCTGGGATTACAGGCGTGTGCCACTAGGTCTGGCTAATTTTCATGTTTTTAGTAGAGACGGGGTTTCATTTTGGCCAGGCTGGTCTTGGACTCCTAACCTCAAGTGATCCTTCTGTCTCAGCCTCCCAGGGTGCTGGGATTACAGGCATGAGCCACTGTGCCTGGCCAGAAGGTTTCTATTGGTATAATTTGTAGCTCACCTTAGTTTTGGGACCTCCAGTAATCGTCTCTGACCAGGATCCAGCATTCTTATCCTGAGTCCTTATCCCCACAATCTCCACCTCCCCAGGAGCCCCAGGTATTTGTGTCTCCTTTCCAGAGAACTTAAAACTCTATTAGTAATCGTTGCTGGGCGTGGTGGCTCACGCCTGTAATCCCAGCACTTTGGGAGGCCGAGGTGGGTGGATTACCTGAGATCAGGAGTTCAAGACCAGCCTGGCCAACATGGTAAAACCCCGTCTTTACTAATAATACAAAAAAATTAGCCAGGTGTGGTGGCAGGCACCCGCAATCCCAGCTACTTGGGAGGCTGAAGCTGGAGAATCACTTGAACCCAGGAGGCGGCGGTTACAGTGAGCAGAGATCATGCCACTGTACTCCGGCCTGGGCAAAAAGAGTGAAACTGTCTCAAAAACAAAAACAAAACAAACAACTCTATCAGTAATCAATGCCTTCATGTGCTGGGCAGAAAGCAGGGAAATACTCTCCCTTCTTAGGCTGTGTTATTCACTATCTGTTTTTCTAGCTGTTCCCTCTGTTGCCTCCTGGAGACGGTGTCATGATACACACAATCAATATTTGATTTCTTTCCTGGACCCCAGACACCAGTTGGTGAAGTCAGAGATGGTGCAATATCCCCCCTTGGAGAAAAGAGAACTCCCCCGGGAGCGGTGACTCATGTCTGTAATCCTAACACTTTGGGAGGCCAAGGCAGGTGGATCACCTGAGGTCAGGAGTTCGAGACCAGCCTGGCCATCATGGAGAAACCCTGTCTCTACTAAACATACAAAAATTAGCTGGGTGTGGTGGCACATGCCTGTAATCCCAGCTACTTGGGAGGCTGGGGCAGGAGAATCGATTGAGCCTGGGGTTGGGGGTGGGGAGGGGGGGCGAAGGTTGCAGAAAGCTGGGATCACTCCACTGCACTCCAGCCTGGGCAACAAGAGCAAAACTCTGTCTCAAAAAAAAAAAAAAAAAAAAAGATAAGAGAGAACTCTTGGTTGAGTAGTCCTGAGAATCTGTTGTAATTCATCAGGCACTATTTCCTTGGTGGAGTTTTGGATTGGAAAAAAACTTGCCTACACATTTATATTTCAGTCAAGTGCCGGCTGTACCTTCATCTGTAATATAATCTACAAATAAAGAAGAGGAGAGCTGGATGTCTCTAACACACATCCCCACAGGCAACAAGGTAATAGAAAATGCAATGGGCTGGGCCTCAGAACTATCCAAGGCTCCCTCACCTACTTGCTGTATGTATAAGATCAACTTGAGGCTGGGAATGGTGGCTCATGCCTGTAATCCCCACATTTTGTGAGGCTGAGGAGGGAGGATCGCTTGAGGCAAGGAGTTCAAGACCAGCCTGGGCAACATAGTGAAACTCTGTCTCTGCAAAACTTAAAAAAAAAAAAAAAATGAGCTGGGTATGGTGGCATGTACCTGTAGTCCCAGCTACTTGGGAGGCTGAGGTGAGAGGATCACTTGCGGTCAGCAATTGGAGGCTGTAGTGAGCTATGATCGTGCTACTGCCCTCCAGCCTGGGTGACAAAGCAAGACTCTGTCTCAAAAAAAAAAAAAAATTAATTTGATCAAAACTGACCTGGGAATTAACTTGAGTGGGTTTCTTGGAGGGTTATCCCTTCCCCCCATCCCCAGCAAGGCCAGGTGATTGGAAGGCCTAGGCTGGAAGTGGGGGAGGAGGCAAGGAGCTCTGGAGGGCCAGGAATTGAGGACGACTGTGTCCTCAGGAAAGGGCTGGTCCTTTAAGGAACCTTCCACAGCCTTGAGGCTTCAATGACGAGACTCAGAGTTGGAGTTGGATAGAAGAGCTGCGTCAGTGTCTACTCTGCTGAGTCAGAGAGGAGAAGGGGAGGATTCGGTTCCACTGGCCCCCACGGTGGGGGAGGTATAGGAAAGGGAAGCATGGCGCTGATCTACAAAGAATGGCAGGATGTGGTCACCCGGAGCCCTAATTTAGGGGTTCAGACTCTGGGGTGCACAATCGATCTCAGAAGTTTGCAAAATCCCTAGAACTGCCTGCAACAGTGCACACGCTGAGAAGAGCATCCATGTGCAGGGAGCAGGGTGCGTCTATCAGAGGAGATGGGCTGTGGCTCTCTTTGGGGGCTCAGAGTGAGTCTGGCACTGGTCCACTCTCCCACAAAAGACTCAGAATCGCACTTGAAACACCTCCACTGTCACCACGGGCCTCCCTGCAGCGTCCCTGTGTGTGGGGTGTCTCTTGCAGTCACCCCTAGACGGACCTCTCTGCCCTCTCTCTCACCCCAAAACCCCGTTCTCATGGAGAGCAGGCGGAAGAATCTTGGCAAAGTCACAGATCTCATCATCTTGTGTTTCTGTGTGAGAATCTCCCATGCCTCCCCTCGCTCTTTGATCTGGGCTCCAAGATCCAGACCTTCTTCCACGGGCGGCAAGACCCCTGATGATCCTGCTCCATCTCAATTTCTCTCCACCCTTTGCCCTCCACTCTCCACCCCAGGCACAAACCAATCCCCTGGGGGCTCCATCTTGGGAGACCGACCACCCAGGTTGCCTGGCACTGTGGGGGTTTCTCAGGATGTGAGACTTTCTTTCTTTTCTTTTTTCTTTTTTTTTGAGACAGAGTCTCGCTCTGTTGCCCAGGCTGGAGTGCAGTGGTGCAATCTCGGCTCACTGCAAGCTCTGCCTCCTGGGTTCACACCATTCTCCTGCCTCAGCCTCCGGAGTAGCTGGGACTACAGGCGCCTGCCACCATGCACAGCTAATTTTTTTGTATTTTTAGTAGAGACGGTGTTTCACCGTGTTAGCCAGGATGGTTGCGATCTCCTGACCTCGTGATCCGCCCGCCTCAGCCTCCCAAAGTGCTGGGATTACAGGCCTGAGCCCTCTCCCCTCCCCCTCCCCTTCCCTCCCGTCTCCTTTCCTTTCCTTTCTTTCTGATGGAGTCTTGCTTCGTGCCCAGGCTGGAGTGTAGTGGTGCGATCTTGGCTCACTGCAACCCCCACCTCCCAGATTCAAGAGATCCTCCTGCCTCAGCCTCCAGAGTAGCTGGGATTACAGGTGTGTACCACCATGCCCAGCTAATTTTTGTATTTTTAGTAGAGACAGGGTTTTGATATATTGGCCAGGCTGGTCTCAAACTCCTGGCTTCAGGTGATTCGTCCACCTCTGCCTCCCAAAGTGCTGGGATTACAGGCATGAGCCACCACACCCAGCCGGGACATGGAACTGTCAACACTAAAACCAAGATAGTCCCAGGTAAACTGGGACAGCTGGTCACTCTGGCTCTGTCCTCTTCCTGCGCTAGTCAGCTCTGGTCCCTCCTCATCCCTGGCCACCCCCTACACTGACTAGGTGGCCCTCATCTGTGCTCCCACAGTGCCCCGTATCTTCTGTTTTAACACCTACCTGGCTGTGTTGCAATTGCTTTTTTTTTTTTTTTTGGAACGGGAGTCTGGTTCTGTTCCCCAGGCTGGAGTGCAGTGGCGCAATCTCAGCTCACTGCAACCTCTGTCTCCCAGATTCAAGAGATTCTCCTGCCTCAGCCTCCAGGGCAGCTGGGATTACAGACATGTGCCACCATACTTGGCTAATTTTTGTGTTTTTAATAGAGACAGGGTTTCACAACGTTGGCCAGACTGGTCTCGATCTCATGACCTCAAGTGATCTGCCCATCTCGGCCTCCCAAAGTGCTGGGACTACAGGCGTGAGTCACCGCGCCCAGCCGCAATTGCTTCTTTAACCATTTCTTTTTCTGCCACCTTGTTTATTGCAGTATCCCTGCAGCAAACATATGATCTAGATGAGCAGAGCAAGGGGCATGGTCAGGAAAAGAGGGTTGGACAATTTCACACTGAACAACCCCAGTGAGTCATGGACTTAGCCCCCTCCCTGCCTGGAGACTTGTATTACAAGGGGCAAGACTGTGGTTCTGGTGTAAGTCAGGCGTATTTGATTGCAAGCAAGAGAAAAAAAAATCTGAATAGTGTACATTAAACCCATCCAAAAATTATTAGGCAGCTCTGGGCATTGTTCACATTGAACAAGGTGAATGTTGAAATGGAGACAGGAGGACTCCGCCCTCATGACCTAATCACCTCCAAAGCCCTCACATCCTAATACCATTGCCTTGGGGTCTCAGTTTCAACAACTAAATTTTTGGGAAGACAAAGACATTCAGACCATGGCAGAGAGTTGATCAGATGCAAACTGCTCAGGCACCTCATTTGTTTTGTGCAGTAATTAAATAGAAGCTGTTTGGAAATATGATTATAGATTGGCCCATCAAAACAAATTAAACCTTTGAAGAGTAATGGCCTCATTAGCTTCAGAATTCTGCCATTCCAAAGATCCAAATGCTCGCTTGTCCTGAATTGGGAAATACTGAGGTCCGGCTGCAAAAAGGCATCAAAGGGACACGAATGTCCAGCATTTGTGGATTTGGAGAGACCAAGGGGCCACAGGTGTAGACCCATGTGTCAAGATGAACCTGGCTGGCCTGGCTTCTGTTCCTATGAATGAATGAATTAATCCTCCCCGGCGTCCTCTCAGTTCATGTATAACCGATCCAGTCTGGGAATTCTTGCCTCCAGATGCTTCTTGGGTTCCTCCCCACCCTGCCCACTCCTTCCTCTCCCAGCCCAGAAGACTCAGCCTTTTTTACTTTCTATTCCTTTTCGAAACTGAGCCTGTACATCTGCCTTTGTTTCCTCTTCTAAATGAAAAATAAAATCCCAAGCCCCTCCACCCACTGACAGAGCGGACCCTCTGCTTGGCCAACCAAGGGGGATTCCAGAGAAACCCAAAACACTGGGCTCTTGGCCATGGCAGACAGGGAGGTTGAGCTCGCCTTGTTATGCCACACACCCGCCCCCACACAGCACTTTTTTCATTTTAGACACAAGTGACCAGCATTAAGGTTAAAATAGAGATCCTAAGATGGACAGAACAGACTCTGTGTGGCAATAAGATACCAAATTATAAACAGGACCTGGCCGAGCACGGTGGCTCATGCTTGTAATCCTAGCACTTTGGGAGGCTGAGGCGGGTGGATCATGAGGTCAGGAGCTCGAGACTAGCCTGGCCAACATGGTGAAACCCTGTTTCTACTAAAAATACAAAAATTAACTGGGAGTGATGGCGGGCACTTGTAATTCCAGCTACTTGGGAGGCTGAGGCAGGAGAATCACTTGAACCTGAGAGGCACATGTTGCAGTGAGCCAAGATGGCGCTACTGCACTCCAGCCTGGGCAACAAGAGTGAAACTCCAGGCCGGGCGTGGTGGCTCACACCTGTAGTCCCAGCACTTTGGGAGGCTGAGGTGGGCGGATCATGACGTCAGGAGATCGAGACCATCCTGGCTAACATGGTAAAACCCCGTCTCTACTAAAAACACAAAAAAACTAGCCAGGCGTGGTGGCGGGCGCCTGCAGTCCCAGCTACTCAGGAGGCTGAGGCAGGAGAATGGCTCCAACCTGGGAGGTGGAGCTTGCAGTAAGCGGAGATCGCGCCACTGCACTCCAGCCTGGGCGACAGAGCAAGACCCGTCTCAAAAAAAAAAAAAAAAAAAAGACACAGATCCTAAGACTGACAGAACGGCAGAACAGACTCTTTGTGGCAATAAGATACCAAATTATAAACAGGACCTGAGGCTATGCTAGGCAAGGGTTAAATCACTCCCTATAAACCATAAAATCTCAGTAAAAGTGTTTTTTTTTTTTCTTTGAGACAAGGTCTTACTCTGACACCCAGGCTGGAGTGCAGTGGTAAGACCGTGGCTTACTGCAGCCTCGACTTCCTGGGCTCAAGTGACCCTCCCACCTCAGCCTCCCGGGTAGCTGGGACTACAGGAGCACACTACCACATATGGCCACTTTTTTGTAGAGACGGGGTTTTGCCATGTTGCCCAGGCTGGTCTTAAATGCCTGAGCTTAAGTGATCACCCGCCTCAGCCTCCCAAAATGCTGGGATTATAGGTGTGAGTCACTGCACCTGGCCAGGTTTTAAAAAGAATTTTTTTTATAATCCAGTATAATGTGGCTTACTTTTTTTTGAGACAGAGTCTCGCTCTGTTGCCCAGGCTGGAGTGCAATGTCCTGATCTCAGCTCATTGCAACCTCCACCTCCCAGGTTTAAGCAATTCTCATGCCTTGGCCTCCCAAGTAGCTGGAATTACAGGCATGTGCCACCATGTCTGGCTAATTTTTTGTATTTTTCTAAAGATGGGCTTTCACCAGGGCTTGGCCAAGTTGGTCTTGAACTCCTGACCTCAAGTGATCCTCCCGCCTCGGCCTCCCAAAGTGCTGGGATTATAGGTGTGAGCCACTGCACTGGGTCAGTGTGGCTTACTCTCCAACCTGACTCCTGTATATTATCCCATGACAGATAACAGGAACTTCAGCATTCCTTTCTACGACTTCAAGTCGTTAGAAAAAGCTTAACTCTTCCAGTCAATTACCAACTAGAATATCCCTAAAACTCGCCTATGACTTGTAATCCCCCTGCTTGGAGATGTCCAGCCTCTTCCTGCTGAACCAGTGTAAACCTTCCATGCATTGATTTATGATTTTACCTGCAATTCCTGTTTCCCTAAAATGTATAAAACCAAGCTGTAACCAGACCTCCTTGGGCACACTTTCTCAGGACTGCTTAAGGCTGTTCCCTGGGTTATGGTCACTCAAATATGCTCAGAATAAACCTCTTTAAATATTTTACAGGATTTTTTTTTTCTGTTAACACTCAGCAGTGTTAACAGACTTCCCCTCACCCTAGACCCTGTGCACATTCATAGTTTTTCTGCTGACCTGGGAGATAAGATGGATGAGGTTCTGGAAGGTTCTAGAATCTTCCAGGGCCTCAGGCTCACCCCTGTCCGAGTCATGACTCTGTGGAATGGATGCCTGGAGCACTTTGGGGTTCCTGGGCTCAGCTTCTAGAGGGTGGGGCTCCCAGGGCCCTTTGAGCCTGATTTCCCCAGGGAACCGCCCTCCACTCGGGGTCCCTTCGGACTTGGCTGGTTAACCCCACCCCCTGGCCAATCAGAACATGGATGAGTGATTGGCCATCCATGAGTGATCCAGGCCTGGCCAATCAGAACACTGGATCTCCCTGGGCCGGCCACAGCCCTGCCACAGGTGTTAATGTTGGAGTTGGCGCTGATTACCATCTGCTCCCAGAGATCTTCCTTCTCTCCTGGGTCTCCTGCTGCTTCTTGGGAAGTGAAGGCGCTAGACTTGAGAAGGTTCTTAAGCAAGGTGTGCACCAGAACCACACAGGGAGTTTCTGCAAAACCTGCCCGGGCCTCACTCTCTAAGTGGGGGACTGGGACTGTGCACTTTGTAAAAGCCCCCTGGGTGTGGCCCGCGTCTATTTCGACCCCCAGGGGGTAGTCTTGAGAACCCCCACCCAGGAGAATCTTCTGGTCTCACTCCCAACACACCCACATTCCTTCCTGGCGAGGCAGCTAGAGCCGAGAAGACTTGATGTATTCATCTTGGTTAGGGACAAGCTTTGGGGAAGCAGAGTCGGGGGGAAGATGGGCCGGCAGGCTGGGTTGCAAATGAAAACCAAACACATTCTGAATTATGAAATGCACACACACACACACACACACACACACACACCCGGAAACCAGGCTCTTTCATTCAGATGTGGGGGACCGGATGCTGTATTCTTGGCAATGTAGTTGCAGAAAAATAAGTCTTTCTCCTGCCAGCCAGCCTGGCGCCGCGGTGAGGAGACTTCCACCCTGGGATGGGAGACAGGGCCCTTCTCTTAGGCGCCTGTTCCTTCGCCACCTCCCAATCAACCTTGCTCATGTCTATTGATTTGTAGAGTCGGGAGGGAGGAGGAAAAATTGCCTATTTCAAGAAACTCGCTGGACACAGCGTGAAAAATGCAGACCTGAGGGTCACGTTGATGTAATTTCCAGAACCGTTGCAAACCAATTCCCATTCCTCCATTTCCTTAATATTTTTGGTAAATGAGTCCTCTAATTACATTTCCTTTTGAGATGTCCAGCAACAAAAACGCTAAGCTTGGAAGATAAAACCATTGCTTTGTCATAGCATTATGCAAAGGCGGCGAGGGACACGTTCGGGATACATTTAGCTTTACGTTTAATTCACTCCATATTGATTTTCATCAATGTGACTTAAGCAATTACCTCTGAGTTAATTCTTAGTTAAAAAGGAGAAGTTAAAAGTTGCACAACATAGACTTCGAGATCTTGGAGATGGCTGGGCGGAGTGGCTCACGGCTGTAATCCCAGCACTTTGCAAGGCCAAGGTGAGCAGCTCACCTGAGGTCAGGAGTTCAGACCAGCCTGGAAAACATGGTGAAACCCCATCTATACTAAAAATATAAAAAATTAGCCAGGTGTGATGGCACATACCTGTAGTCCCAGCTACCTGGGAGGCTGAGGCGGGAGAATTGCTTGAACCCGGGAGGCGGAGGTTGCAGTGAGCCGAGATCACGCCACTGCACTTCAGCCTGGGCGACAGAGCGAGATTCCGTCTCAAAAAAAAAAAAAAAAAAAAAAAAAAATCTCAGAGCTTTATAATGCACAGAGCCAGAGCTGTAGGGATCGGGTGTCTAATGTCTACCAGCCACTTGCACCCTTTTTTTTTTTTTTTTTTTTTTTTTTTGAGACGGAGTCTCGCTCGTCACCCAGGCTGGAGTGCAGTGGCATGATCTCGGCCCACTGCAAGCTCCGTCTCCCAGGTTCACATCATTCTCCTGCCTCAGCCTCCGGAGTAGCTGGGACTACAGGCGCCCGCCACCATGCCCGGCTAATTTTTTGTATTTTTAGTAGAGACGGGGTTTCACCTTGTTAGCCAGGATGGTCTCGATCTCCTGACCTCATGATCCGCCCACCTCAGCCTCCCAAAGTGCTGGGATTACAGGTGTGAGCCACGGTGCCCGGCCCACTTGCACCCATTTTTAAGAGCAACGAGAAAATAATGTGGCATATGCCATGCAGGCACCACGATCTTCCACAACCACAGTGTGGGGCTGAGATGTGGTTGCTTCATTTTACAGGTGGATACACTGAGGAACTAGCAGGTTAAGTGTCCCCAGATGGGTGGGAGCTGGATCATGTGTCCCCTCTGGGAGAGGTCACAGGCCACCAAGGATGTCGCCAAGTCAGCAGTGAAATGCACTTTCTCTTGGCTGTCATCTGAGATGTTGCTCATTCATTAGCCAGGCATGGTGGTGTGCGCCTGTAGTTCTAGCTACTCGGGAGGCTGAGGCAGGAGGATGGCTTGAGCCCAGGAGTTCGAGGCTGCAGTGAGCTATGATGGTGCCACTGCATTCTAGCCTGGGCAATAGAGTGAGACTCTGTTCTCTAAACCAAAAGAGCAGGTATTCATGAACACCGTCTTGGTATCCAGCCTCACACTGGACATTTACTCCCCGACAGACAGCTCTTCCTTTGCTCTGTCCTTTGGGAGATGTGTTGTGTGTGACGGAGAAGGTTCAAGGGTGAAGGATGAAAGGAGATAAAAGCTGATCAGGAAACAGAAAATGGATTGGTGGATGAGGAAAAGGAGAGCAGTGAAACTGGGTAAGGCAAACCCAGGATGGCCCACCCCGAGGGTGACTCACCTTCCAGGTGGGGCAAAGGTCTCACTCTCAGCTTCTGCTCTCTCAGGACGCCCCTCCTGAGGCGTGGGTTGATGGAGTGTGTCCAGGACACAAGGTTGGGAAATAGTGTTCAGTAGAGTTATGGCCACAGTGGTTAGGAAGAAGAGAGAAGGCATGGAAACTCCAGGGACTGCTTATTCAGCTGTTGGAAAGGCAGTTTTCAACCCCAGCTTGGCCACATAAGAAAGGGCCTTGGCAGCGGGCGTGGTGGCGGGCGCCTGTAGTCCTAGCTACTCCGGAGGCTGAGGCAGGAGAATGGCGTGAACCCAGGAGGTGGAGCTTGCAGTGAGCCGAGATCACGCCACTGCACTCCAGCCTGGGCGACAGAGCCAGACTCCGTCTCAAAAAAAGAAAAAAAAAAGAAAGTGCCTTGGCAGCTGGGCAGCATAGCAAGACCCTGCCGCTAAAAAAAAAAAAAAAAAAAAGTTGGAGGGGGAAGTGCTGGACGTGGTGGCTCACGCCTGTAATCCCAGCAGTTTGGGAGGCCGAGGTGGGCGGATCGCCCGAGGTCAGGAGTTTGAGACCAGCCTGAACAACATGGAGAAAACTCGTCTCTACTAAAAATACAAAATTAGCCGAGCGTGGTGGTGGGCGCCTGTAATCCCAGCTACTTGGGAGGCTGAAGCAGAAGAATCGCTTGAACCTGGGAGGCGGAGGTTGTGGTGAGCCGAGATCGAGCCATTGTACTCCAGCCTGGGCAACAAGAGCGAAATTTTGTCTCAGAAAAAAAAAAAAAAATTAGCTGTGCATGGTGGTGTGCGCCCGTAGTTCCAGCGACTTGGGAGGCTGAGGCAGGAGGACGGCTTGAGCCCAGGAGTTAAAAGGCTGCAGTGAGTTATAATGGTGCCACTACATTCTAGCCTGGGTGACAGAGTGAGACTCTGTCTGTAAACCAAAAGAGTGGGTCTTAGGGCTGGATCACTTCCTTACCAAGAACTAGGGAGCTCACGCAGCCTGTGCTGAGCTTAGCGCCCTGCGTGGAGGTATCGTTCCCTGTTTCAGACTCCACGTGTATTTTGTTCTGCTTCAGCGCATGCATACATGGCCCCCAGTTGTCTGTATCTGAGACCCCCCAACCCCATGGGGGAGGGAGAAGGAGGGGTCCTTCCACTGCAGCATGAAGTGGGGTTTGTGCAGCTACACTGCCCATGTCAGCAGTTGAGCGGCTCCGCTGGCCTTGGGGGACTGGCACATTGCAAGGGGCTAGATTGTGAGCGTCCTCTCTTCTCTCGCTGTAAATAAATGTTGCACCACTGGGGCCTGATGCGCGTGTTTTGTCTGTTCTAAGTGACCTCGAATCCTGCACTGTTCTCTTCTCTTCCCTGGAGGACACTTATCTGCCTTTTAACCTTGTCTGCATTCCTATGTGATTCTGTCCTGCGGCACAGCCTGGCCACCCAGTGGATGGTAAAACAAGCCACTGTATGACTGGAGTTTAAGACCTGTTTCCTCGAGCACCGTGGTGGGTGGAAGTGCTCCCATTGGTCACATGAGGAAGCTGGGGCTCAGGGAGGGTTGTGGCTTGCTCAGGATAACAGGAGCATGACTTGGACCCTGTGTGTCTGATTTCAAAGCTGTCATCTCTTTAAGAGGGAGACTCAGGTCGGGCACGGTGGCTCATGCCTGTAATCTTAATGCTTTGGGAGGCCAAGATGGGAGGATCGCTTGAGGCCAGGAGTTCAAGACCAGCCTGGGCAACAGAGCAACACCCTGTCTCTACAAAAAATAATTTAAAAATTAGCAAGTAGCTGGGCATGGTGGCTCACACCTGTAATCCCAGCACTTTGGGAGGCCGAAGCAGGTGGATTGCCTGAGGTCAGGAGTTTGAGACCAGCCTGGCCAACAGAGTGAAAACCCGTCTCTACTAAAAATACAAAAAATTAGCTGGTCGTGGTGGCGGGTGCCTGTAATCCTAGCTACTAGGGAGGCTGAGGCAGGAGAGTCGCTTGAATTTGGGAGGCGGAGCTTTCAGTAAGCCGAGATTGCGCCATTGCACTTCAGCCTGGGCAACAAGAGCAAAACTCCATCTCAAAAAAAAAAAAATAATAATAAAATAAAATAGCAGGTGTGGGGGTACATGCCTCCAGCGACTTGGAAGGCTAAGGTGGGAGGATTGCTTGAGCCCAGGAGTTTGAGGCTGCAGTGAACCCTGATCCTGCCACTGTGCTCCAGCCTGAGCCACAGAGCAAGACCCTGTCTCTAGAAAAGAAAGAGAAGACTTGTGAATGCAGTCAGTGTTGATGAGCCTGAAAGGCAGAAGGGACCTCCATGTAGTGAACAGGCAGGGGCTGAGCTGCCAAGAGGGCTTGCTGAAGCCAGGGGCAGCTGTGGGACTGACTAAGGGAAGGCAGGGCGGGATCCCAGGCCTGTGCCCAGGTCAGGCATTGGACATTTTTTCTCCTAATGTCCTAATCTCTAAAATACTACAGAGGCTGGGAGGAGCCCAGGTGTGCCAGGGAGGGCCTCTGCTGACCTCCACCCTCTTCCCCCTTCATCAAACATCTGTCTCTCTCTGTAGGAGTCTGATTGGCTGAGCCTGGATCACTTGACCACAGCCCAGTCCCCAGGGAGTGGGGAGAGAGTGGACACTTGCTCCCTCCACTCCTGAACAAAAGTGACATTGCCACACCTGGCCTGGCACCTGCCTGTCTGTAGTGGTGCAGGAAGAGCCCACTGGCGTGGGCTGGCTTTTCTGCTCAAGGAGACAGCTCAGGGCTTTCTTTCCCTCCCTCCCTTCCTTCTTCCCTTCCTCCCTCCCTTCCTTTCTTTCCTTCTTGCTTTTCTTTTCTTTCTTTTTTTTTTGACAGGGTCTTGCTCTGTCACCCACACTGGAGTGCAGTGGCACCATCATAGCTCACTAGCCTCAACCTCCTGGGCTCAAGGGATCCTTCTGCCTCAGCCTCCCAAGTAGCTGAGACCACATGCATGCACCCCCCAATGCTGGCTAATTTTTTGTTTTTTTGTAGAGATGGGGTTTTGCTATATTGCCCAGGCTGGTCTCAAATTTCTGGCCTCAAGCAATTCTCCTGCCTCAACCTCCTACAGGGCTGGGATTACAGGCGTGAGCCACCATGCCTGACCCGGCAGGACTTTCCTTGTCCTCAGGTGTGTCTTCTTGCTGAGAGAGGAGACAGCAAAGTGAGAGATGTTTGTTCTACTGGTGCCTTGTGGGCATGGAGGCTGTGGCTTCTTTAAGGCTGAAGAAAAGTTTTGAGACCTGGAAAAAGCAATTATTGGCTGTGAAATATGGGAAGGAAATTGCATAATCATAATCAATAACAAGTTTAATTAAACATCTACAGAATGTCATGTTATGACTACTAGTCCACGGTGATGTGGTTGGTTATAAATGGTGTTTAATGAGGGACACAGGGTTGCTTAAAGGTGCTGGGGGTGACGTGGAAGAGAACCTGGTATTAGCCTCCTGGGGCTCCTGTATCGAGTTACTGAAGACTGGGTGGGTGAAACAACAGAAGTTTATTCTATCACAGCTCTGGAGACCAGACGTCTGACATCAGGTGTCAGCAGGACATGTGTCCCCCGAGGGGCCTGGGGGAGAATCCTTCCTGCCTCTTCCAGCTTCTAGTGTTGCAGAAAACCCCTGGCATTGCCTGGCTTGTAGCTATGTCACTCTGATCTGTCTCCATCATTACATGGCCCTCCTTCTCTGGGCCTTCTCCTCTTCTATTTTTTATTATTATTATTTTGTCATTTCCTCTTCTATTTATTATTTTTATTATTTCTAGAGATGGGGGTCTTGCTTTCTTGCCCAGGCTGGATTGCAGTGGTGTGATCATGGCTCACAGCAGCCTTGAACTCCCAGGGTCAAGCCATCCTCCCACCTCAGCCTCCTGAGTAGCTGGGACTATAGGTGCACACCACGACACCTGGCTAATTTTTATTTTTTATTTTTATTTTGGTAGAAATAGGGTCTTGCTATGTGGCCCAGGCTAGTCCCAAACTCCTGGCCTCAAGCGATGCTCCCACCTTGGCTTCCCAAAGGGCTGGGATTACAGGCATGAACCACTGCTCCCAGCTTATCCTAGGTTCTCTTGAAGGTACTAGTAGGGACATGGGCAGCTGTGTACTATTCTAGTGGGAGGTGGTTCTGAAATGACACCTGGCCCTTGTCTAGTAAGAACACTTTAAAATAGCCTGAGGCAAGCATAGCCCCCTACTTCTCCAAGAGTTCATTTGATCCTCTAACCAGTTACCCAAGGCATGAGGGTCCCCGGCAACACCCAGTTTCCTTCCGGTCCTGAACCCTAACACAGCTGAACCCTGCATGAGGGGAGAGGAGGTGCAGTGTGGCAGTATCTGCCACCCCTGCCAACAGGGCGGATCGGGGGCCTGTCCCCAGGTCAGACATTGGATCTTTGTTCTCCTAATGCCCTGCTAAGAATATGAATTGTGCCACTTTTTTTTTTTTGAGATGGAGTCTCCCTGTGTTGCCCAGGCTGGAGTGCAGTGGCACGATCTTGGCTCACTGCATCCTCCACCTCCCTGGTTCAAGCGATTCTCCTGCCTCAGCCTCCTGAGTAGCTGGGATTGTAGGCATGCGCCACCACACCTGGCTAATTTTTGTATTTTTAGTATAGACGGGGTTTCACCATGTTAGGGCCAGGCTGGTCTCGAACTCCTGACCTCAAGTGATCCACCCGCCTTGGCCTCCCAAAGTGCTGGGATTACAGGCATGAGCCACTGCACCTTGCCTGTTATGGGTTTTAAAGCACAGAATTCTCCCATCTGCAATAGGATGCTCTAATGATTAATATTGAATGTCAACTTCATTGGATTGAAGGATGCAAAGTACTGATCCTGGGTGTGTCTGTGAGGGTGTGGCCAAAGGAGATTAACATTTGAGTCAGTAGACTGGGAGAGGCAGACCCGCCCTCATTCTGGGTGGGCACTATCAGCTGCCAGTGCCGCTAGAATAAAAGCAGGCGGAGGACTGGGTGCAGTGCTCACGCCTGTAATCCCAGCACTTTGGGCGGCCAAGGCGGGTGGATCATGAGGTCAGAAGATCGAGACCATCCTGGCTAACATGGTGAAACCCCATCTCTACTAAAAATACAAAAAATTAGCTGGGCGTGGTGGCGGGCGCCTATAGTCCCAGCTCTGGAGGCTGAGGCAGGAGAATGGCGTGAACCCGGGAGGCAGAGTTTGCAGTGAGCCGAGATAGCGCCACTGCACTGCAGCCTGGGTGACAGAGCGAGACTCTGTCTAAAAAAAAAAAAAAAAAAAAAAAAAAAAAATGCAGGCAGAGGAACGTGGAAAGACTAGACTGGTTTAGTTTTCTGGCCTCCCTCGTTCTCCTGTGCTGGAGGCTTCCTGCCCTCAAACATCAGACTCTGAGTTCTTTAGCTTTGGGACTCTTGGACCTTTGACCACAGACCGAAGGCTACACCCTTGGCTTCCTGACTTTTGAGGTTTTGGGACTCAGACTAGCTTCTTTGTCCCTCAGCTTGCAGATGGCCTACTGTGGGACCTCACCTTGTGATCGTGTGAGTCAATACTCCTTAATAAACTTCCCTTTGTATATACATCTATCCTGTGAGTTCCATCCCTCTAGAGAACTCTTAATACAGATGCAACTGTGAAGCAATCCTCCCATCTCAACCCCCTGAGTAGCTGGGACTACAGGAGGTATTTGACAGAAGAGGAGACTGAGACTTAAAGAAATGAACTTGTTCAAGGTCACATGATTAGTAAGTGGAAGAGTTGGGATTTGAACCCAGAAACCCAGCAGTCTGGCTCCCAAAGCCTGCCAGCATCCTCACGGCCCAACACTGCCTCACCAGGGAGGAAGTGGTGGCAGTGGGTTGGATGGGGCGAGAGAGGATGCCCCATCTCCCAGTGCCTGGGTGGTGGGGTCTCTTGCTGAGATGGAAAATGGTGGAGTGGAGTGGGCTTGGGGTACGGGGAGTTGTTAGGGGGCAGAGAATGAGTCAATTTTGGGCATGTTGAGTAGGAGGGGCCTGTGGGATGGAGCTTGGTCACTTGCGGCACCGCTTTGTAAGTGGCCGGGTCCTTGGGGGATTCGAAGCAGAATTTGCACAGTTTGCTGGGAATTTATAGACGGAGAATCTGAGTAAATCAGAGAAAGAACTCCCCCACCTCCCCCACTGCTCATGCAAGCCCGTACTCTTTCCCTCAACAGCGAGGCCCTCGTTCCTTTTTTTCTGCTTTAATACAACTCCCCTGACAACTTGTTCTTCTCTGCTGGCGTGGACCACAGCAGCAACCGATGACTATTTTAGGACACATTTCACCCTCGTGTTGTTTCTTCTCCCACCGGTTCTATTCGCATCAGTTGTTTGGCACAAGGTTTTGAATTGTTGGTTTTTGCGCTAAATTCATTTCGCAGAAATGTCAAGCATCACCAAAGCCACCGAGAGAGTGGGACATACACGCCATTCTCTCTCCTTTGTTCCTGGGCTCTTCTTTTCATACGCAAATGCTTTCTTTCATTTGGCAGCTTGCAGAACCCCTGTACCTTGAACTGAGCTGATAGCTGGGGCCTCGCCTGCCAGACAAACAAGGCTGTCTCCCGTTTCACCATCCCTTTGGAAAGAATTGCTGAATATTTGATGCATAGTAAAGGGGGTGGTCGAGGTTCTCAAACCCTCGTTGAATTGTGGAGACACGATACTGGGTCTGCTCAGGTAGACCAAGTCTTCTGCAAAAACAGTCACAGGTCGGTGTGTTGTGGCTTGCGTTCCTCAAACTGGAAGGAACACAGAGCCCAAAATTGACTCATCCCCTCCTGCTCAGCTGTCCCAGGCAGATCTCAGAGCAATGCACCCAGCCCCAGCCTTCTGCTGTGATTCCTTAAGACCCCAGAAGCTGCTGACTCAGCGCACATCTGCTCCTCTGGCGTCCTCTGGAAGTGAAACCCTGCAAATAGTTGTAAACATTACAAGGAGGCTCTGGAGGGTTGAAACTTTTATGATCGCCTCTATGGCAGAGTGTTGAGGCTGCTGGCATTTTAACGGTGAGATCATCTTTGTCTTTGTGGCATTGGTAGTTTTCCTTCATGGCTTCAACCTTTTTCCTAAGTGGTTTGTGCTTCTTCCAAGCTTCTTGGAAGATGCAGTATCAGATCTGTCCCTTGGGGCTGTGGGCCTGGGGAGCCGGGGAACCAGCTGTGATGAAGGGTGGGAGGAAAAATGACTGGTGGGTACCCCTCCACAAGGGATACCCTCAGCTCGGTGGTGAGCCCTGGGGTATTTAAGAGAGTGAAGACCACACCTCAGTATATAATAATAATAAATCACAATAAAAATAAGCAGCCCAGGAGTTTGAGACCAGCCTGGGCAACATAGTGAGACACCTACTGTACAAAAAATTTTAAAAATGAGCTGGGCATGATGGCACACGCCTGTAGTCCCAGCTACTTGGGAGGCTGAAGTGGGAGGATCACTTGAGCCCAGGAGTTTTAGGCTGCAGTGAGCTATGATTGCACCACAACCTTCCAGTCTTAGACACAGAGCAAGACCTTGTCTTAAAAAAAAAAAAAATCACCCACGTGCTGTGTCCCAGGTCCTGTCATTAATGCTTTATGTGTATTAATAATTAACCGTCACAGTAGTCCTGCTGTTTTCCAGTAATGCTCTTCTCTAAGGCAGGTTCATAGGCAAAGGTTATGAGTTAAATTGGGTCCCCCAAAAGATGTGGAGGTTCTAACCCCCAGTACCTGTAACGAATGACCTTACTTGGAAATAGGGTCTTTGCGGGTGATCAAGTAAAATGAGGTCATTAGAATGGATCCTAGTCCAATATGACTGGTGTCCTTATAAAAAAAAAAAAGGGAAATTTGGACATGGGGCACACAGAGGGGAGAGGCTGCAAAGAGACAGAGAGAAGACGGCCATCTGTGAGCCGAGGACAAAGGCCTGGAACAGATTCTTCCTCACAGACCTGATAAGAAACCAGCCTTGCCAACACCCCCCTTTTTTACTTCTTCTAGAGACAAGGTCTGTCACCCAGGCTGGGGTGCGGTGGTATGATTGTAGCTCACTGCAGCCTCAAACTCCTGGGCTCAAGTGATCCCCTGCCTCAGCCTCCGGAGTAGCTGGGATTACAGACACGTACCACCATGCCTGGAGAATTTTTGTATGTATGTATGTATGTATATATTTATTTATTTTGAGATGGAGTCTTGCTCTGTCGCCCAGGCATTCAAGCAATTCTTGTGCCTCAGCCTCCTGAGTAGCTGGGATTACAGGCACCCACCACCACGCCTAGCTACTTTTTGTATTTTTAGTAGAGTCAGCATTTCACCATGCTGGCCAGGCTGGTTTTGAACTCCTGACCTCAGGTGATCCAGCTGCCTCAGGTTCCCAAAGTGCTGGGATTACAGATGTGAGCCACTGCACCCAGCCATAATTTTAATATTTTTAGTAGAAACAGTGTCTTGTTATGTTGCCCAGGCTGGTCTCCAACTCCTGGCTTCAAACAGTCCTCTGGCCTCGGCCTCCCAAAGTGCTGAGCTTACAGGCATGAGCCACCACAGCCCCCAACTGCCCTCCCCTTGGTTTCAGAACCTCCAGCCTCCAGAATTGTGGGACATTAAATCTTGCTTAAGTCCCAGTGTGTGATGCTTTGTTTTGGCAGCCCTCACAAACAAACAAAGAAAACGGCAAGTGTTTTATTAAGAAAAGGCTCCCATGGGAGACCAGTGAGGATGTGGGGGAAGCAGAAAGGAAGAGGAAAAAAAGAGAGCAAGGTGTGATTTCAGAGTCTTGCTTGGGAAGAGGTGGGTGACGAGGGTATGGGCCCCAGAAACAACCTGTGGCTCATTTTTGTGATATGAAGTTGATCTTAACAGAGCTTAAATTGCATAAATTGCGATCAGAGTAGAGACATCTCAGTGGAGGGCAGGACAGATGCTCAGCTTCCTGCCTCTACCCTTATGTCATTCACTCACTCCCTCCCTCACTCACTCACTCACTCAAGCATTTATTTATTGAGTGCATATTATGGAATGGGGTTGACAAATAAGCTCGAGGGAATTAAAAAAAATTGTATTAACTACTTAAAAAATAATTCTAGCCCGGTGTGATGGTGTGTGCCTGTAGTCACAGCTGCTTGGAAGGCTGAGGCAGGAGGATTGCTTGAGCCCAGGAGGTCGGGGCTGCAATGAGCTATAGCTGTGCCACTGCATTTCACCCTGGGGGACAGAGCCAGACCCTGTCTCTACAAAAAAAAAAAAAAAAAAAAGAAAAAAAAGAAAGAAAAGGCTAGGTGCAGTGGCTCACACCTGTAATCCCAGCACTTTGGGAGGCTGAGGCAGGCGGATCATGAGGTCAGAGATCGAGACCATCCTGGCTAACACGATGAAACCCCGTCTCTACTAAAAATACAAAAAAATTAGCCGGGCGTGGTGGCGGGCGCCTGTAGTCCCAGCTACTCAGGAGGCTGAGGCAGGAGAATGGCGTGAAATCGGGAGGCAGAGCTTGCAGTGAGCTGAGATTGCGCCACTGCACCCCAGCCTGGGTGACAGAACGAGACTCCGCCTCAAAAAAAAAAAAAAAATCAAACAATTGGTGGCTTGTGCCTGTGGTCCCAGCTACTTGGGAAGCTGAGGGAGGAAAGATGGCTTGAGCTCAGGAGTTCGAGGTTGCAGTGAGCTATGATCATAGCACTGCACTACAACCTGGGCAACAGAGTGAGACCCTATCTCAAAATAATAATAATTATTCTCTCCTATACGGTTATGGTATCCATTTGATATATAGTTAGGTCCATTTATTTATGTTCTTAACAACTTTTAGGCATTTTCCCTCAACCTTATTAATTTTTGATACAAAAGTGATAACTATATAAAAAAGGTGTAGTCAAATACCCCTTCCCTACCCAGCCCCCACAGGTAACTGATTTCATTAATTTGTGTTTTTTTTTTCACTCTTGTTGCCCAGGCTGGAGTGCAATGGCGCGATCTTGGCTCACCACAACTTCTGCCTCCCGGGTTCAAGTGATTCTCCTGCCTCAGCCTCCTGAATAGCTGGGATTACAGGCATGTGGCACCATGCCCAGCTAATTTTTTGTATTTTTAGTAGAGACCATGTTGTCCAGGCTAGTCTTGAACTCCTGACCTCAGGTGATCCACCCGCCTTAGCCTCCCAAAGTGCTGGGATTACAGGCATGAGCCACCATGCCTGGCCATGATTTCATTAATTTTAAAGTTATCCTTCTAGTGTTTCTGTTTACAAAAATCAGCAGATGTACTTTTCTTTTTTCTCATACAAAAAATTGCCCCACAGTAAATACTTTTTTATACCTTTTTTCACTCAACAATGTATCCTGAAAGTCACTCCATATCAGTTCCTAGAGATCTTCATTTTTTTTTTCTTATTAACTGCACAGTATCTTTTGTGTGGATGCACCACCATTTACTCAACTTCCCTCCTGCCGGCGGTGGGGGGAGTGAATTTATCACAGATAACACTGCGATAGCTTAGCACGTGCGTAAAACTACTCAGTATTGTGGGAAATTTATCTTCAGAGTGGATCCCTGACATGAGATTGCTGGGTTAGGGGTAAATACACATCGTTTTGTTGGCTATAATCAAATTTCCCTCCAGAGGAGGGTTGTGCTATTTTATTCTTCCACCAGCAATGTATGAAAATGCCTGTGATTTTTTGGAGGAGGGGAGGTGGCGAACCTAACCAGCAGATCGGCATAGACCCTCATTCTGTGATGTCTCTCTAGCACAGGGAAGTCCATCAAAGGGCAAAGGGAGGGATGAAAAGCCGGTGGATGGATGTTCATGTCATACCTGCAAGAGGTTTCTCCTTGCGGCCAGTCGCGGTGGCTCACACCTGTAATCTCAGCACTTTGGGAGGCCGAGGCAGGCAGATCACCTGACCTCAGGAGTTCAAGACCAGCCTGGCCAACATGGTGAAACCACATCTCTACTAAAAATACAAAAACTGGCCGGGCGTGGTGGTGCGCGCTGGTAATCCCAGCTACTTGGGGTGCTGAGGCAGGAGAATCGCTTGAACCCGGGAGGCGGAGGTTGCAGTGAGCCAAGATTGCACCACTGCACTCCAGCCTGGGCGACAGAGCAAGACTCTGGCTCAAAAAAAAAGAGGTCTCTCCTTGTAATTAGGCAGGGCAGGGGCTCCAGAAAAGGGGGAAGTCAAGCAACTCACTAATCTTCTGCACAAGAGACCGTGTTTCTTAGAGACAGGTACTAGGGTAACATCCTCCATCAGCCCACCCACTGTCTGCTGTCCCCTCCTCAGGGGACATGGCTGGGAGGGAAAGTTCATCCATCTACCCTGGCATCCGTCCATCTATCCGCTCATTTGCCATTTCTGGTCTGTACCTGCGAGGCCACTGTGCTGGACCCAGGGACCCCAGTGTGACTCAGACCTGGACCCCACTCTTGGTGAGCTCACAACCTAGAGCACAGCTTCCTACAGGATGGTCCCCATCATCAGTGGATGTTAAGTTCTGCCCGACGAGCTGATCAAAGAGAACAGGGAACGCCTGGGAGTGGGTTGAGGTAAGATGGCAGTTGGAGGCCGTGACGCTGTTGAGTGGGCCTGGGGCGGGGATAACCAGGTGAGCCTTCTCATTCCTGAGAGGCAGCATGACTGAGAGACAGTGTTCTGGGGCTGGAGGACCTGGGTTCAAATTCCCACTTCTCCATGAGCTCACGGACAGTATTCCCTTGGACAAAAACATACCATCTCTGTTTCTCACTGTCCTCATCTGCAAAGTGGGGGTTCATTCGTTCATTCAAAATTTCACCCGGGTGTGGTGGCTCATGCCTGTAATCCCAGCACTTTGGGAGGCCAAGGCGGGTGGATCACTTGAGATCAGGAGTTTGAGACCAGCCTGGCCAACATGGAGAAACCCCATCTCTACTAAAAATACAAAAACTAGCTGGGCATGATGGCACGCACCTGTAATCCCAGCTACTCGGGAGGCTGAGGCAGGAGAATCGCTTGAACCTGGGAGGTGGAGATTGCAGTAAGCCACATCCTGGGCAACAGACTGAGACTCTGCCTCAAAAAAAAAAAAAATCTACTTACTGAGCACCTACTATGTGCCAGGACCTGTTCTAGGCTGTTGGGATACATCTGAACAACAGAGACAACCATTTCCGTCCCTGTGGAGCCTGGATGATGCTGGGGAGAAACAAGCCATAAACAACAATATTGTAAATGGGTAAAAAATATGATAAATAGGTAAATAAATAAATATAGAAATCAATAAGTAAATTAGAAAGTGATGAGTATTATGGGACAAGAAAAAGTAGAGCAGAATAACAAGAATGGGAAAGAACAGTTTAAAGTTTAAAGAAGGCGGTCAATGTTCTATATCTTGGTTTTGGGAGTGGTTCCCTGGATGCATTTGTCAAAACTCATTGAACTACACGCTTAGAATCTGTGCATGTATGTTATACCTCGATACACTTCAGGCCAGGCAGGGTAGGTCATGCCTGTGATCCCAGCACTTTGGGAGGCCAAGGCAGGAGAATCGCTTGAAGTCAGGAGTTTAAGGCCAGCCTGGGCAACAAAGGGAGACCCTCATCTCTACAAAAATAAAAATAAAAAAATTAGCCAGGCATGGTGGTACACAACTGTAGTCCCAATTACTTGGGAGGCTGAAGTGGGAGGATTGCTTGAGCCTGGGAAGTCAAGACTGAAGTGAGCTGTGATGGTGCCTCTGCACTCCAGCCTGGGCGACAGAGCAAGACTCTATTTCTAAAAAAAGATAAGACCAGACACACTGGCTTACACCTGTAATCCTAGCTCTTTAGGAGGCCCAGGCAGACAGACTGCTTGAACTCAGAAGCTCAAGACTAGCCTGGGCAACATGGCAAAAACCCATTTCTACAAAAAATACAAAAATTAGTCAGGTGTGGTGGCACATGCCTGGAGTTCCCGCCACTTGGGAGGCTGAGGTGGGAGGATTGTTTGAGTCTGGGAGGTTGAGGCTGCAGTGAGCCATAATTGTACCACTGCACTCCAGCCTGGGCTACAGAGTGAGACCCTATCTCAAAACAGAAACAAAAACAAAAAAGCAGATAAACCTGGTATTTGAAATACAGCTGTCAGACCTCCTTGAGACAGTGAGGTTTCTACAAACTGAGAAGGGGTGGGGACAGAGCCAAGTGGACCCCTAAGGGAAAGGTGTGCCCAGAACAGGAAGCGGCTGGAGTGGAGGCCTTGAGCATAGAAGAGTCTAGAAAGCCACCTGGTGCTGTGAAGACTGGTCATACCCACTTTGGTTGATGAGTGGGTCAGCTTTGATCAAGGACGACAAAATGATGGCACAGTCTCCTGTCCCTCACCAGGCACAGAGGAGAACATCTGGATTTACCGAGCCCTTTGGTCCAGCTGAAGGTCTGTATCAGTCAGTTTCCGTTGCAATAATGCTGTGTAACAAGCTACCTAAAAAAATCTCAGTGACTTACAGCAACATGTATTTATGATTCCTGTGCCTGGATTTGCAGGCCAGATGTGTGTGGGCTTAGCTTGGCTCCACTGCGTCTGGTTCCACACCATACGTTGAGCTAAGGTTTTTATTTTCTATTTTAAAAATGTTTTAAATTTTTATTATTACTTTTTTTTTTTTTTGAGCTGGAGTTTTGTTCTTTTTGCCCAGGCTGGAGTGCAATGGTGCGATCCTCCCGCCTCAGCCTCGTGAGTAGCTGGGATTACAGGTGCGCGCCACCACGCCAGGCTAATTTTGTACTTTTAGTAGAGATGAGGTTTCACCATGTTGGCCAGGCTGGTCTTGAACTCCTGACCTCAGGTGATCTGCCCACCTCAGCCTCCCAAAGTGCTGGGATTACAGGTGTGAGTTACTGCACCTGGCCGAGCTCAGGTTTTTAGCAGGAGCCAGCTCCACGTGTCTTTTTTTGTTCTGGGATCATAAGCACATTTCTGATCTCTGTTTGTATCATATCCGCTGAAGCAAGTCAGGTGACAAGGCCAACGTCAACGGGGCCGGGATGTGTACCTGACTCCCAGCAGGAAGTGCTTTGAGTCACAGGGTAGAGAGTGTAGATGCATTACCCAGTTCCAGGAAGGGACACATTGGGAACAAGAATCTAATTGGCTCCAGGATCTCTGATCAAGGCAGGGAGCTCTGACATCCCCCTCTCCTGCCACCTCCCGGCAAAGAAAAGCCCTCCAAAGCCCTTGCTTGAATGAGTGATGGAGAGGCATGCTGGGCACCCCAGTGACTATTCTTGCTCCTGATAAGGGTGCCGGAGTGGGTGGGAACAGGATTGTGCTACTTTATTTATTTATTTATTTTTTGAGATGGAGTCTCACTCTGTCGCCCAGGCTGGAGTGCAGTGGCGCGATCTCTGCTCACTGCAAGCTCCGCTTCTCAGGTTCACGCCATTCTCCTGCCTCGGCCTCCCTAGTAGCTGGGACTACAGGCGCCCGCCACCATGCCTGGCTAACTTTTTTGTATTTTTAGTAGAGACAGGGTTTCACCGTGTTAGCGAGGATGGTCTCGATCTCCTGACCTTGTGATCCGCCTGCCTCAGCCTCCCAAAGTGCTGGGATTACAGCCGTGAGCCACCGCGCCTGGCCAGGGCTGTGCTACCTTAGAGACATGGCACTACCTTTATCCGCCGCCCTGGGTATGGCCTGGATATTCCAAGAGCCCTTCCTACATTTTCTGGATGTGGAATATTTTATGGACATAAGTGGAAGAAACCTTTATTATGTGATGTTGCGCGATCTGACACAGTGGCTTGGATTTAAGAGTTTTAGCCATATCCCTAGCACAAGCAGCTTTCATTTCTAAGCTTTATTGAGCACTGTTTTTTTTTTTAAATTTTAAATAATGACCCATCTACGACTTCTGAACAAAGTGTAATAAAAGCGACAAATATTGGTACACCGTACACGGATTGTCACCTTGGATTTACTGCCCCCCAACATTTTCTGGGAAGTCACACTAGATTTATGCTTTGGGTTTTAATCCATCACTCTATCTTTTAATGCAATATCTAATCTCACTGCTTCTTTTCTTCCTTTAATACGGTTTCTCTGGAGGTGCATTTGCAGAACCGATTTTTATCATTTGCAACGTGTTTAAAATAACGCATTAGCTATAAATCAGAGGGCTTTATTGGGAAGCTTGAAAAGTTGCTTTAAACACAATAAATTTAGTACCTTTGATTCATTCTGGGAAATCTGACAGTAGGAAAAGGAACTGAGGCCCCTTTTAACTCTGGGGACTGGGGAATCATCCTTTCAAGGTGAAAATGGAATACTTTTTCCAGCAGAAGACTTCTTCAAGCTCAAGACTTCCAACTTTCGAGACCAGAATTCAGGAACCGATGTGCCATGTGGGTTGGTAGAATGTGCTAGGAGCCAGGTAAATCTTTTTTTTTTTTTTGAGACAGAGTCTTGCTCTGTCACCCAGGCTGGAGTGCAGTGGCGCAATCTTGGCTCACTGCAACCTCCACCTCCCAGTTCAAGTGATTCTCCTGCCTCAGCCTCCCAAGTAGCTGGGATTACAGGTGGCTGACATCACGCCCAGCTAATTGTTGTAGCTTTAGTAGAGACAGCGTTTTGCCATGTCAGCCAGGCTGGTCTCAAACTCCTGACCTCACGTGATCCACTTGCCTCCACCTCCCAAAGTGCTGAGATTACAGGAGTGAGCCACTGTGCCTGGCCTGGAGCCAGGTAAATCTCAAATCTCAGTTCAGCCACTCCCATGCTGTGTGACTTTTGGCTAGTCACACAGCCTCTCTGAACCTGTTTCCCCTCTGTATGCTGAACTGCTTACCTCCAAGGCTGTTGTGAGAATGAACGAGGAGGCCCAGAATACAATAGGTGTTCAAAACATTTTTGTTTACTGAGGTGGGCCCTCAGGGAATCAAGACCTCCCTCCCTATTTGGCCCTGGGACTCGGTTCCTCCTGGAAGGAGGGAGGCAGCCTCATCCTTTTCCCAGGCAGAAGCCTCTGGGGTCTGTGCTGCAGCCCTCGCTCCTCCCGTAGCATGGAGGGAGTCCACATTCCACCTCCTGCCACATTTCAGAGCCAGCTGCTAGGGATGGCAGGGCTTCCAGACCCCTGTCCCTGCCGCTGGTGCCTTCCCTAGGGTGACCTTAGAACTTCCCGGGGTTTCCAGGGAGGTTCTTGCCACCCCTAGTCTCATCTGGAAGAGAATGCATCCCACGCCCCCAGGGCTGGTTAAAAAACCAGGCTGTCTATGAGACCTGTCTTCCTTCTCCACTTCTGACCTGCAAGGAAACTCGAGAGCATCTCCCGCAACCTCCTTGCTGTACAGAGGAGGAAACTGAGGCCTCCACGCTGGGAGGGAGGGGTGCCTGTGTGCAAGGCAGGCAGGTGCCATACAGAGGGGGAAACTGAGGCCCCCACGCTGGGAGGGAGGGGTGCCTGTGTACAAGGCAGGCAGGTGCCACCAGCCTGAAGTCATCACTAGGGTCCTGATGCCCAGCTCCCAACAGCCTCGTGGGGGACCTGGCCAGACAAAGGCGGGATCCAGAAGCCATCCCGCCTGGTCACAGCACACAGCAGCAGGTGCATTTCAGGTCTACAGCACAATATAGTCACAGTAAAACCTGGGAGGGGGTCTTCCACCCTGCACATGTGACATGTACGTGTGTCTATCCCCTTCCCCTCCCCATCTTTTTTTTTTTTTTTTTGACAGAATCTCCCTCTGTCGCCCAGGCTGGAGTGCAGTGGTGCTATCTCAGCTCACTGCATCCTCTGCCTCCTGGTTCAAGCGATTCTCCTGCCTCAGCCTCCTGAGTAGCTGGGATTACAGGCATGTGCACCATGCCCGGCTAATTTTTGTATTTTTAGTAGCGATGGGGTTTCGCCATGTTGGCCAGGCTGGTCTTGAACTCCTGACCTCAAGTGATCCTCCCACCTCTGCCTCCCAAAGTGCTGGGATTACAGACGTGAGTCACTGTGCCCGCCGCCCCCGCTCCACCATCCTTAAGGCTCCTACTATGTGCCAGGCTCTGTGCTGAGAATGACATGGCTGAGACCCAGGACCTGCCACTTCTGCCTCTGGTCTCCTGGCTGTCTGAACACAAGAGGTATGCGGGACCCTGGGACCCTTGCACTAGCTGTTTCCTCTGCTGGACAGTTCTCCTGACACCCACTTGGCAAGGAAGTGTCCAGTCTAGGGGAAGGCCAGTTGGACACAGATGCTCCCAGCCCAGTGGGGACAAGGCTAGGAGTGTCCATGTTCAGAAGTTGTAGATGAGTCATTATTTAAAAAAAACAAACAAAAACAATGCTCAGTAAAGCTTAGAAACAAAAGCTTCTTGTGCTGAGGACACAGGCTAAATCCCTAAATGGAAGCCACTGGGTCAGGTCACAGAGGGTCACATAATAAAGGTTCTTCCCATTATGTCTATAAAACACCCCACAGCCAGGAAATGTGAGACGGGCTCTTGGAAGATCCCAGGCTGCATCTGGGCAGGCGGATAAAGGTAGTGCCATGTTTCTAAAGCAGCAGAGCCCTGGGGGTTGGGACAGGTTTGAACTGGCAGAGACAGGGTACGGGGAAGGTGGGTTAAACATGGAAGGTGGCTCCCAACACACATGTGAGCCATTAGATCCCTCCATATTTAATCTGTTTGTATTTAACCCCCATGGGATCCATTAGATCCCACCATGTCTAACCTGTATGGGATCCTTCCCTTTCCCCTACCCTTTCCTTCCTGCCTCTCTCATCTTTTCCATGGAGACATCCCTACAATCCCCTCAGCGGGGGCACCAGCAGCCTCTTGTCACCTTCCCAAAGCCTCTGGTTCTTGGGGACATGCTAATGTCACACCTGCTTTGGGAACTCACTCCCAACTGCCCTGGCCCAGAACCCTCCTTCTGTCCTCTCCAACTGTGAAGTGCGGAGGGCAGCCTTGTGAATGGCTCCATTACTGCAGATCCTTACATCTCTCCTGAGAGCTGTGTCAGCTTCTCACCCTGCCCTGGGCCAGGACAAAGTCCAGGAAGAGGCTCACATGTGGCCGCCTTGCCTCCAGGACCGCTTTTCACACGGGCAGCTGGGAAAGAGGCCACGTTAGGCTGGGAGCTCCTTCCAGAAACAACACTGATGAAATTAAGGGGGTTAAATGGCTCCCAGCATTGTTACCAGCAAGACATTTGGGGAACATAAATTTCACAGGGAATTAGTCACTCTAAACTGCTTTATTTGGTTTCAACTTAGAATAGCACTTAAATTATTCAGCTAGGGAGGGGGAGGAAGGGGGCAGGAAGGAGTTGCCAGGCCCTGTATCAACCTTAAGGAGTCATGGGCGGAAAAGCAGTGACATCTGTCTGGGGGTGGCCGTTGGTAGCTTGTGGGCCGCCTGGATTCCTTCTGAATTTGGTAAAAGCCCCCAGGATGTGAGACGCAAAGGCACGACTTCGCATCAGTAACACACGAGTTTCGTTTTACTCCACGCCTGTGCAGAGGCTTGGAAGAGGTGATGCTGTTATTCCTCCTGTCTTACGAACCTCTCTCTTGACCCCCTACCTACTCCAGCCACTGCCCCATATACTGTTTTGCTTTGCAAAAAAACTCCTCCTGGCTCCAACGCTCTCTTGCCCTCCATCCACTGCACCCCCACTCTTAACCCCTCCATGAAGGCTTTGCCTGCCCTACTCCAAGGAAACTGCCCCCCCACCAAGGCTCCGTGACCTCCAGGGTAGATTCTTTGTCCTCAGCCCATTTGACTTGGAAGCCACATTGGGCACAGTTGCTCTCTCTGTCCTCCCAGGAAAACTTTCTTCCCTCGGTTTCCTGGCCCCTAAATCTGCTTTGCCTCCTAACCTGCCGGCTGGTTTCTCCTGATTCCTCCCAGTCCCCACCAACCTTCTATCTTTAGGCCCCAGGGCTCGGACCCTGGACCTCTTGCTCTTTCTACTCTCCCTCTCGTGGGGAGCTCGTATGGTCTGATGGCATTAAAATCATCAATTCACCAATGACCCCTAAACTGATATCTCCAGGGTAGATTCCCCTTAACTGCAGACTTGTACATACAACTACGTTTTGGACTTCTGCACCTGGATGTCTAGTTAGGTATCTGAAACTTACCATCTCCCAGAATATGAATTTCTGGACCTCCTCCCTGTACCCGCAAACCACCCCAAGGGACCTCTTCATCTAGTTAATAGCAACTCCACTCTTTCAGTTGCTATCCTGGGCCCAATCCTGGGTGATCTCTTTGATTCATCTCTTCCTCCATATCTAATCCACATGGAATTCATTAAATCTCTCCATATCCAACCCACATGGGAGCCATTAGATCCCTCCATATTTAACCCACATGGGAGAATCAGATCCCACCATATCTAATCTGCACGGAATCCATTAGATCCACCCTTATATCTAACCCACGTGGAATCCATTAGATCCCCCATATCTAACCCACATGGAATCCATTAGATCCCCCCATATCTAACCCACATGGAATCCATTAGATCCCCCATATCTAACCCACATGGAATCCATTAGATCCCCCATATCTAACCCACATGGAATCCATTAGATCCCCCCATATCTAACCCACATGGAATCCATTAGATCCCATCCATGCATAAATACATAATCCATCTGCAAGTCCCATTGGCTCCACTTTCAAAATGTATCTAGAATCCAACCTCCTGTGCTCCCACCCTCATCCAAGCCACCACCACCTGTCCCCTAGATTGCTGCATTAGCACTCCCTACGTCCACCTCGTCCCCACAATCTAATCACAGGAGAATGGCCCAAGGAAAAGCCTATAGGGGGGTGTTGGGTTCGTGTCTCTCCTTCTCTGTTCAAAACCCTCCAGAGACTCATGTCGCAGAGCAAAGTCCTTTCCAGGACTGGCAGCCCCCACTTCTGAACTCTCTCCTCTGTGCTCAAGCCACTTCTCCTGCTGCTGGTCTCCTTGATGTCTAAACACATAGAGGCACGCTCAGCCTCAGGGCCTTGGCACTGCTGTTCTCTCTGCTGGATGAGGCTCCCAGACACCCATGTGGCTCATTCCCTCATCTCCTACAGGTCTTTGCTCATCTGTCACCTTCTCAACGAGGCCTGCTCTGATCATTCCAACTTGAAATTCAGCCTCCAAGCCCTGTACGCTACCCCCCCACCTCCATCAGGCTTTTAGTAGCACAATCTTCTAATATACCACATAGTTTACCCTAAATATTATGTTTGAAAGTTATCTCTGGCTAGTTGCGGTGGCTCATGCCTGTAATCCCAGCACTTTGGGAGGCCGAGGCAGGTGGATCACCTGAGGTCAGGAGTTTGAGATCAGCCTGGGCAACATGGCGAAAACCCATCTCTATTAAAAATAGAAAAATTAGCCAGGTGTGGTGACGGATGTCTGTAATCCCAGCTACTCGGGAGGCTGAGGCTGGAGAATCTCTTGAACCCGGAGGCAGAGGTTGCAGTGAGCTGAGCTCGCACCATTGCACTCCAGCCTGGGCAACAAGAGCAAAACTCTGTCTCAAAAAAAAAAAAAAATGCCAGGCGCAGTGGCTCACACCTGTAATCCCAGCACTTTGGGAGGCCGAGGGGGGCAGATCATGAGGTCAGGAGATCAAGACCATCCTGGCTAACATGGTGGAAACCTCGTCTCTACTAAAAAATAGAAAAAATTAGCCGGGCGTGGTGGCGGGCACCTGTAGTCCCAGCTGCTCGGGAGGCTGAGGCAGGAGAATGGTGTGAACCTGGGAGGTGGAGCTTGCAGTGAGCCAAGGTCACACCACTGCACTCCAGCCTGGGCGACGGAGCAAGACTCTGTCTCAAAAAAAAAAAGATAAAAATAAAAAAACCGA